>NC_058132.1:631872044-631928962 GCF_016433145.1 Gracilinanus agilis
TATGTGTGTGTGTGTGTGTGTGTGTGTGTGTGTGTGTGTGTGTGTGTGAGAATACCTCTTTGGGGATGGCAAGGTATTCTAGACTTCTTGATTTTTGCCTAACTAAGCAGTTCCTTGAATAACTTGATTTCATAATACCAATCTTGATCAAAATGGCAGCTGGTAGGTAGATAAGCAGCAGAGCATAAATTACTTCTCCTAGAACTTGTTTATTGTTGTGGACACCTACTGGTTCCTGATTGTTTATGCTGAGGGTATTGGGGAAAATAGCCCATTATCATGCACTTCATTTTCTTCTTAATTCTGAAGAGGAGCAAGACCAACTACATCTTGGAGCGAGTTGAATGATTAGAACCAATATGACTTGTATTATTTTTCTGTGTATTGAAAGGATGCTAATGTGACAAAATGTTTTAGAATATAAAACACAGATATCACAGCTTGAGGATGTCAACATAGAAACTACAAAATATTATGACATCTAGACACTTTTGACTATTACTGAATACATTTACAATTTAATGCTATAAAAATGTAAAGCTTCCCATGTAGATCTGGAATAGACATCAGAGAAATCTGACCTTCTCCTTATTTAAACCAGTAAAATACCTTGCATTGTGTGACTTTTATTCAGTACCTTTATATCCCCTTCTAGGAACAGAATTTTGCATTTACAAGCAGACAGTTTGAGCCAGACTCATTGTTCTTTGGAATTACCAGACATATGTCTCTTAATGGTGGCAAATGTGACAGTTATGAATCTGAACCAGTAGAATCTATTTTATATCACAGCTACCTTTTTTCTTGGTCCAAATGTTCAGAATCGTTATGTGGATTTTTTTTGTAGTCATTGATCAGTAAGTTTTGGATAGGAATAGTCCTTTCTCTAACCTTATATAAGACTGGTTATGGAATGATACAACACAACAGAAGATATCCAATTTCAACCACTCCCTCAAGAGTGTTATGTTCTCAGAATGCCTAAAACTTACCTTTGAGGGTTAAATCACTTTTTCTTAACCTGAATCACTTTTTAAACCCTTATCCTAATACTGACCTCATTGTCTTTTTTTTTATGGCCAATTGATGAATCTAGGCTAAATGAAGATAAACTCAGGACTTGATGTTCAGAAGTTATTCTCATTAATAATGCTATATTTGACTGTATGGTTCTTTTCTTCCCCTTAGAGGAAGAAGGCTGATCAATACAGTTTGCATCTCCAAGATCATGCAGCCCATATTTCATTGAGCCAAGATTAAAATCCAGCTTTTCTCACTTTGTGTCTCTACACCATACCAACGGGGCAGTATGATATAGTGAGAATAATGTTTGGTCTTTAAAGTCAAGAATACCTGAATTCAAGTCTTATCCTAGCTTTGTGTCCATAGGCAAATTGTCTAACTTGGAATTCTATGCAACACTCTAACACCTAAAATGATAAAGAATGTGCCAGCCTATAGTAGGAATTTCCTTACCTAGAAGAGGTCAAGACCCTCTCCCCATTCACAATTTACTCTATTTAATAGGTTACTTGTATCATTATGGAATTTTCAGAAGTTCAGTAGAATAAAAACGCTATTTAAACTTATAATAGAAGTTGACCACTTTTTGTATTGTACACACTTCAAAGAAAGAGTATTATTATTCCTTATAACCTTCACAGCTTCATACTGCCTTGGACAGAGTAGATACTACCTAAATATTTGAGATTTTGCTATTTCTTTTGAAATGTCTTTACATGATCACCCATAACAAAGTGAAATCTTTGCTATTCGCAGCCTTACTGGTTTACTTTAGAAAAAATACTGACTAATAACAATTGGGTCCAGTGTAACCCTAACCCCTCCAAAAATTATCATTCAAAAACATATGCACATAATGAAAAGCAAGAGGTTAATTTTGTATAGCAAGCTGAAAAATAAATCTCAAAGGTGCAGCTAGTATTCCTTGCAAAATGCTGTTTTTCATTCTCTACTGGCTTTGTTATTGTCACAAAGAATTTAATTTCTTAAAAATGCTTATGCTACAGAGCCTTAGGATAATTAAATAGGTTGCTTGGGATAATGTACAGAGGGAAAGGGTCTGTGTCTAGCTTTTGAATTTTGAAGGAGAAAACAGCAGGATTTTCCTGTTTAGAAGAGGTGCAATATCAATGAAAATAATTCAAAACATATAAGAAATTCAGCAACTGTGATCAGGCTGCTTATGATTGAATCACCTCCCTTGGCTTTTAGTCCACAAGAAAAACTTTGAATCTTTAAAGGACTGACTGCTTCATAGATTTCAATCTTCTTGTTAGATTTGACTGAAGAAAAATGAACAAGAGCTGACTTTCTGGTAATGAGCTTTTGTTTATTGGGATATGAAGTTGTTTCAGCAATTTTACATACTGTGATCTGGGACTCCCTCATGAATTCCCCATGCTTGCCTTATCTGCTTTTGGAAATCAATATGTTAATAGAAAAAGACAAACTTCCTGCTTTAGATGAAGATAGTAATTTAAATCAGAATAAACAAAGTTTCTCATGACAGATTGCTGGATGGCAGGGCTCTTAAACATTCTCAAGTTTTGTTAGATCAAGCTTTAAAATAGTGAGAGTGAAATAGCTAGTTATAGAAGAAAAATTAAGAATGGCAAAATATGTGAATGCATAGTCTTTCTACTACCTAATATAGTTTAAATATATTTATATACATATGTGTAGACATGTTTGTATGAATGTATACATGTATGTTTTTGTATGTGTTCCTAATTCACTTCCACTTGATCCTGAGTTATAAGGGTCATATGTTGGAAAGACTACAAATGTGGACTCAGAATTAGTCAACAACTTTTGGGCAAGGACCAGCCAGTCTTTGTTCAGAGGGGCTTATTATCAGGATGACTGTGGGATTATTGTTTCTTCATGAAGACCATTTATTGACACACAAAAATGTTGCAGTTGAAATGAATGAATGAAATAATTGTTCAAATGAGATCAAATTTCCTTGAAGTAAATATGTATGTAGACATACATAAATAATACATATATAAATGTACACACAAATGGGTGGGTATACATTTTATGCACAGAAAAATAAATGAAAATATATTTATATGTAGATATGCTGAAACATACATGCACACACATTATACATGCCTGGTTGAAACAATGACCCAAAGACCATGAGACCCTCATTGGGGGCTCAGTGAAAGTGAGTCACAGCCAGTGTCAAAATTTAATTAATGATGCTGGGGGGAAATGAGACAGGTTGATTTCTTGAGCCTGGGAAGTGTGAGATGTAGGAGGGCTAAAACCGATGGAGTAAAGGTACTCTCTAGGACAAATAAGGTGAGACCCTGGAAACATGTGCTTTATTGGTATGGGGGATTCCTGGTTTGGAAATTCCTTCCATCCAAAAGATGGGCAATTTTATTTAAAGAGAGAAAAAGGACATTTTATTTGAAGGAAAAAACAATATCTTCTGTCTTAGTATGAATTCTTAGTCAGAAGAGCAGCAAGAGCTAGGCAATCCAGGTTAAATGACTTGCTCAGGGTCACACAGCTAGGAAGAGTCTGAGAGTAATGTTATTTTTACTTATTTTGCTTTTTCTCTTGTTACAATAAATTATTTTTTCCTGAATCTTTTTCTCAAGAGGTAGGAATCAAGGCTAGATCCCATTTATGTATCTAGTTGAACAAAAATTGTTTTTCTTCCAATGTATCATTATATTATGAAACAGCTTTTAAAAAATAGGGGGATTTAAGTCCCTTTTCATACTCTTGAGAGCAACACTTTTGAGAGATTCACTATATTTGGTTGTTACTCTTCTCTTTTTGATAGAAACAGGATGGAGAGTTGAACATGGAGAAAAAGTGAAAATCCATTGAATTCTCAAAAGGCTCCATTTGGAACGAGGAGGGGTAGACATGTGATTTGATGGTGGTTATGAAATTTTTTATTTTATATAAGGCTCATGTTTGGAAGCCAAAGGAAAGTCCTTAACATTGAAGAGTTGCAATTTTTGATTAAGTTGTGATTTGCCATCTGCTTCATGGAAACTGGTATCAACTCTGCAGCTGAGGCCAGCACTTGATGTTATCCCAAAGAAAAAGAGAGGGAGGTTATGATGCTCTATCATAATAGGGCGAGGCAAAGCAATTCCTATCTTTTCAGTTCCCTAGTAGCAGGAAGATTCTAGAACCTACCTCACATTGAACTATTAAAACAAAACTTGTTTCATTTTGCTGATTTTTCCCTCTCTTCCAGGATTCCAAATTCCATAGGTTTCAATTGACTTTATTATGTACTAGCAAACAAACAAAGAAATGACCTATATTTTATAAGGGGCAGGAATAGGGATGCTTGATGCTTTGAGGAATATGCTGCTTTCCTATTTTATTCTTATTCTATTTTTATTCTATAACTAAACCCAAAAGCCATTGACTATTCTCTGGGTTTGGACATTACTGAACTCATGAGTCTCTAGAGGTAAGCCTGTGAGCTGGCTCAATCAGCTACAGTAAAGGCATAACTACAGAGTAATTTCACCTAAAACTTAATGTATGCTTTCCCAGAAACTCCCATAATTCTGTAGTGAGCATGGATACAAATTTAGAGTAATTTGGTTGTATGACAGACTTGTAGGGTAAGAAAACATACTTCTGGTGCTATAGATGAACAATTTTGTTTTTTCACATATATATGTGTACTAATATGTTTTATGTACAAATACATGTGTTTGTGCTTACTACATATACATATAAATATATACTGCAAACCATTCTTAGAAAAAAGTCAAAAGTATTCTCAAGATACAGTCTAATGGAAATAACATTAACTATAACATAAGTTGAAAATAATCAACAGAGAGAAGGCATTATAATTAAGAGGAATGCTGATGGGCTTCCTGTAGAAGGTAGGATTTTAGATTGAACTTGAAAAATTCCAGGAAAGTCAATAGGCAGAGAGATGGAGATAGGAAAAACTCTGGACATGTAATGCAGAGTTGGGAGATGGAGCACAGTGTGTCAGCAGTAGAAAGGAGACCAATGTCACTAAATTGAAAGTACATGATTGGAAGGGGATTGCAAGATACAAGAAGACTGAGAAGATAGGGGTACAAGTCATTAAGGTTTTGGAAGTCCAAATAATGGATTGTAGATTTGATCCTAAAGATGAATCAATGGAGTTTACTGAGTGGGAGGGTCTGTTGTGTTAATGAGTGACATGATCATTCTAACACTTTAGGAAGATCCATCCTTATGATTTGTATAAATATATGTGTTTATCAGTAAGTATGCCATCTACTAGATGGAAAACTCTTTGATGCTAGGGGCTATGGCACTATGATTTATTTATCTCTGCTAGGATACTAACACACACAGAGCATTTCACAAGTATTTGTTGACTAAATACCAAATAAATGTTAGCATAGTGTCTCATTTTCCATTCATTGGAGAATGTTTTACTTTTTTTAACATGTGAATTTTGTAGGTATCTAAAATTTACCCTTTAAATCATGATTTCTTTTTTTATTCTATTTTTGAAAAATTATAAAATTCATTATATGTGTTCTTTGTTTTTAAACAAAGACTATATAGCACAATTTAATATTTCTTGATGGCTAATGGTCATTATTATGAACAAGAATTGCTCTATTGGTTGTAATACAGAGATGTCCTCAGGATTTATTAAAGTATGGAGGACTGTTTGCCTATAAATTAAATAGCTTCAAACTTGTGACTGGAAAAACTAGGAAAAACACTCTCTAAACTAATTTCTTCTTTTGCCATCAGCTTCTATTTTTTAAGGTTTTCAATGTACTTTGCTTTCATAATTGCCACCTAATTCTACTTAAAATTATTTAAGTCTTATGTGGAGGTTAGCTTCTTTTCTACAAATTAATAATATGGGGGAGAGGGGTTATTATGCCTTTTGGCTTCTTAAACAACACAAGATTCATCCCTCATGCTTTTAAAAGGTTATGATTTCCAGAAGCCTCTCCTACACATAAGATTGTCAACACTATGTCTTATTTATCTCTGTATCAACCCTATTGCTTAGCCCAATGTGCTCTAAAATTTACACTGTGGATTCATGATTTTCTTGATGTAGATTCACTTCCAATGGAAGGAGTAGCCCATTTATACTACCACAGTCAGTATCTAGTTCATATCCTCCCATTAGTCCTCCAAGTATGGTGGGGACCAATGTTCACTAAACCTTTTTAATACAGAATACATAGCTGTTCAACACTTAGCGATTCATCTATCACCTCCTGTTTTTGCTATACTAAAAAGGTGCTTCCTTTTGTTTCTGGACATACATTTATATAATTGATATATTCCGTAAAAATTATTATATTTGTGAGTCATCATTGCTAAAAGATGCCTATACACTAGTTATATGCAGCATGCATCTCTTCATTATCTTTTGGGTCATTGGCAACTGATGATCCTAGAAATGATCACTGGACTAAATGGAAATGGAAAACTAACTATGAAGGTTTTCCCAATCTCTTCCCCCGACCTATTGTAACTTTCTTCCCAAATTACCTTATATTTATAATACATATTTACATGCGTATGTGCTTTCTCCCCATACAAAGTCCTTGAATACAGATATAAAATAATATTTGTCTTTATATTCTTAGTGCATGGCACATAGTAGGGGAATAGTAAATACCCATTAAATGACAAAGGATGTACCTTTATTTATTTATTTATCTGTTCATTTACTTATTTATTTATTTATTTATTTTTAAAACCCTTACCTTCCATCTTGGAGTCCATACTATGCATTGGCTCCAAGGCAGAAGAGTGGTAAGGGTAGGCAATGGGGGTCAAGTGACTTGCTCAGGGTCACACAGCTGGGAAGTGTCTGAGGCCAGATTTGAACCTAGGACCTCCCGTCTCTAGGCCTGACTCTCAATCCACTGAGCTACCCAGTTGTTCCCAAGGATGTACCTTTACACTGTCTTCTTAATTGATTTCTTCTGTGGTATTTATCCAAGTTTAGGCATCTTTTTTACTTTATTTTCTCAATTTTCTTACCAGTTCACTGACTAAATGAGTATCTTAAAAATCGTGTGGATTCCTAAGTAGATTAATTATGTGTGCATTTAACCATTTTTCCTTCATTTTAAAATACTTCCACTTTTTTCATATATTGTTTTGAATGCTGAAGCATTTGAGCTTAAAGATCATGCGTATTGCCTAGTGATTTAATTTATTTATGTGTTGAAAAGAAGTTACTGATCTCAAGATAAACACTTGATTTTCAATGAAAGGGCAAATAATGGTTCTTAGGCAAATTATTTAACTTTCCTGAGACTAATTTTTTCCTTAGTCTGTAAAATAAGGAATGGGGTAATGAGTTGATCCTTAAGTTTCTTTTCAATTCTAAATCTATGATCATATAAAAGATGTAGGTGCCGGAAAATCAAAGGCATTCAGAAGACATTCATTTGTTTGAGGGACTTCTTAGAGAAACTGAAGACACTTCCATGTGAATAAAGCTATATAGATGAAATTCAATGAAAAGCTAGCAGATATCAGTGGCGCTTGAGGAGGGAGCATCAAGAGATGACTACACAACGGAGAAATCAAATAATTACCACAAGAAAGCAACAAATGGCCCTTTGCAGTCAAAGAAGTATTCAAGCTGGGATACAATCTTATGGGCATGAAATTATTCAAGCAACACAACTTCTTTCTTCCCCACACGTTCTCACTTCCATCATTGATGTGTCTACCTGTGAAAAGTCCTGTTTCTTTGTATATGGCTGTGAACATTTGGAGGGATACATTTTCCTATTTATTTTGTAGTAAGGTAGACCTGAATTCAATTCCACTGCAGAAACGTACACATTGTATGATGCTGGGAAGTCACTTAATTGTTCTCACACTATTTACTTCTCTGAAAAATGGGGTTAGTCTTATTTACCTCACAGAGTTGTTTTGAGGATCAAATGAGAAAACACATTAAAATAATTATGCTGACCTTAAAAGCAATATATAAATGCCAGGTACTATCATCACTATCATCAGCAGCATCATTATAAAATTTAAAATACAGATCTGCTTGTACACTATTTTACTTGAAGCATTTTTAAAATTATATTTGAAATACATTTTAATTCTATTTCTCCTGGTTTTATGTATGATGGTCAATTATTTAATAATTTTCTAGATATTCCAGAATAATTAATCTATTTAAAATTTATTTAAAATGTAAAAGAAGCATAATAAAATTGTCAAGTAAAAATCTCAAAATTCATTTTATTAAAATATGAATCCATATAGAAAATTTTAAAATACATGGGTTTCTTATTTATTTTTTCAACTTGAGGATTGGGTGTAGGATCATATAGAGAACATTCAGATTATAAATCAAAAGATAGAAAACTCAATGGGATCATCCAGTGGTAGAGTTATAATTGGAAAAAGTCAGCCCAGGAATTTCAATTCTACCATTCCACTGATCTTATAACCTTTTGTGTAATGACATACCCAAGCAAATGAATGTTTGAATGAATAAACTTGATCTAAACTATACATGTATGTGTAAAACATGGATATATATGCCATACTAATTTGTTGTGTACTAAGTTAAAAAGTCTCTTCTTCATTTGTCTTAGGATGTTGGCAAGTATTCATCTTTAAGCTCAATAAAATCTAGTAATGTTGCTTACCTAATTATTCAGTCTTATGACATATTTTCTGTAACGTTTTTGAAAGGCATAGAGTTTTGAAAAATCACTTAAATAATTTTAACTATTTTATAAGAAAGGTATTTATGACTCAGATCACAATTTTGCTTTGTATAATGTTTCATGTAAAATCAACAATAAATGAAACCAACAAATGAAACACACCATAAAAATAACTCATTCCCTTAATTTATTTTAATTTGTGCAGCATAATATTGAGAATGCTTAATAAGAAACCAGTGCTGGTTCAAGAAAGGAGGAGACATTTATAGAAGATGCAGTTGTAAATATAAGTACATAATTAAATGAAGTATGCAAAAAGAGAAAATGTTAATGTAGTTAATTAAACTTTCTCTGGTTTGCTCCACTTCTCCTTCCTGTCTATTGATTACCAAGCTAATAGAGACCAATTTCCAAAGTCTTCAAAGCCCTCACTCATTTAATACTATGAAAAAAACAAACATTTTATTTTGATTACTGAGTATTTTTATTAGATGAATGGCAGCTGATAAGTAGAATGTACAAAATGCTTACTTCAGATTGTATGAAATTAGTACATTAAAACAATTCTACTTGACTCATTTGATGATGGCTATGATAGTCTAAATCAGCATAAAAGTTGTACAATTTATTGAAACTAAAAATGATGTTAATGCTCCTTGTGTTCTATGTTACAGTAGTATTTTCCCCAAAAATATAGGCATTCTCACAACTTGTTAAAGTGTTGATGTTGTTATATTATTTAGTCTACTCTTCTCTTCACTCAACCTCCTACCAGATACTATCTTGGAGTTATTGTAGGGTTTTTGAAAGTAGCATTGGGAGAAAAAAAAATGGGATGAGAGTTGAACATGACTATTGCTAGCTGAGACATTTCCTTTTGGTAATTTGGGGCGCATTTAATATTGCTCCACTCCCACAGAAGCTGGATATGGGACACTGGCAAAGCCATTCTACTTCAGTACCAGGAGGTCTCATGGTTTCTACTGATATCTGGCTTGTAGGTTTGTTATGAGGGAATTAGGAAAAGTTAAGCAATATATATGTTATCTGGCATAGCTGTCAGGGAATAATGTTGAATCTTCAAAGCATGGAACAGTGAGAGAGAAAGAGATTCTTTCTGAGAGACTCTCTGGATTAAGCTGATGGCAGTTAGGTACTTACTTAGCTGCTAGAAGTGATGAGCCAAAAAAAAGTAATGGTCTCCTGCCAAAACCATCTACCCTGTGAGAAAGGTCAAATTGAGCAGAGAATCTAGTTCTGGTTGGTGGATATACCAGACTAGTTCAGTTCCTTGATTTTACCTCTTTGTGGACTTATTTGTTGTGGTTCCTGGAAAGCTGTGATCATCACTGGAGCTAAAAAATGACCCTTCGGTGAGACATTCAACCATCCTCTGAGATTCAGTGTAGAGTCAGTGTAGTGTTTGCCCAACCTTCCAGCCCCTTGAACTTATCCCTAGATAAATGGATTTATTGTGACCATTCCCTTACTTCCCAACCCTTAAAACTCATTATTAAATCATTTACTTTACTTCCTGTGTCTTCCTCAAACACCAAGAAAAGACCCACAGAGAGAGAACCTTGAGTGGTGACTAGTAATTGTTTTTAACTGACATTTACTAACAAGTGTGTTTTACCCATTTCCCACATCGCTTGTATAAGTTCCCAGTTTACCTTGTGTATCCTAACACTTGTGGGTTTGTGTGTTTTATAGCACAATATAGTTTGTGGATATTATAGCACAATAATATTCCATCATATTCATTTATCACAGCTTGTTCAACAATTCTTCAAAAATTGCCACCGTTTGGTTTCTGATTCTTTGCCATCACAAAAAAATCTGCCATATTTTTTGTCCACATGAGTCTTTTTCTTCTGTCTATTCATGATCTTTATCTCTAAATGAAAGAGCAGGCATGGCTGTAAATTGCTTTTCAGAACAACTGGCCAAGTTCATAGATCTACCAGTAGTTCATATATATCAGATATTAATTTAAACATGGAGACATTTGATAATCAAAGAAAATGAGGATCTATAGTTGATTACATTCCAAAGCAAAAACTGTTTTATACTTCAATGTCCTTAACAGAGCCACCTAGACTTCTTTAGCAATACTTTTCTTGCAGCTAATCCTCATACAAGCAGGCTCCTGAAATGTGTTTTTTCTTCTGTGGTGTTAAATTGATAAGAAATGACTTAAGCTTGATGGCCTGAGGCATGGAGATTTGGAGAGCAGCCTAAAAGCATGTAGGTGGTCTTCCCAGTCTGTCATCAAATTTTCTAGGATTGATCTTTATCATTAGAGCCATAGGCTTAATACCATACTATCTTATTTTTACCATTTTCCTCCTCCTTTTCAATTAATTTTTCCTTTCTCTCCTACCAATGTATTTGGCAAAAAGTTTAGTTTCTACACAAGTCTCTTCAGGTCTACCGCTAAGTCAGCTATGAAAATAGGCCTTTCTGTTCTTAAGAAACTATCTGTCCTTTAAAGTAAAGAGTGGAGTGAAGTCTCTATAGCTGAGTATTAAAGGAATTGTGTTTAGTTGAGAAAAAGCTAAAAAGTCCTAAGATGGCCCCTTTATTTGAGAAGATCTGAGAGGAAAACATGGATTATCTGCCCTTTGTAGTAGGAAGGGGAAAGAGAGAAACAGGTAGAAAGAGTAAGAGACAGAGACTGACTGACACATAGAGTAAGAGAGGCAGACAGAGACACAGACACAGACAGAGAGACAGACACAGAGATAGTAGCTGAGAGATAGAGACAGAAAGCCAATGAAAGAAACAAATAAGCAGAGACAGAAAAACAGGGATAGAATCAGCTATAGTAATATAAAACAGACTGGCAGGAATGAGACGGAGACAGAGGAAGTACATTTATTAAGTAATCACTATTTTTAGTTGATTCAGTGCTTATTGTGCCAGACAAACAAGAAAGCTTCATCACTAAAGGGATAGACATTCTAATTGTGAAGAAAATATATAGTGGATCAAGAAAGGGAAGAGAACGAAGGGAATTCAATAATTGGCAAGGTAACTCTAAAGAAACTAGAGAGTTATTGGGAATGAGAGAATGAAAAAGTAAAGATAGCAGCTTATCTTTCATCAGCATGGTCACCTAAGAGGCAAAGATTGGATAGACTATTGGGTTTGGATTCAGAAAGGTATGAATTCAAATACAGTATCAAAGATTAATTGAGTAACTTTGAGGAAATCATTAAACTCTCCTTATCTGTAAAATGGGAATAATGGCACCTATCTCACAAGGTTATTGTTGGGATCAAATGAGATAACAAAAATAAAAGTCTAAGTTCTGATTAAGATTTCTTTTCTTTTTTTACTTTCTATCCCCAGTGCCTAGCAAAGATCCTATAAAAGAGTAGGTGTTTTAATCGTATTATGATTCACTGAAAATGACTAAGGGAGCACAGAATATAGATCTAGATTTGGGAATCATCTCTACAGAGAGGAAAGCTGAAGAACTGGGTTTGGGTGAAGCAAGCAATGGTTAAAAAGTTTATAGATATGAGAAAAAGCCAGAACAGAGAACCTTGGAAAAAGTCTTTGCACACTGATATGGAAAACGAAGAAAGAGGGAAAGGAGATAGAAAAAGGGCAAATAAAAAAAACAAACAAACATAAGAATTATTCCTTAAGGCCAGAAAATCACAGCTATTATGTATTATTTTTCAAAACAAAGTCCAAAACATCGTATTTCTGAAAGCATAAAGCATTCACATTTTATTAAATGCTTTTCCCTATTCATATCATAACTAATATACCATCTCTACTACCCTTAGAAGCTCTCTATATTTTATGGATTATAATATTAGGGGCAAAAATTCAATTAGTCAATATGTATTTATTAAGTCCCTAATGTATCTGAGACACTGTGGTAGGCACTGGGGATGCATATTAAAAATTGAAATAGTCTATTATTCATGAAGTTTACATTCTACTAGGGCAGCTCTTTGACCTTTTTTGTATCATTGACTCCTTGGGCACTCTGAAAAGTCTATTAGCTCCTTCATGGAAAAGTTTTCTTTTTAATTCACAAATGAAAATCCTTGGGATTGCAAAGGATACCAAATATACATCGAAACGCAATTATCAAAATATATTCTTAATAACACCTAGGTCAAAAAGTAAGATCCCCAGTACTTAGAAGAAATATTAACGTCCTAGTTGGGAAAGGGAGCTAAAAACTGGGGCAATCCAGTCTCTTGATTGAGCTGAACCTGGAGAGGAGCTAGTTTTTCTAAGAGGCAGAAATGAGATTTAGAACACTGAATTAAATAAAAAACAAAGAAACAAATAAGGAAACATCCATGGCAAAGGAAATTGAAGGTTAAAATGAACATTTTAATATCACTGATTCACCCAGCTGTCATTTATCATTAGAAAATGATGCTTCCAAATCCAAACTGAAGTCATGTGCTAGAATAAATGAATAAACTCACTTTTCCCTCATCCTACTTTACCATGATGTTTACCATTCAGTGTGCCGATATGTGAACTGCCTATCCTCTCTCCACCAGCCCAACTATTTTGCCCCCTCAAAAAACTTACTATTTTGAGCACAGCTCAATTAATGTAAACTCCTTCAACATAACAGAGAGGGTCTTGTTTTAGGAAAACTCTTGCTCAAAAACAAGACTGGAGGTTTGTTAAAATGAAAGAAGCTCGAGAGGAGACAGTTGAATAGTATTTAATCTCACATAGAGGTATCAGAGATGGGGTGCTCAGTGAAAAACTCTTATTTACATCTATACAGCGATTTCTCTTTACAGTCCAAAAGCCTAAGTGCTTTTCAAAGCTGATGTGTATGTTTTGCTAAACTATACTGGGGTGGTTCATTGATCTTTTTAATGAAGGACTAAATATTTCTTATGAGGGAAAAAAAGGTCTTGTTACACTATACAGAGATTTTCCTTTAAACCTTGCTACTCTGTTACTATACATTTTAATAAAACTTTTATTAGGCTTTCTGATGAGGAACACAGCAGGAGATGTTTCCTTCATTAGAAAATTTAATAGTCTTAAGGGACATGAGAACGTTGGATTCCTGTTTTTAGATTCATTACATTTTCGTTATATTTGGCTAGTGGGAGTTTAGTAGAAGGGAGATCATCTTATATTATCTTGTACATAATAATCCACTTTTTATGTGATGCTCTTTACACCATCTGATCTTGCAGACTTTATATGGTATATAATAATTTTTGGTGATATGGAATTTATTAAGTTCCTATCCTGGGGTAAGTGGGCATAATGCACACATTTATAATAGAATATTTTATCTAGATTTCATTCTTCTGATGACATTTTCATTTTTATACTGCAGCGAATGCAAATGTGAATTTGTTGCAGTTTATTATATATTAAATCTGATTTTGGCTTCTAGGGTTTTTTTAAAAGGTTTCTTAGGCAGTATACTTTAATATGCATAAAAATATTCACACAATGTCTAGAACCTAGCTAAGGAAAGGATTCTTATGTAAATGAATTCTTTAAAATTCTAAATAGCATCTGCAGACAAACGAAGGGAAAATGACAGGGAATTAAAACTTTAGAGAAGGTTTATTTCCAGTATGATAATTCTATTCACATAATTTATTTTCCTCACAATCTTAAAGGCACAATGCCAAGGGTGACTGACTATATGGGAAATGAAATTTACAAAGCATATGTCTATATACATTTTTGGCTAATTTACTTCTATAAGTTCTAAAAAGGCCCCTGAGGTTTAGGAGTAAACTTAATTACTTCTCATTTTCATTGTGATAACCCAGAGGTTGATTAATTAGGTTGTTTTCCATCTGAAATTCACTTTTCTGAATCTCCACTTCTTGTGATCTGCTTTGAAAATCTGTCATTTTCTTCTCTGTTGCCGGGCCAGCAAGACTTTCTAATTCTTGATAGGATATCTTCTCCCATCTCTGTCACTTCTTGGAATTATTTTCTAAGCCAAATGGAAGGTCAGTGGGAGCCCAGAGGCCTGATGGAGTCAGACAGAGTAAAGGAAACAAACTTGTTTTGTAATTTGTCTGAATCATAAGGCTATGGAGCCCCCTTATGAGAATCCCTTGGTTCTAAATAATGAACAAGGATGGATTTTAAAATGGAAAGTTACCAAATGCTACTCGATTGTACTTAATTTTTTAAGACTGCCTTTACTTTTAGCAACATATATATTTCTCACATCCATGTCTTGTCTTGTATATATGAATCCATTTTATGTTTATGTGTGTTTTAGAGAATTATGTTGACTTGTCTTTATTAAAATTATTTCAGTTGTTATAAGGTTCAGAAGATATTACAATCCTAGGATTCCTACCTTTCCCCAATTTCTTCTTACTTAGTTTACGCAGGATAATTACCAAATGGTGAGAGATATATTGCGTCATCAAAGAGTGAAAAATTAGAGTATATAATTAATCTGTGGAGTTTTACTTTGATAAGTAGTTGGCATATTAAAACCATAATATTTAAAGAGAAATCTGGAAGAAGAAAATAAATTGATGCAAGATATAGTAGATATGCAAGAATTTCTGCAGAAATAAATTTGTGTAAATAACTATCTGTTAGCTCCTACTTATCAATGTTGAATGCTCTACAAGTGAAAATGAAATTATATTTGAGAAAAGAACTCAGGAAGAAGAACTCTGCTAGAACACATACATGGAAGAAAACTAGGATAAGGGCAACATAATTTTAAAGGTACTTTGCCTGACTTTCGTGGTATTACAGAGTATTCCAAATGAATGGAAAGACTATATAAAATTATTAACAAAAATATATTTAAGAAGATATCAATAACCAGTGATTGATACTTATACCCACTTTCTCATGTCTGGAATGGTTTTTGTTATTATTCATAAGGTCTATTCACAAATTGAGGGGGTCTTTAAGGAAAAGATGAGGAAGAAATAGGTGAGCTTTCCAAGACACTTTTCCATAGAGAACCACACCTTCACAGTCTCATGATTCTCTAGAAAGAACAAAGAAAACCCAGTCTAATTAGATGATTGTCATTTTTCAAACAGACAACAAAAATTCCTTTTGACTTGGTGTAATAAAATATGACCTTGAGAGATCTCTTTAAATAAACTATCATATATATGCATATATATATACACATATATTTACATATATATATATATGTGTGTGTGTGTGTGTGTGTGTGTGTGTGTGTGTGTGTGTGTGTGTGAAGGTCAAGGAGATGTTCTCAATATATAGAAAAATCAGAGAGACATTTTTACCCAAGTTCTTTGATTATCCAAGTTAATAGCATATTTCCTTAGTTCACTTGAGCATTTCCTCCAAAGAGTCCAAATGGAAGACATTTTTCTTTAATGGAGGTTGATACAATCCACTGCTTGTTTATGTTTTCAGTTGGAATTGTGCTGATTATTTCATATTGAAATATGATTAGATCACTTTAATGAAATCCCTGAGAATTTTAAAAATATAAACCTTTGAATTCATACAGGAAAAACAAAGTAGTTAAAAAATGTGTACTATCTGCATTATGGCTATTCATTCTGGCGTCTAATTGAGTTAGTCCATCATCATACATTTTGCATAAGCACCTACAGATGGTTAATGAATATAGTCCAGAGTTGAAGAGGAAGATGAAAACAAGCTAAATATTATTTTTGAAGCTGTGCATTTTCCATTATCACAAGTTACTCTTTTAGGAAAAAAAACCCAGACTCTTTGAGTATGACTTGAGTATCCTCCAGAGATGCTATGTAGCTATGAATCATGATACACTATAATCCCTGAAGAATTAAAATTGTAAGTAAGCCAAGCAGGAAAGGAGAAACACATGGTATGAATAAGTTGGCTATACCATGTTACATACAATGATTTTCATGGAAGAAATGCTACGAATCTTCCAAAAATATGAAACTAAAACGTGATACAGTTTTCATGCATAGAGAATGCAGATAATTGAGAGACAACCTGAGTAGTTGTCTAGGAAAATTTCTAGGAGAAAATCTTTAATGTTTTTGTTTTACCTTCTATGGAGGATTTGTGAAAGGACATGAATAGAAATCATATTGGATAAGAAATTGTGGGTGAGTCGTTATCTAAACTAGTGAGGGACAAAATTTGTTTACATTGATGAAATCATCAGCCCACGAAAGTATGGAAGATTATAATAGCCTACAGTTTGATTAGTGAACTCTTTAATCAGATCAGGAACTAATATCTCTGTATAATAATGCCCTGTCATTTCATCAAGTTGAATGGGTAATTCCTCAAATAATCAGGCATTCTCTTGATTATCCTACCCTCCTTTACAATGGCATCCTTTAGAGCTCTCCACAATTTTGTTCCTACTTTCCATTCTTATTACCCCCATTCCCGTACTCTTCATCTTACTCACATTGACCAAATTACTATTTCCAATTTGTAATATTCCCTCTTCCATTCCACCCTTTTACTTCTGCACAGGGTAGTATCTAATGCCTGGAATATAACAGGCTTCTTTTCAACTTCATATATTCTCAATGTGTGGAGTGTATGGGGTGTTCATGGAAGACCAGAATCTCAGATGTGAGAACTTGCAAAGCCACTTTTGGGGTTGCATTCCTCTTTTTGGATTATCACCTGCCACCCAGCTCTCACCTGTGGCTCCAAGAATCTGTAGCATGCACTTTGACCAAATCTCAGTAAAACTGTTTTGACAGGATAGATAAACCAAGGAGAAGGTAACCAAGAAGGCTAAAACTTGTTGGTGAGTCAGAGGTTGTCTACCCCAGGCATGCAAATACTTCCTGTGGCACAAGGGGTGGTTGGGAACAAGTTGTTTAGAGGTTATTTTTTATCATTATAATTTTTGTTGCATCTATATGTAATTGGGAAAATATAATAAAAACAATGTTGCTTATCAGAATATATATATTTTATATATTACTTTTAAAATTCATTTTCTGATCCATTATTCACCTCAATTTCTAATAATGGATCAGAAAATAAATTTAAAAAGTTATATATATTATATATAATATATAAACATATAAGAATAAAATAAAACACAAAATATACATATATATATATATTCCCTCTTCAATTTTCAAGTTCTTAGTACATTGGGAATATAGTAAAGGCCCCCTAAATCATTCAATTCTAACCTATCATTTATTAATCACCTACTATAGTAAGATATAATAAAATTAGAAATATAAAATGAAAATGAAAAACAATCATTGTACACAGAAAGATAACAATCTATAGACCATTTGCATGCTATTCTAATGAATGCATTTTTATGAACTAATACAAGGACCGGTGACTACATTATTTTTATTCCAAATATTTTCAGGTGAGATTTTAGGACTTAAGGCTGGAATGTTCTTTCAAGCTAATTCAATTCTTCTCTTTTGCAGAGAAAGAGATGGAGACCCAGAAGAGTTAAGATACTTTTGCAAGGAGGTGACTAGGACATTGTAATTCCATTAATTCCATGGGAGCTACTCTAATTATAATAGCTAATTTTGATCAATATAATATATTCAAATATAATCAAAATAATTTTGATTATAACTTACTTTCCTCGATATTAAAAAAAAAACATCACGTAGATAACATATTACTATTGCATTCTCTTAAAAAAAATAGATCAGGAAACTGACCCTGAAACAAATTTTTGTGACTTTACCATACTGTCATAGTTTCTAAGCCTACTAGTAGTTCTCTTTATCCTATAAAACTGTCTTAGGAGCTTTGCTTAGGGAGGCAGTATAGTACAGTGGAAACACAACTGCATTTTGAATCAAAGAATGTGGCCTTCAATTCTGTCTCTGCCACTTACTGTGTAACTTTGGGCAACATTTTTAACTGTTCTGAACCTCAGTTTCCTTGTCAGTAAAATGAAAGGAGTTAGACTAGATTATAACTGGGTTGCCTTCCAGCTCTAAATCAATTTAAATAGCAAGCAAGGACTTCAGTATAGCAAGGTATGCCACTTTAATTTTTAATTCCAAAAAGATCAAACCTTACAATAGAGCTAAGTCAATGAAAAATTAAAGTATACAATTCAATTTTTCTGAAGACCTTGATAATTATATTTTTAGTGAATGATTAAGCAGCAAGCTTATTGAAAACAACAGGCATAGACATTGTGCACTTCTAAATGAAAAGATGGTACAGACCATTTATCCCACAGAGTCACAATTACAATAGCATGCAATGCTTGCTATTAATATTTTCTTTCATCCTAAAAACTTCATTTTCTATATCCATTAACTCATTCCTTCTCAGGAAACTCTTAGGTACAGAAGAGTGTTTTTCCTGTTTTGCAGCTAAGAAACCCGAATACATAGTTTTATGGGATTTTAGACTTATGATAGGTCTCAGCAAACATTCACTGTCTATCTAGCATTATCTTAATTAGAAAAATGAAGCCTAGGTTACACAGCTAGATACTGGAACAATTGGATCTAGAAGCTGACTCCTATTATCATATTCTTTCACCAACACCATAGATAATGGGAAAATAAAGGTGTCTTTTGAATTGTTCAAAATTCCTGAGAAAGTTGATATTTGGTTCTAAATTAGCTCTTCATTTTACTATTTAGTCCACCATTGTATTTAGAACTTATTTTCCTAGTCCTATACAATTCATTAACACTACTCATTTATTTAATTGTAAACTTTAAAATATTTTTCCAGATTACATGTCAATATAATTTCATAATATCTGTTTTCTGATATCTTGCAATTTGAATTCTCTATCTCTCTCTCATCCATTCCCCAAGAAGGCAGGTAAAATGATATAGATAGTAATATATGTTATAGGTTATATCTTATACTAGATAAAACTACATGAAGAAGATAATGTAAAGAATTGTATGTTTCCATTTGTACTCAGATTCCATCACTTCCTTTTTTGGCTGGAGATATCCTCTTTTTTTTTGTCACGAGTTTCTTAAAGTTGTCCCAAATCCTTGCCATGTTGTTAATAGTTAAATCATTCACAGTTAACCATCATTCATTTAATTTGTACAATGTTCTCCTGGTTTTGTTCATTTTACTTTGCATCACTTCGTATAAATCTTTTCAGGTGGTTTTTGTGACCATTTTGCTTGCCATTTCTTATGTAATTCACTCCTTTCATTTTACATGTAACTGAGACTCAGGAAAGTTAAGTAATTTCCCTAAGATTCCATTACAAACACATACCACAGCTGTTCAGCATTTCCCCAGTGATGGACAACCCCTTAGTTTCCAATTCATTGCCATAAAAAAAGCTGTTATGAATATTTTTATAGCAGTAAATTATTTTCTCCTATTTTTAGTCTCTTTGGGGTAGAGATCTTGTAGTATTGCTGGGTCAAAGGGTATGTTGAATGGACAGTTTGGACATGGTCCTAGATTGCTCTCCAGAATGGTTATATCACTGTGCAATTCCACCAGAAATGTATTAGTATCCTTCCTTTTCCTCCAGCATTTATCATACTAATTTTTTTATGTTAGCCTGTCTGATGGGTGTGAGGTGCTACCTGAGAGTTATTTTAATTTGTATTTCTCTAATCAGCAGTAGTTTTGAAGCATTTTTTGGTATGACAAAGGACAGTTTTAATTTCTTTATCTGAGAATTGTCTGTTCTTATCTTTTGACCATTTGTCAATTGAGGCTTTGAATTCTTATAGATTTGACTCCATTCTCTCTGTATTTGAGAGACCACTTATTTTTTTCATCCTAGTTTCTTATCATTTATTCAATGTATATTTTACTCTTTCAATTTCTCCTCTCTCTCTCTCTCTCTCTCTCTCTCTCTCTCTCTCTCTCTCTCTCTCTAACTGTCCAACTGTTTTCCTATATGTCTATTCAGCTATCTAACTAGCTTAAAAATAAGAGAGATCTGAATGACTATATAAAGTGTAGGGTAGATAAAATGTTGAGATTAATTATATATTATAATTTCAGTAATATTTGAAATGTTCTGGAAAATAGAAAAACCATCCTGGGTTTGGAGAATATTTAATGTTATCCCATTGATTAAAAAGAGGAGAGAGTAAAGTCTTCAGATTATATGCTAATAAACTTGATTAAAGAACAACTAAGAAAAAGAATCCTTAAAAAGATTGTTGGCAATAATTTAGAAGTCAAAGAAGTAATTATAAAGAGCCACCTAACCTTGTTTCCATTTGAGGGCAGACTCACTAAGCAAGCAGATAAGAGGAGTTCTGTGAATATAATTTATGTGGATTTTATCAAGGCTTTTGATAAAATATCAAAATATTTCATGCTGTTCTTGTAAAGAATATGGAAAGACATGGAATATAAAATAATCTGATGAATTCATACCTGGATAAATATCTGGACTCAAAATACAGTTGTTAATGGTTCAGTGTGAACAAGGTAAGGTTTCTCCTGTAGAGTACTCACAGGGATCCAATACTCCTTAATAATTCTGTCAGTAAGTTGGATAAAGGCATAGATGTCATGTTTATCAAATTTTTAGACATCACAAAGCTGAAGATAGATAATGCAACGGTTGCTCTAATATCTAAAGGAATCTTGAAAGCCTTGAGAACATTTGGCATACATTATTCACACATGCACTATATATATATATATATATATATATGTAGTGTGTATGTCTGTATATATACAGATTTAGTGTGTGCATATATATAGATACATAATATGTGTATGTATATATGTACATATATAATTACATATACATGTATGCACATATATATCAGAAATTCAATGATTTAAGTGCAAGAAGTCAAAGGAAGTGTTAGGCACAGTTTTTGAAAATTGTCAGAAAATGGGATTTGATTTTATGGGAAATAATCTGCCACCATCCCCCCCCTCCTATTACCACAACTAGGTAATTCATAATATGATTTCAGGCACCTGGCAATTTCCCTGTCTCTCTGCCTCCTAGTTTTCTTGTTTCTTTCATTAGCACCTGGTTGGAGCTCAATCCCCCATTGGGGAACACCTGTGCACTGTTAACAAGGTGTTAATTGTAGACAATGGCAAGTAGAGTCAGAAAATGAACTGGTAGATTAAAAATATAAAATAATTCCACAGTGAGAAATAAAAAGTCACAAGAGACCTTTCTTTCCTCCTCAATCACAGTGTGATAGACTATTAATTCAATAATTCTCTTTTATTCTGGGAGGTAGAAAGAAAGGAAGATGTTGAGCCTTTGAAAAGGATATCTAACATGAGATATTTAGTTGTCTATCCTCATCCAAGTATTGTGCACTGAAATGAAAGGAGTTTGAGAGTCAGAGTGGAAGATGTCATAAATACCTTTCCCTCTGCCCTTTTAAGAATTTTTAACTTCCTTTAAGTATTGATCAGTTGCTGTTTTCTAATGAAAATCTTTCCTAATTCCACTAGTGGTTAGTAAGTCGTCCTTCCTTGAATTATCTTTTAATTACTCATTTGTATCAGTACTTTGTGGGTAAAACATAAGCCTCTGAAGGTTAGAGACAGTTTCCATTTTAGTATTTGAAATACCAATGCATAACATTACAATTTGCACATTGCAGGCAGCTCATCAATACTGTTGAAATTGATTTTTAAATTAATTTGCAAACTCTTTTTTAAAAAGTTTCTAAATCCTTAAGTAGTTGAACCAATGTGAGGAACATTCAGGATTCTTTAACTTCCACCTAATCTTTCACTGAACCTTGTAGGAATCATGGCATAATGAAGTGAAAAGATAAACTAAGAATGATTTATATAGTTATAAACAATTTTGAAAGCCTTAATAACTAATCCAAACAATGCCTAATCATAATTGCAAAGATCTGAAGATAAGGCATACTGTCCACTTCTTACAAAGAAGTGATTGATTCAGTGTACAGAATGAGACATAGGCATTTTGGGAATGGACCAATGAGAAAATTAAATTTTCTTGACTCTGGGATCAATATAAGAGTTTTATTTTTTCTTCTTTATCTGTGGAAGCTGGGTATAGGAAGGGAAAAATAGATTTTTAATTGAAAAAATTAAATTAAATTAATATCTTTCCCAGGAATCAAAATTTCAGATCTCAATTAATTAGTAATTTCTGAATATCTATCATATATCCAAAAATAGTGGAATGGACCAAAGAAAATAAAACCATTTCCAATCCTTTCCAAATCCAACTTCCTATGGAAAAACAAAATAAGAAAACAACTTTTGCCTATTATGATTTCTAAGGATTATAAAAGGATTTTGATTGTTTGCTTTTCCTTCTCTATATCACTTGGCTCTCAATACTATGAATTCTATCTTAGCCTTTTCTTGAGAAATGATTACAGTCATGGATTAATCCCACAAGTTTCTACTTTCTTAAAATGTGTTCTAAATTCAGTCAATCAGCAAACACTTATTAAGATGCAACTGTGGGTCAGACACAATGTCAAAAGCTTAGGACAAAAACAAGATAACAATGAAAAGACCTGTGTTGTCCATGTGGGCTCAATTTAGCTACCATGTATATTATTTTGCCTACCTTATTTTTGTTTGTTTTTATTTTTTATTCATTTTTTAACCCTTAACTTCTGTGTATTGGCTCTTAGGTGGGAGAGTGGTAAGAGTGGGCAATGGGGGTCAAGTGACTTGCCCAGGGTCACACAGCTGGGAGTGTCTGAGGCCGGATTTGAACCTAGGACCTCCCGTCTCTAGGCCTGGCTCTCTATCCATTGAGCTACCCAGCTTCCCCCTTTCATTTGTTTTTTAAAGAGAATCACTATTTATTATAACTTTAGGTAACTAAGGGAATGAATAGGATTTCCACTTCTTGATGGAGGATATAACAGAAAAAAATAAACAAAGATGGCAATGATAAGCACAGTTGTGGACAAAGTAGAGGATGGTTAGATCCCAATTTGTTTCCTGTTTGGCAGAGAACAGTCCCAAGGGTTTAACAATGGTAGCTGTGAGAGCAGAGGTTGAGAGACAGTTTCTTTTCCCAGGCAAAGAAAAGAATGAAGAATGATGCTGAAGAGGGCTGGAAAAATCACGAGAAGTCTGCTTTTGTCTAGTTTGTTCTTGGATTGGAGTAAAAAAAAAAGCAGATGTACTATGGAAAAGAGTGTGGAGCTAATTCTCTTTGGTTCTCCTTTGGGTGGGGGCAACTGGTCACCAGTTCTGAGCTTGCTCATTTACTCTGCTATTTGTTACTATTTTGATTGACTTAGTTTTACTTCTCAAAATATCTGTAGTTAATGTAGATATATGTATTTCATATATTCATTTGTTTCTGGTATGAGTGTGCAAAGTCACTTTTTCTTTTTTTTTCTTTTTATATATGTATTAACATATTCATGCATTTAGTTATGTACATATGTGTACATGTGTGGCCAAACAGCCTTCTTCCATTCTTTTACTAGCACTTCTCCCAACAATATAAAGATGGTGAGGCAAAATTGTTAGGATAAAATGGCCACCATCTTATAGCAACAATATTTCACATCATCAAGGTTCAGCAAATGTGTTTTTATCACCTGTTCTCTGGACCAAAGTAGGTTATGGTAAATTAATCAAAGTCTAGCTGAGTTTTAAGGTTTATTTTCTCAATACTAGTGTCATATAACAATAAATCTAGAAACAAAAGGCACATTATTATCTATTCCAACGTCCTTATTTTATAGATGAGGAAACAGATCGAAGTAGACAACTTAAGCAAAATCACAAATGTAATTAGAATTTTGAGATTTGAACACGTCTTCTGACTTCAGAGTTGATATTCTTCCTGCTGTACCACATTGCCTCTTTAGAGGTATGTATATGGTTTTTCTAATGCCACTTCTTAACACCAAATTGCCAATTTGCCTTTTGAAAAGAACAATTTGAAGTTGGAAAGATGAGATACTTCTGGGAAAGGAACAACACTTCCTAGTGAAATTGGCAGGTTTCTACTGTGTTGGAGGAGTACAGTATCTGAAATAGTTACTACATTATCATCATTATTGATTTCTTTCCACTGTCTCCTATTTCTTTGAGATGAATGGAGGTCTCGGCACAGTCTTCTCCACCAATGCCCTTGGACATGACATGCAGGAGGAACACAGGCACCTCATTTGAGGCCAATTCGTAATCTCTGCTTGGCAGTCTGTGAAGCTCTCCTCACCACCTGTTCTGGGATTCTCAGAGCAGAAGTTGGAGAGAAAAGAAAAGGCTGATCCCTCTGGTGATTGCTTCCCAATGCTATGAAGCTTTCAAAAATGTCTGGGCAAAAATGAGCCTGTATTGATCTTGTTCTGTGGGAATGCTAAACTTGCAAGGAACAGAAAATCTCATTAAGGCTCTACCAGCTGCCCTTTACTGCTATTGTTATTTTTAAATGCCTTTTACATGGGAGTTTTCTTTTAAATTAAATGGCCTCAAGTGTGGAAGGATCAATGTAGCTATCTGTGACTTACTTTTGGTAAATAAAAATGATTGTAAGACAGCAAAAAGAACCTCCCAGCCACACAGAGACTGGTAGGAAAGAATCTTTAATTTACACAAAAGAACTGAAAAAAATCTATGTAACGCAAGTTGTATATCAGCATAATATCTCATGTTCTCGTTAATGTAGACAGCCTTTTTGCCACTTAACAAAGCATCATTTAAAAACTTCAGCACATATTCAAAATTAAAATGAGAGGCATAATAAATTCTAAGTATGGAATTTTCACTTAAAATATGGAGTCTGACAAACATAGATATGAAGCACCCCATAAATATATTCATTATACTTTATTCATTAGGCATTATATGTATATACATAATGTATATATATATATTAATCATTATATGAAGGGAAAAGAGGCAAAATAAATTAATTGTTTTCATGGTTGCCATTTTTATTCTTAACTAGATTCTTCTACATGATCTTTAGTTTGTTAATGATCAGCTAATTTTTCTTAATGTTTTGTTCAAGTAAGCGCATCTGCATGTCATTTTCTTTTTAAGAACTAACTTTTTAAGGTTGATCTAAAGGCAAAGTTTCACACATTTGTGTTCTGAGGACTACAAGAGGATGTTTGTGTTGTGCCCTGTGACATGGCTTTTTTCCTAAGACCAGAGCCATAGATTTATGCAAAGAGGCAGAATAAAATTCTTCTTTTGCTGGCAAAGTAGGATTTTTGTGTTCTGCCAATACTTTGCTAAAAGACAACATTAGAGAGTAGATAGAAAACTGACAATGAAGTCAGGATTACCTGGTTCAATTTCTATCTTTGATATCTACTTACTGTAATTCTGGAGAATTCAACTTTTAGGTGCCCAAATGACTTTCTCAGACTTAGACTAGCTTCGGATGCAGAGATGTCAAACTTCAGTGGGAGAGGATTTCTCTATTTGGAAATTATCCTCCACTTAATGGGAGAGGGAAATTTAGGTTGTCTTCTCCCAGAAGCTGCATAATGTTATGGATAAAATAGGGGGGTACACTAAAGTTAGGGGGTGATCTCCTTCCCTTGCTGAGTGACAGAGGAGTAAAAGGTGATTGAGGTGATAGGATAGGAATGAAAGGAATGGCTAAGTTCAGGGAGGAATGGACAAGCAGTATTTGGATGGTAAGGATACAGGACAAGGTGTTCAGGGGAGGCAGCTGACACAGACTAGATACCCAGGCTAGAGACAGAGGATATTGGGGTAATAGGCTGAACCCTTCCAGACAAGAAAGGTACTTTTACAGACACAAGGAACAGGGCCAGTCAGAAGTGTTTTGAATATGACTTGAGGGCTTTCTTGTCAGTTTCTCTAGTCCTCAAAGGAGGAATCACAAGGCTCCTCCCTGTCAATGAAACTGAAGGGATTTGAGAGGAAGCTTTGGGCAACTACTTCCTTCCAAGATGGATGCCTCCAGTTTCCCTCAGAAAATAAAAGAGAATTATTCCTTCCCCTTTACCCTTCCCTAATTCTTCAACACAAAGATTCTCCAGAGGCTTTGATTAGGTAACCAAGGGTTTATTAATGTTTCAGGGTGGTCTGGAAGGAGAGAGGGGATTGGGGTTTCTGACAACTGCTAGGGAGAAACCCAAGATGGGGGAGAGTCACAGGAATGGGTTAGACTGAGAGAGAACCTGCTCTCTCAGCCTGGGAAGATTTAGCTGCTTTTAAGGTAGAGGGTATACTAAAGGGATAGTTTGAATTCAAGGATGTACTTCTTGCCTATTGGGGAAAACTAAACCCACAAAGTCTTTTCACTAAAAACCCAAAAGCCACCCTGTCTCCCAGAGCCCCAGGAAAACAGGCAGGGAAAACAGGGAAATAATAGGGAGAAGGTCAGGGAGAGGTCCAGAGAAATTAGCTAGCTACAAATTGTCTAAAGTCAAGGCACAGGCCTAGGCAAACCAAAAGCCAAAATAGAGCTCTGGTTGATCCTTCCACTCTGTTCAAGCTTCAGGGACCAACTGAACTTTCTCTCAGAATTCTAAGGAACTGCCAGAAGTTTTCAGTTGGCCCCCTGCAAGAGCAAAACCTCTCTTGCATCTTTTGCATTACAATCCTTTTAGGTTAGGTGATCTGGACATGAAACATCAAAGCCTTCAATGCACTGCTTTTACTAATAATATTTCACACTTACAGAACTCCTTCACATTTACAAAGTGCTATCCTCATAATAATCATGTGAGGTAATCAGTGTATGCCTTCTTATACTTATTTTATAAAGAAACTGAGGCAAAGAAAAATTAAGTGATTTACTCAGTATCAAAATGAAAGGAAATTTCAGAGCTAAGACTTGAACCCAGCCAGGCCTTCTAACCCTAAAAACAATGTTTACCATTGGACTATATTGTCTCGATAATTTAATATTTGTTTTAGATTAAATACATAATGGAATGACTTAAGAATCTTGGCATAATATTCATTAACAAATAGGGAATATGGGGGCAGCTGGGTAGCTCAGTGGAATGAGAGTCAGGCCTAGAGACAGGAGGTCCTAGGTTCAAATCTGGCCTCAGCCACTTCCCAGCTATGTGACTCATGGCAAGTCACTTGACCCCTATTGCCTACCCTTACCACTCTTCTGCCTTGGAGCCAAAACACAGTATTGACTTCAAGATGGGAGGTAAGGGTTTTTTAAAAAAAACAAATAGGGAATATAAGACAATAAGACAAACATTTATTTAGTGCCTACCATGTAAGCCGAAGAGTATCATGAAGCCTGAGAGACTCTTACATTCCATAGAAAAAAATATACTATGAAGACAGATATAGATGATGGATAGATTGATAGATGATAGGTAGATAGACAGATAGATTGATTTTAAGTGGAGTTTGGGATAGGAGAGAACACTATCAATATTGTTGGAATGAGGAGAAACTGTTCAGGAGATGAAACTTGAGTTAGACTTGAGAGAAGTAGGATTCTCAGAAAGAGCGATGGGACCAGAATGAACTTCATTTTTGGAAGATTACCTGTACAACTGCAGAGATAAATGGAATGCTAAGTTCAGGGCAGTGTATATTCCAGTTTGGCATGCAAATAGATCTTGTTAAGGAGATTACAAAATTTAATGTAGTCCTTGAGGTTTGGGAGCAGAATCAGCCTCTTGGCTAATTGAATAGTTAAGTTGGGGGAAGAGCCTGGCAGATATGGAGTATGAAAGTGGCCTTATCTGATGGGACAACACTGGCCTGCCAGAGATCCTACTCTACTCAGGTAAACGGATTAGTTCCAAGAAGGATGATGACTTCATCAAATGAGAGAACAAGATATTGACATATTCTTTCAAAGAAAGAGGCGATGGCTTTGAACTGTCCTTTACTTTTTTTGTATCTACTCCTTCCTCCATGCTTAAAAGACACAGTTTTAGGAATATGGTAGCATTCAAAAATATTTTTGACTTAGAAAGCAATATAAAATGTTATTTGTCCCTTCCTTGCATTTCTTGATATAAAATATGTGAGAAAAATGCATTATAAAATATAAAATTCCCATGGCAAATAGTGTCTAATGATGGACTAATTTTGTAGAAGCAGAGCAACATTAGTAATGGAAGTAGTAGTAGTAGTAGTAGTAGTAGTAGTAGTAGTAGTAGTAGGGAGTAGTAGTGATGTGGGTGGTGGTGGTGGTGCTAGTGCTAGTAGTAGTAGATAACTCATAAATTTTCTAAGGAAATTTCTCTATCAACATTCTGTGTATTAATATAAATATTACTATTCCCATTTTATAAATGTGGAAACGGAGACCCCAAGAGGAAAAAATCACTTTAATTTGGTCAGAAAACTATAATAAGTGCAAGTGGAATTAGGAAGGAAAAAAATTAATATGAATTAGGAACAAGAAAGGCTTCTTAAAGGAGTTCAACTTTTAAGCAAATGAATAAGCAAAGGGTTGGAGATGATAATTAATATGAAATGACAGAGAATTCTGTAGGAAACTAGATAAATGGATGGCTTGTGCCAGGTAATGGTAGCAAAAAAGACTGGGCACATAGACTATTAAAGAAGCATTGATCAAGGGAATTTTAACTTGATGTGTTAGATAATAAGGACCAATATATGCTCTTGAACAATTTATTGACATTATAGAAGTATATGAATACGATTCATATGACAGCAATGGGAAGAAAAGACTGAAAGAGAGGTACCATAGGATTGTGTTGGTATCATAATTCCATAAGAAATAACTCTACCTTCATGTTGTATATATAGCTAGATGCTGTACTGGGCTCTTTATTTCAGATTCCCACATTTTTGAGGTACAGTATATCTCCTGGGTTAACATCATGTCACCAAGTTTCCCACCCCACGGGAACAGAATGACATTACAAAATGCATACTCGGTTAATATCTTGACCTTTCAATTCAATAATGTTCATGTTGACATCAGGAGAGACTTTAAATTGATTCTTTTCTAAGAAATAAGAAAAACAACAACCAAAGGAAATAACAGGATTTTAAAATTCTCTAACTGGTAATTCTGGTACTGATAAACGAGACTGGAATATCCCATTAGCTTAAGGAACTTGAGAAAGTTTCTGTTCTCACTCATTAGATAATGAAGTGAGGAGCAACAGCCTTTCTTAAGTGTTAGGTAAATGAGAAGCACTTTTTGTAGTATATTATGAGGAACACAAGGTTGAAGTAGACTTAATAAGATAGCAAGGAGTAGACAGTATTTATTTACTCATAAAATAAATCCAGTGCCTAAAGGCCCTAGAGCAAATGCATGAAGAAATAACATTTTGAAAAATTAATGAAATTTTCCCTGGAGATTTATCATCACTGCTAATTTAAACTACCAGGTCAAGTCTCGTGGGAGAGTTCCCTGAAAAAAAAATATGCCATTGAATTATCACACAAGTAATAGTCATCCTTTGGGAAAACAGATATGCAAGAGAATATTCTTAACCTGAATAAAGAATCATGCTGACTAGTATTCTAATGCATTTTTATTTAAAAAAAACCTTTACCTTATGTCTTAGAATAACTTAGAATCTTATTCTAATATTAAATCTTAGAATTAATTTTGCCTATTTTTTCAAGCTAGAAGAGTGATAAGGGCTAGGCAATAAGGGTTAAAAGACACCCAGGATCACAGAGTTAGGGAGTGTCTGAGGCCACTTTTGAAAGCAAGACTTCTTGTTAAAGTACTTTTAATTATCAGAAATCACAGAATCAGAGTTTGAAAGGATGTTTGAAAGTTTGAAAGATGTCAAATAGGGCAAGCACTATCTGTACAAGAATCCCTTCTGCACTATTACGAACAAATCCTTATCCAATCCCCAGTAGGAAAACTCTAGTAGGTTTTACCACTCTCTGCTAAGACAGGTTTTTTTTTCATTTTTATGAATGTCTCATTCTTTAGAAGTCATGCAGGGCATTAAACTTACATTTGCTTGTCTCCAACTTCCACCCATTGCTTTTTGCTTTGTCCTCTGTAGAGAAGGAGAATATGTCTAGGGCTTTTTCTGTGTTACTCCTTAAAATATTTGAGGATGGTTAGCATAACATAAGTACTTATATGCTTTCTGTTCTTACTTTGGGTTTGTGGATAGACTGGATAAGAGTATTAAAGGCAGAAAGAATATACAGGAAGCTATTCCAATATTTGAGGAAGAAGAGATGATGATCAGATATAGAATGGTTGTAGTGAGACCAGAAAAAAGTTCACATGCAAGAGATATTTTGGAGTTAACAAAAGAAAGATTTATCAACTTATGGGATGTGTGTCATCTCCACCATGCCAGGTCAATCTTTTAATTATTTCCAGGAGGGCAGTTAATTACCCAAGGAACCTCCAAGCCTGAAGTCAGAAAGATGTGCATTCAAATAGAATCTCAGACACTTAGTACCTATATGACTCTGGACAAGTCTCCTTGTTTGCCTTAATCCACTAAAGAAGAAATACCAAACTAGTTCGTGTTTTTGCCAAAAAAAAAAAATCAAAAAACAAGAAACCCAATAGACAGTATGGGCTACAGGGTCATGAAATATTGGACATAACTGAACAACAAAACCATATTAGATAGATAGATAAATGGATGAATGGATGGATAAATAGAAATAGATTTAAAGAGGGATAAAGACAGATAGATAGAGGTAAATATAGATTTAAATATAGACAGACAGGTAGATAGGTAAGTAGATAGGTAGGCAGATAGATAGATAGATAGATAGATAGATAGATAGATAGATAGATGCAATTGTCTTTGTTTATAATTATTTCTATATTGTCTCCACCATTAAACTGTAAGATCCTTTAGGGCAGAGCCTATATTTTTGCACCTTTTTTTCTAACCCCATATATATATATATATATATATATATATATGTAAGGTCCCCAGGAGTTACTATATATGTATGTATTTATGTATATAGTAACTCCTGTTTTTGCATTTGAATCCCTCGTACTTATTAGGCACTTAATACATTCTCATTGACTTGCCTTATGAGTGAGGGAAGAATGACTCAAAGATTATGAGCTAAGGCTGATAGGATGATAAAGGGCAAAGTTCCATCCTTTGTTAATGTTGAGACATTTCCAGAGTCAACAAAAGGAGAAAAGGAGTCAAGGTGAAAGTCATTAATGTAGTGAAGAAAATAATGATGTTATTACATATTGTAGTATATTCATATATAATGTATTTATGATATTTCTATAGTAACATAATAAAAGAAATTTAGTTATAGGCCACTGAGAATTTGGAATTCGTAGTCTGTAATGTAAGTGGATTTACAAACAAGATTATTTTTTTAAGGCATATTGACTTCATTGATTTTCATAGAGGTGCACTCAGTTCTTTCTAATGGAGCTTTCATTACAATTTACAGGTAAGCTTGGTATTTCATTTGAAATACCTCAGGGCATGTTTTCCTTATTGAGGTGACAGAAGTTAAAGGTGGAATATGTCACCATTAACCTTGAGACTATTGGGTTTTATTGTTTGGTGTTTTGACCATTTGTTATTTAAATATGTCTGTGTGGATGCAGTACTTACAAATCTCTTGAAGAGACTCCTGGAAACCTAAAAAAATCAAACACAGATTCTTTAGAGGAGAGGAAGCATTGCCTTTATATCTTTTAGGCTTAGTATTAAACACACTCACAGAAACGCACAATAATATGTTCAGAATATTTTCCTTTTCCCCAGAAAGAAAGATTTTTTTGATGCCTCACCAGATCCTAAACCATAGTTTAGTAAAAAGAAAATTGGCTTTGAATTTAAATCTTAAATTGAGTATCTTATTTCTATATGACCTTGATCGATCTCTTTACTATTCTGGACTCTGTTTTGCCTTTTCTGAAAAATAAGGGAAGAAGCAACCAAATTCAGTGGAAGGAGTGCTAGAGTTGGAATAAGAAGTTCTGAGTTCAAATCCTACCTTAGATACTTCATAGCCATGTAAATGCTGAGCCAGTAACTGTAACTTTTTTCACCTCAGTCCTCCAAAACACACCTATAAAAGAGGGATATTAATAATATCTACCTCACTCAGCTGCTGTGAGGATGTAATGAAATAACATGTAAAATGCTTAGCAAAAAAACTCAAATGGCCAGACATATTCAAGAAAATTGTTAAGTCAAAATAGTATAACGCTACTGCATTTTGGTGGTTCTTATACTTGCTATTTTTCCATTGAGTTTTCTTATCCTAATAGTGAATTTCTGCATGTGTATTCATCTTTCCATTCTTTCTTCATGCTCTCAGGTTCAAGAGTCTTTAGCAAGATCTAACACAAGTCCCACTCAACCTCCAATTGTCAATTTTTTCTACATATAATTGAAAAAGAAAAGTAAAGGAAGATATTTCTGGAAAAGCATTTTCTAATTTTTTCCTTCTTCAATTATATGTAATTCAATTCCATTTCAATTATATGTAGGGAAAAATTGACAATTATTATCTGATTTTTTGATTCAGACTCTCTCTTTCCTTTACTACTTTCCCCCTCCTTGATGCAATAATAGTCTGATATAAATCATACTATTGCTTAAAGATGATTCCTTCACTATTCCTATCAGGCTTCTGTCACTTTATCTGAAATAAAATCCCTGATAGAAGCAATATGAGTAAACTCTTTTTCAAGATTATTACCCAAGGAGTTGGTAGCAAGAGGTTTTAAGGTACGATTGACTTTCTATTCATCTAAGTAAGTTTAAAAAAAATAACAGGGGAAGAGAATATCTAAAGACACATACTGAGAGATGTGATATGGAACCAGATCAGTCTAATTAGAAAATGGAGTAGTAGCATATCCCTTCCATTACCATCTTTACTTTCTAGAGTTATTATTTTCATGTTTTAGGTGGTCCATTGTCCCTATTTTTTCTCTGAATCTGGAGGTTTAAGATTATCTCTCCAATATGGAAGAGTAGAAAGAATTTGGCCTGTGAGTCAGATGTCCTCTCTTCAAAACTAGTCTCCCAAATGTATGACCTTAGACAATTAACTTATTTTTTATTAACTTATTTTTCCATGTAATGAAGGGTTAAAACCAGTTAATCCCCCAGATTCTTTCTGGATTTTAATTTATAGAGTCAATATATAAAGCTTAATTGCAGTAGTTTTACTATATTTTAAATATTAAATTTTGTATATATTTAAGCAGGTTGTAAAAACTAAGACATTTTCTATATTAAGCAAATGAAGGATAGAAAATGGAATATCTCGCAATGGGAGAATGTATTGCTCCCCTAATGAAGAAGCTTTCAGTGGCTCCCTATCACCTGTAGGATGAAATTCCTTTATTATTTAAAGGACTTTAAAATCTAGCTCCCACCTCTAATTTCCAGACTAATTTCACATTATACTCACCTTGTACTACAGCATAAATTCTATGTTCCAGCCAAAATTGCTTAGTTGTTCCCTATGCCCAATATTACATCTCTCCTTCTCTGTGTCTTTGTACAAGTTGTACCCCAGCCCTAGAATGTGTTCTCTTCTTCCTTCAGTTCTTGAAATCCCCAGCTCCCTTCAAGACATGTCAAATGTCACCTCCCATAGGAATCTTTTATGGTCTCTTTACTTTTTTATTTTTCCTCCTAAAAAAACCCTTGGATTTATATTTGCAGTATATTGTGTAAATACATGCACACATACTTACAAAAGGATATGTATATACATATATACATAGATCTATTATATACATAATATATATTTCTACATCTATATATACACATATATAATACATACATATATACTTACACATATATAATATATACATGTATACAATAGCTGTATACATATAACACATTTACAATAATGTATAAATGATGTAGATAGTTCAGATATATATATTTTATGTATAGTGTATACATATGTACATTTATATGCTCAATTCTTCTTTGTAATATTGTTTCTACTTAATTGGATGTAATTTCCCTGAATGCAGAGATTCCATTTTTTTTCTCCCTAATTTCCTAGGCCAGCAGCTGAACAAAATAATTTTCTAATAAATTCTTTTTAAAAACGGAATTAAATAGAACAATGGTGTTAATATAGAAAATGTCAAATACTGTATTGGTTTTGCCAGTATAGAAATCCTAAATCTCAGTTCCTTAACTTTCTTTTAAGTGTAAATTATTTTAATTTCCAACTTTTCCTTGCAGCTCTCTGATACTGATTGTTCTTTCATTGATGAAATAGCAAAGAGACTTAAAAGTTTCAAGTCAAATTGTATTTAGTTATAGGTATTATGTGACTCAATCAAAGCATTTCATAACATTCAAATGAGAGATATTTTGAATTGCTTTAGTTCTAGGTCTTTATGTATCAAATGTGAGGCAGCTGGTATTGGGGTTATGCCTTAGTCTTAGAATAACACCATTCTGGGCTCAAATACACCTCTTTTATGATCCTAAGTAATTTCACCTCAATAACCCAGGCACTTAACTGCAGAGCAGATGCCAATCTGCATTGGTAGAGGGAGGTTCCTTTCCCTAGATCTGTCAATAAATCAATCAAGAGATATGTATTAAATATTTATTATCTATCAGTCAATGGCTTAAGCACTTGAGATACAAAGAAGAAACAGTAAAATAAAACAATCTCTGTTCTCAAGGAGCATCATTCTTGCAGGGTAGACATATATATAATCCAAAAATGTAAGAAAAGTTCAAAGAAAATGGTAAGTAACCTTACAGGGTGGAAACTAGAACATAAAGGCTTTGTTTTTATTGAAGGATCTGGAAATTGAGCTGAGTATTAAACGAAGCCAGGAATTCTAAGAATTGATGGTTGGGAGGGAGAATATTATGAAAATGGGATATATCCTATGCAAAGAGGCAGCAAAGAGAGTGGAAGTACCCTGTGTAAGGAACACACTAGACTAAATATGGTTGAGACATAGAGCAAATGGGAGGCAAATAATGTGTAATAAGATAGAAAAAAGTAAGAGGGAACAAAATTTATAGAGTTTTAAAAGAAAAAATAATCCAAAAATCTGTAACAAATACAAAAAGGACAAACTATTCTATTACTTATTTTACCATCATGAATATTCATTGAAAGCCATAATATATGAGAATAAATTGAACAAAATTATGAGGACTCAACACTTGACCTTTAAAAGTTGCTTCCTTCATTTTCTGTATGTGTAATCTGGGAGAATTGATATTATTTCTGTTTTTTTCTTGTAAATGTGCAGTTTTTTATATCTAAAAATTGTTTCAATTTTTCTACTCCAAATAAAAATGAATAATGTTTTTATACTTACAAACCAATCATTTCTATTTTCTCTTTTTAGTCATAACTGTACTTTTTCAAGTACAAAAGGAACCTTTTTAGAAGCTTGAATAAAATCAGAAAATACAAATAATCAGGAAACTTATTTTTTATATTTAATTTCAGTTGCAGTTGTATCTGTGGTTAGCCTCACATCACAATATTGTTATATGTGTGTTTTATAAATATTTTTCTAAACGATTTAGGCCACAAGGTTATCATGCAGAGACATTGAGACTAAATGGAAAAGAATGTATCACTGTTGAGTGGTGAGCCCAGATGAATCCCAGCTGCAGCACCAGAAGATAGCCTGTGAATTTTTCTGTCCTTTCTCAGCTGATAACACACACAGCCTTCCAGTCTCAAACAAACATTTTGACAAATTAATCAAAATATCCAGTGGAGCCTGGGCCAGAATTTCAGGCATCGTTTTTGATAAAGAACTGTTTGCAAATCATTTGTCCTGATTCAAAGCCCTCATTCTTTCCCTTTGATGGTGAGATTACCTCTTGCCTGTTGTTTCTCTCCAAGATATTTTTTCTCTTTTCCAACTTTGATTTTTATTTTATAATGATAACAATGGCTATTTCCCCCGTTTATAATCATCTTGGATTCATACTCAAAGGCTTATCTCTGAATACCTTAAATAAAATCTTAGATTATTATGTGAAATGTGAAATCTTTTGATCATTGAGCAATGTTTTTATGAATCAGTTATTATTTATTAAGCATTTTTTAAATTTATTAAGCATTTACAATGTTTCATACCTTATGCTAGGTGGTGGAGATACCAATTCAAACAATGAAACAATCCTTACTCAAAATGAGTTTTTACTCTAAGGTACATCTAGGTATACATAAATAATATTATATGCACACATATATAATATAAATATAAAAATCAGATAGAAACATCTGTATATAATATAGTAATAAGAGTAGTTTGAAAGAATGTTAGCAATTGAGGGATAAAAAAGGCTTCATTCATTCAGAATATAGTATTTAGGTTATAGCTTAGAAGAAGAGAGGGGACTCTATGAGACAGCTGAAGTGCTAGTATATTCCAAGTATTGGGGACAGTCGATGGAAAGGCACAGAGACAAGAGATGTAGTAGTACCTTAAGGAACGTGCGAAAGTAAGATCACAGAACATATGCAGAAAGGGGAGTAATATACAATGAGGCTTGAAAGATAGATTGTGTTGGGGCTAATATAGAAAAATGACATTTGCATCTGGAACAAATTAACATCTGTAATAAATGTTGAGACCCTGGTAATTACTAGATTTGACTCAGGTGACAGCTAAATTGTAAATGATGAAGAGCTTCTTGTTATTCAGTCATTTGTTTCAATTATTTCTAACTCTTTATGACCCCATTTGTGGTTTTCTTAGCAAAGATATTGGAGTACTTGGCCATTTCTTCTCTAGGTTATTTTATAGATGAGTAAACTGAGGCAAACAGGGTTAAGTCACTGACTCAGAGTTACACAGCTAACAAGTATCTGAGACCAGATTTGAACTCAGGAAAATGAGTCTTCCTGATTCTAGACCCCAAACTCTATCCTTTGTGCCAGTTAGCTGCCCTATGTGGATAAAATATATTTATTTTAAGTCTTGGCTCTTATATCTGGAAAACTGGATGCTACATTAAAAAAATACTTTTAATTGATTAAGGCATAGGCCTCCCTTTCTGAAGGAATAAATATTACAAAGTTAAAGTCCATCCTCTGATAAATATTGCCTGTGGAACCATGGATAAGCATTTAACCATAGTGTTTTGCTTCAGTCTGAGAATGTATATTGCAGAGAAGTTGTTGACCTATACTGGTGGAAGGAGTCCTTTACCAAAAACTCTTTGCACTAAAGAAAGAAGATAAATTCCTATTTATTAAAACGTAAAACTGCTGTTGTTGGGGGAAAAGAATGGGAAAATGAACTTTATTTTCCTATGTTTCTCTCCTGCTCAAGAATCTTTCATGACTTCTTATAGCCTTTAGTATAAAATGCAAACTTTTTTGTCTGAAATATAAAACCTTTCACAATTTTATTCCAATCTATCTTTTGTAAGATTGATTTTGCACAATTTTACCTATTCATTCTATCCTTAATCAAGTCGTTTCATCTCTTTCCTACATGTCTTTGCACCAGCAATCCCCCATGCTTGGAATTGAACATTTCTTTATCTCTCCATTTTATAATCCTCAGTTCCCTTCAAAACGTAGGGTGAATTTGACATGTCAAAGGCTCTTATTTATCATTATAATTATTAATGCTTATACTCTCATAACATTGTCTGCATATATCACCAAAAGTTGAGAATTCAAGAAGCATTCCATAATTTGTCCTACCTGGTTTTTTTTTCCTGCTTCTTCTCTATCCCTTTTCTAGAACTCTTTCCAGGTAATACCCACTAACCATTAGCATGAGAGAAGGTTCTATCCTGAGTCTATTTCCCTTTTCCCTCCATGGTATTAATTTTGCTATCTTATCAGTTATTATGGTTTCAGTTATCATTTATTTCTGTGCACACAACTCTCAGATCAACTTGTCTACCCTGATCTGCAATGCATCATCTCCAATTGCATGTTAGACATCTCAAATTAGAAATGTTATAGATGTCTTTTATAATTTTTAATTTTAACATATCAATGCAATTTTAATAATAATTTTCTGACATTTTGTGATCCATATTCTCTTCATCCTTCCCAACATGACAGGTAATATGGTATAAGTTGAACATGTACACATGTTCATGTTCATTATATTGTGAAAGATAACACATCACTTACCAAAAGAAAAATCATAAAAAAGTGTGAAGAATGGTAGGCTTCAAATTTCATTCAGACTCTTTCAGCTCTCCCTATGATGGTGGTTAGCCGTTTTTGTGATTAGTCCCTTGGTGTTGTCTTAGATCCTTGCATGACTGATAATAGTTGTCATTCATAATTCATCATCACACATTATTGTTATTGCCTACAATGTTCTCCTAATTCTGCTCAATTCATTTAGCATCAGTTCATATAATCCCTTCTAAGTTTTCTGGTGATATTCTTGTTTGTTATCTCTTATGGCACAATAGTATTCCATTACAATAATATACCACAACATGTTTCGTTACTCCCCGGTTGGTGGACATCTCTTCAGTGTCCAGTTCTTTGCAAGTGCAAAAAAACCTACTCTAGTTTTATACAAGTAGATCTTATAAATATTTAAACTCATAATGTCCAAAGCTGAACTTTTCTTTGTATTATCAAGCATACCACCACCTTCCCAGTAACTCAGACTCATAACTTAGATGTCATCCTTCAATTCTCTCTTCCATTTTCTCTCTTTGTACCTCTTTGTCTATTTATTGGTTTCTGTCTCTGTCTCTGTCTGTCTCTGTCTTTGTCTCTCTATCTTTCTGTCTCTGTCCCTCTGTTTCTTTTTCTATTTCTGTCTCTGTGTCTCTCTGTCTGTCTATTTCTCTCTCCATAACTAATTAATGATAAAATCCTGTTATTTTTACTTTCATAATATCACTTCTATCTCCTCCCCTTCTTGCCTCTGACATTGCCACCACCCTACTGCAGGTCCTTATCAATTCATACCAGGACGTTTGAAAGTTGGTTTAATTGCTTCAAATCTCTCCCCACTTAAATTCATCTTCCTCCTCTCAGCTATAAAACTGATCTTCCTAAAATGCAGGTCTGACCTCATCACTTCCTTATTCAATAAACTCTAAGGATTCTTTTTCACTTCTATAATTGAATATGAAATCCTCTGGTTTTTAAAACTTCTTCCAACCATCCCTAACTCCTTATATCTTACTTCCCTATGATCTCTCTAAATCCAGTGATGGTGTGGCCTCCTTATTTTTCCTTGTCTATTACATTCCAACTCCTGACACAAATTATTTTCACTTTTTTTTCACGTGCCTAGAACACTCTCCTTCATCTTCCTTCAAGTCTCAGATAAAGTACCATCTTTTGTAAGAAGTTTTTCCAGTCCTCCATAATCTTAGTGCTCAACCCTGAGGGACTATCTCTATTTCATACTATATAAATTCTCTTTGTATATATTTCTTTCCATATTTTCTTCATTCTTAGACTGTGAACTCCTTGAGAGCAGGGATTGTTTTTTGTATTTCTTTTCTTTTTCCTTTCCTTTCCTTTCCTTTCCTTTCCTTTCCTTTCCTTTCCTTTCCTTTCCTTTCCTTTCCTTTCCTTTCCTTTCCTTTCCTTTCCTTTCCTTTCCTTTCCTTTCCTTTCCTTTCCTTTCCTTTCCTTTTCTTTTCTTTTCTTTTTTCCTTATCATTTCTTTTCATTTCTGGTGTTATGTTATATTGTATTATTTTGTTGCATGCTATTGTGTTCTGTTATAGTATGAATTTATGCATGTTATATTATGTTATATTATAATGCAAACTCTATATTATGTTGTATTTTGGCATTTTGAGTTGTAATATGCAATGATATGTTATCTTATGTTATTATGTGATATTATGCATGTTGTGTTGTTTGATTTGATGTTATGCATTTTATACTTTGCTATGCCATATTCGATTATGATGTGTTATATCATGTTAAGGTATGTTGTGCTATTTTGATTCATCTTTGTATCATGAGGGATTAGTGGTGTCTGGCATGTAGTAGTCTCTTAATAAATGTTAATTGACTGACCCTCAAAATGGGAATGGTAACAAGTCTCAAATAATTCTAATGGGAGGTCCCTGCTAAAGAGTTCACAGGGGCAAAATAGAGATGTAAAATGAAGGGGGAGCTGATACAAGGCTTTGTGTTTCAATTGGAGAGTTTTGGACTTTGATATCTCAAAGATAGTTAATGTTTAATCTACTTTGGGATTAGAGGCCACTTTTGACTTGCTTTGAATTGACTTGTTCCTTCTCTGAAATTGCATGCCAAGAGTTCCATTCTAATTACTGTGACTTTATTTAAAGTGAATGTAAGTCTATCATGGGATATTGAATTATCTCTAATGGAGAGAGACTGAAATTATTAGCAAAACCAATCAGGTAATTGATGTTGTTTGGACACAGGTGTATGTTGCTTGATGCAATTGTTCCACTGTGTTCCTGATCAAGTGAACATCCTCGTGTAGAGTCATATTTTCCATTTTATTCCCTAGACTGGTTTAGAGGGATTGCCCAGAGGTGGACTAAAATGTAATTAGAAGTCATAAATAATAAAACTAACATCCACTTCAAGAAGTAATTTTCTTTTGTCAGTCTAACAATCTACCACATTTACATTTGTTGTTAGAGATTACAGTTGTTAAAATGTAAATGTTGTCTCACATTCTGTTGTCAGTATTGCCAGTTCATAAATAGAGCTGTGATTATTATGTAAGTAAACTAGATTCATTCCATTCTCCCCACAACCCTTAGGAATAACTGATGGAGTGCACAATCTGTATTTTCTTTGCACATCATTCATAGCATATGCACATGGTGGTCCCATAATCTTAGTGAAGTTTGAAGCATCTTAAAACATTTTCAATGCAGTTCCAAACTTTAAAAGGTTCAAATTGTCCTTACATTTTTTAAAACAGCTGCATTTAAAATAGACATAGCTTTCAAATTACTTAACACTTTACTTCATAAATTGTTTCACATGATTTGAATTTTCACAAAATGGAATACATTTTCTCATAAAATAATATTAGTTAAAGTATTTGGATTCTACCTAGGCCAAGCCCCATACTAATTTAGCCTATAGTGTAGTTAAAGAACTGGACTATAGGGCATTTGTAATATTGATCTATATGAATAAATACTCTGAGTACCACTTGAGGATTCAAGAAACATTTTCTTTCACCTAAATTCAGCCAATAAGAATGTATAATATGCCAATTTCAATGGTAGGGATAGTTACCCCCAAAGGAGTCTTGATAGACAGAGACATTCGCCCACAACAAAAGCCCCAAAAGTCAATACTCCTTTCCATTAAACCTAGAGTCTCTACTACCAGAATCACATCACTACAATCAATGCCAGATAGAGTGGAACAAATGTTGGATTTGGAGTTAGAGGACTCATCTTCTTATTAGAATTCAAAATTTTAATAACTCTGTTACTTTACTTAATCCAGTTAACCACTCAAGGTCTCAGATTCTGTATGTATAAAAGAAGGAGGGGAAGATTGCTTAGAGGATCTCCTGGTAACCATCCAACTCTAAGTTCTTTGATCCAATTATTCACAGGTCTAGAAAAGAGCACTGTAACTAATATTAGGACAACATGGATACTGAAACAGGGCATAGAAACTTAGAGAACACAGGAGCCATTTAAATAGCATCTTAAGTGTTCAATAGAGCTAAATTAGTAATAATAATTAATTAAAGAAAGCTACTAGGTAGTATACTTCTTACTCTGTCTAACACACTTCTGGTAAACTCTTCCTGCCCTGAACTTTTTCCTTCAGGAACATTCATTTCTTTTTTCATTTAACAAACTTCTAAATGAAAGACTGTCATAGGAAGAATGCATTATTAGAGTAGTTCTGCTTTGGTCTAGAGGGCAGAACTAGAATAAATGAGTTGAATAAAGTCACTTCATTGGGGTGAGTGGAGGAGAAGAGAAATGAAACAACAACAATAATACCACTATCAAAGACAACAATAATTACACATTTCTAACAATAAAGAGCTGTCCAATTGTGCAATGGGCTTTCAAGCTTTCAACATTTCCAGTTGAAGCCTAATGGAAACCAAGAAACTAAGAGATGAAGTGATTTGCTCATGGTCACGTAGCTAGAGAGCATCTTAAGTGTGACTGAAAGTATAAAGACAACATGGTATATATAGTGGAAAATATACTGATTTTGAAATCAAAGGACTTGTATTCAAATCCTAGCTCAGCTAATTGCTTCATTTGTGATAGTGGACAAGACATTTATTATTTCAAGTCCTCAGTTTAGATGTGGAAATTGAACAGTTTGGATTCATTTCCAATAAAAGTAGAGTGCCTGGAGAAATTTTCCGTTGCTTGCATTGACTGAGTGATTTTTATATTTCTTCTATAATCAAATGACTCCTACCAGAGTTCAAAACAAAACAATACAAAATTACCTATACAAAAATCATTTGTAGAACTGCTTTGCTGTCTCCTCACTTAACCAGTAGAAAAGAAAATAAATTAATGGATGTTTATTAGAAATTATTTAAGGGTGACGAGTGAAAAAAAAGAACATAATAGTGGTGATAATGAGGATTCAAAGATAGGAAAAAAAATAAGATTATGGCACTGCCATTGTCTAGGTATTACTCAACATATGTCCAAGGCTATGGTAGTATCTCAGGGAATTAATTTTTAAAGAGGCATTGGTGGGGGGCTAAGATATATTCGTAAAAAATAGATCAAAAAGATCAATGACTAAGGGCACAAAAAAGCATTCTAGAAAGGAACTATTTCAAAACCTTGGTTCTGGGGAAATGGTATCAAAAGTGGAGAAACTGGAGAATTATATGAGAAAAGATAATAAATTGAATTCTGAACGTTTTCAAGTTTAAGTTACAGTCTAAAACCTATTGACTGGTTATAATGAGAGACCAAACCCAAAGGGTATGGTGATAAGGGCTAGATATGATTTTATATGATGAAGTAAAGATGTTTAAAGGTTCTTTTTAGAGGTCCTTTAACATATTCCTGCAGGAGAGCAAGAGCATTGTTAAGTTGCCCTGCTTCCAATTTTTCATGGTAACCCTTAGTGAAAGGTATCTTCCATTCCTGTGCTAGCTCATTAGGAATGCAATTGTCTGTGTTAATCCACACATTGTTTCAAATTTAGAAAAAATCCAGTTGGCAAAGACAAATTCTAGATAAGGTACAACGCTAGGCTCTGAATGTGATGTGTTTTTATTTAGCAATAAGCATTTTTACATTTAGAATATATCAACATTTTTTGACTTATTCTAAAAGAGTGTGTTAAAAACTGTGAAACACTGGAAGGTTTTGTCTCAGATCATTGCCACCACCTAAGCTTCTGAGACAACACTTGAATATTAAAACATGTTTATCTGTTCTACAGAGTTTAATCTAAAGATAATATTAGCATATGACATAATGGCATTCTCTGTTAATAAAGAAATAAGATTTCTTTATTATTGTTGTATATGTAGGTCCAGTCATATAATTTCATTGGTCTAGGAAATTTCCCCTGAGAAAACTCTTAGTTTTGACTGACATCTATTCTGAAACCCATAGTTTTGCAGACTTGCCTAGGGCACTTAATAGCTGTAAATGCTCAGGATCAATAGTCAATATGTTTCAAAGGTGGTCATTGAATCCAAGTCTTCCTGACTTTGGGGCTGTCTCTATTCACTATTTATCAGACATTTAGGATTGCATGAAGAAAATTAAAAAAAAGGTTCATTTCTATTTGTAGTTATAATAGTTTGAAAGATTTTCCTTGATATTTTAATGTGAAAAAAATACACAAAAGTACTATGCTTTGTAACTAATAACCCATTTGTGGCCATCAGGTATTATTGTATGGTTTCTCCCAAATAAATAATGTCAATATATTTTAAAAGGTGTCAAAATAGTGTTTTATTCTTGGGGAGACTCCTTAAATAAGTTTGTCATTGATCATATATTTTGAACTGTGGGAATATCTGAGGGCATCCAGTTTACCACATCCCCTACATCCCACATTTTAGAGATGAGGAAATCAAAACACAGGAAGACTAAAATAACAAAGAAAAAACTTTAAAAGTTTAGTCAGGTAGTGAGAAAGGCAGAAATTGATTGAGTTACTAAAGAAAATTATAAATTTCATACTGGTAGAAATAGAATGGATTCATTAGAACATGGTTAGTTTCACAGGACTGGAAATATTCAAGGAGAGTTTGAATAGCAAGTTGTCTCTAAAGCTACACTGTAATAATTAACTTAGTTTTGCAGATTTTGATAGGAAAGTTGTTTTCTATCCAACATCTCACTGAGCCTTATGACTTCTATTGGATCCTAAATCTGAAAAGAATCTGACACATCCTTTATTATAACCTTTTCATTTTTTAGATGAGTAAAATGAGACCCCTAGAATGTGAGACTGGCATTAGTGATTGTTGCTGCATTTGAAAGGTAGAACAAAGACCCAATCCTCTTTCAGTTTTCAACTAGACCCATTCCAGCTCCATTATCTAGTATTCTGAAGCCACTAAACTCCAGTTAGCTCCCTTGGCCACATTATTACTGCCAACAGAGGATAGCATTCCTGAAAAGTCAGATCAACAGCAGGCATGGTTGCCAAAATGGGAGAATGTTCATTTTGACCATTTTCATCCTTTCAGTAATAGGGAAAGACACCTGTTTTGGACTAGCTTCCTTGAAAGCCCAGGATGCTATTAAAGAAAGAGTTATGCTCCTTTGCAGTGCCAAATAAACCATTAAAAATTATAAATTTTGAATGGCTTAATTCAGAGGATATTAAAGTCCTGGCCATAGTCCTTTACAAAGAAGATTTATAAAGAGGGAGAGGGAGGGTCTGAGGGGAAAAAAAGACAACAATGAAAGGATAAATAATAAGTTTTTATTCATTTTTCTGCCAAGATAAATTTGGCAGAAACAATCCGTTAGCCATTCTACTTAATAAACATTTATTTTATGTATATATATCATATATAAGTAACTGTACTATAAATTAGGAATACAAATAAAAATAGAGTCTCTACATTATGACAGCCCCTACAAATCTTATTTTGCATCTATGAAGCTAGTGGATCTCTTTTCAAAATGTTATTTTAATCAATAAAATGAATTGAATTACAATGGAAATCAATGAAGATGAAAATAGAAAACATACACACATATATACATATACCTATATGTATGTACTTCCCTCCCCCCAGGATCATAAACAGATTAAGGAACCCTTTCCTGTGGCAAAACAATCTCTGTTCTCAAGGAACCAATGCATTTTGGTGAAGTCAGGCACCCCATTCTCAGAATGTTTTTTTTAAACACAATATACAAGATTACAAATTAAAACAATAAAATTGAAAATAAAGACAATAATTCCTACATAGTGAAAAACATCTCAATTTTGGGACATTTAAATAAAACTTTTAGAGAGTTGATTTTTAAAAGAACATTTTATCTCATATAATGAATTTAGATATATCCTTTTTCCCCCACTGGTTCATGTTTCACCTGAGTTCTTATATTTAATACTTCAAAATCTTAGTCAGCTTCAATTTTTACATATTTTACTGACATATGTTGGCTTTTTACTCATCTAACTTTGAAGTAAGTGCTACCACAGTGTTAAAAAAATGGATCTCACTTTCAAGGGCTCAGTGGAATTATACTACTTCATCATTTTATATTAATTACACATCCAAAATTTCATAGTCCTTTTATAAAAGTATGGCCTCTGTTTTGTAGGAATCAACCTCGGTGTAATCATTTAACAATTTTGCAGGGCTTGTTGTACTTTCTGAAAAGATGCTACTATTTATGCTGGTAGTTGTAAAAAACATGAGATCTATTGATTCCAAAAGCATTATTCAAGCATATTCTATGTGAAATGCTTTTTAATCTTTAATTAAAGATCATTTTCAAACATTTTATAGCTTTTGTCTTACATTTTGAGGAATTGGATATAAAAATGTAGGAAATATCATTGTAGTAAGTAAAACCAAATGTGACCTTTCTATTCAATTGATTTCAGTACATATTTACTAAATGCTTTCTGTGTTCAGAGCGCCTTGTTGGGTGCTGGCTATTACAGTCGAGATTAAGACCTGATACCTGCCCTTTTGCTGCTGACATTTTCCCAGGCTGGAGGGATTTTTTTTTCTTCTGAAAAGTGTTTTGGCTGCCATTAGAAAAGAGTTGATAAAATGAATCATTTTTTTCCTTCTTTAAAGAACTGAGGGATCATGGCTTAAGGTAATGCTTGTACAGAAAAATGTGTTATTTGCTTTTGATGAACTTAATTTTTTTTAATTCTTGGCTGGAATGGATGACTCAGGCAGGAAGTGGAGATATATTCAGAAATAAATGTGATATAAAGACAAAAGATCATTCTTTTAGTAAAAGGTTTGATGAAAACACAATCTATTCACTCTCTCCAATTCTCTTACTTATAAGAATTAAATAAAAGACTCTGAGATGTAGTAGAGACTGTTGTTTGTCCTTTACTTTGGAAAAGGACCAATGGCCTCATGGAGTAATGTCAGCTTGTATATGAATTGGATTTAAATGAGGCATTCTTACACACTCATCAGCCTCACTCTCTCTTCCAGAGTTATCAAAATCCAGTGGCGAGATAAAAGTCAGGACCACTGCCAGAAGCCTGGAATCCAGCGGATGCACTTGATTTCTTTGATGTCTAAGTTACTGATTCAACCACCTTCGATGCCCATTTGGAATAATCTGTTTTCATTTGCCTGTTCTACTGGGGGAAGTTTTCACATGTTTGGGGTAGACATCCCCCTAACTTACCAACAGGTTTGAGATCTGTTGGTTACCCTTAACCTGGTTTAGTCCACTTGCCAAGATGGTTTTACTGGAGTATACATAGCTTCTGTTCACACTATATCTTGGAGCCACCAATGAAAATTGGGCAAAAAGGGAACCCCAAAGGTGGATGAGCACCCCAGAAAAGTGCTCAGCAAGCTATCATACCAGAGGCTCTAGTCCTCTTGATACACCTCATGAAGAGCTAAAGTGGAAATGACATAGTTAGGCACCTAACACAGTACCTGGCACATATGAGGTACTACATTAGCTATTATTGTGATCATGATAGAATGCTTAACTTGGGTTTAGGAAATTCAAATCCTGTCCTTCACATTTACTAACTGTAAGAGCACAGACCAAGTGACATCTCTCTGAAATTCCTTCATCTGTTGATATCTGTTTGACTTAAGTTAAACAACTAGTAAAATAAATTCCAACCATCTTATTTCTTGTTTCTAATTTTGAAGGTTAAGAATTCTCAAATACAGAATTATTAAATTTGACGACTTTGATATTTCTTCAGCCAATCTATCTTTTGGTACTGTAGTCATGACAAAGATGAATCTTTGCTTCCTCCCTCCCAATCTAAACTCTAGCAAGTTTTCTATTTATTTTTAGCTACTATATATATATTTATACATATATATATGTATATATACATTAACATACATATATATGCACACACAAACATTTGTATTCATATTCACAAAAATGATTAAATAAAGGGATTTTTGAAGTTTCTTAAATATAGCCTTTGAGACTAGGATTAGGAGAAGCAGTTTTCTCACATGGCTTTTCTCTTGTTTCCTACACCTATAATCCTGAAGGAAGACATCTTTCATTTTCTGGTTATGGAATTGTTAAGATGCTGACAATTATACTGGTGGATGCAATATTGGATATACATTAGCATTTCAGAAAGATGCTCAACTGAATCTAGCAGGTATATATTTGGCTACTAAATATATATTTGCCTTGTGTAGTGACACTTTTAAAACCTTGGATGTGTTCTGATGGCCATTACTTCCTAGTCCTCCAGAGAAAATCCAAAAAAGAAAGAAAGGAGGATTGTTATTTTACATTTTCTGGAGTGACTTTTTTTTCTTTAAATCGAAAAGAAAGAGGAGTAGACCAGCCAAAAGAACACTTATGTGATAAATAAATTTGTTTCCCTCTTCCATTCTTTTCTAGTCTGTTTCTGTTCAGATTTGTCATAGAATAGAAAGTGTAGTGATTCAGGTCATTATAAGCTTATAACCCGTCACTGAGGCTGCCTAGCTGTGTGACCTGGAGTAAGACATTTAACATTCTTGAGCCTCAGTTTCTTCATCTAAAAAATGGAAGATGATCTTAGATGCACTCTGAAGTTCCTTTCAATGATGAATGATTCTATTATTTCTTACTGTTAGATTCATAGAGATAAGAAAGATTTATTCACAATAGTGTGACTCCAGAGAACAATGGAACATGCCATCAAGGAGAAAACCTTAATCTCAAAGGAAGGAAAAGGACCACAATTAGTGTTGCCCACCCCCCAAAAATGGGCCTCAAATTTGTGGGAATTTTCCTTATTTTGAAGAGATCATCCAATCTTGGACTGAGTTCTCAAAATAAGAATTTTGAAAAATACAGATTAAAAGATTCCCCTTAGGATAACCGAGATAGAGACCAAATTCATCTTTTCCCTACTTGCTCTAGTCCCCATCATACAGGGCTATAATCCATGATAAGAGATTAAGAACTCATTTTTTTTCCTTTTAACACCATGATAAAAAAAAGAGATATGTTTAATAATAAACTAATACTAGACATTTCAACAGAGCTAGTCAGAGTATTCTTGAAATCCTTTAATCTTCAATAATCTGAGAGGAAGGAATCAAATGCTTCCTTTGTCCCAGGAAAAGAATGACTATAACCCTGTGGACATTCTTTAAGGAAAAAGAAAAGGCACATTTTCTCATTCTGAGCTGAGATTTAGTCACTGAAGAGATGGCATATTTGCATATTCATTTTTTAAAGCCCTAAACTAATCTGTGATTATAATGGAAGAAACTGAAGACTGGCAGAAGTAAATCATTTCATGCCCTATTTTCCCAAATGGGAATCTATCTATCTTGCATGAATTTTAAGGAAAATCAGTGTTTAAAACAATTAACCTATGCGTAGGCCCACCTCCACCAAAAGGAACAGAACACATTTCTGTCAAAGAAAAGCAAAGTGATATTTCAGGTAACACATTAAAGTCGACTTTTAAAATGAGATTTGGTGAAGGAGTTGATAATACATTACACTTATACCGTTCATCCCTGGGTAGGATATGTCTATGACAATTTACTTGCTGTGTGATTCTGGGAATTTTTTTTTATTCTCATTTAAAGAAGCAATTCCCTAAGACTTTGGCAGAAAAAGTATTGATATAAAAGGGTAGAGGGAGTTTCTTCATTTGGGAAATCCATATATCAGGTTTATTACAGTTCTGCTTCCTATCCTATCAACCGTAACAATGAGTGACAAATGGCCAAATGCAAACAAGCAATTCCCAGATGAAGTTAAAGCTATCTTTAGTCATAGGAAAAATACTTGAGCAAGTCAATTAACTTCAGTTGTCTAACCCTTGCCACTCTTCTACCTTGGAACCAATACTTTGTATTGATTCTATATACATATGTGTGTGTGTGTGTATATATATATATATATATATATATGTATGTATTCTGGGTTATACATATATTATCATGCAAAACATATTTCCATATTGATCATTTTTCTAAGAGAATAATTATATAAAACCAAATCCCCCAAACATAAACCCAAATAAGCAAGTGAAAATCATTTCCTTTCATCTTCATTCTGACTCCAACAGTTCTTTCCTTAGTATTGATTCTAAGAAAAAAGGTAATAGTTTTTGTGTGTATGTGAAATTATTTTTTTTTATTTCTTGAATTTTTCTGCCTTTTTTAATTGCCAAATACATATAGCTCAATTTGCTTGTGTTGAATTCATGTAAAATGAGGTATTAGTGTACTATAATTTGCTTAGCCATTCCTCAAACAATGGAAAATCTCATATTTTCTAAACTTTGACTACAACCAAAAAAAAACAAAAACAAAAAACAGAACAACTTCCTACAAATATATCTATATAGATAAGTTATTTCCTTCTCTCTATAATTAGTTGGGAGTAAATGCCTACTTGTGATATAGTTGGATCAAGGTAACTTTTTGGGATCTAGTCACAGATTGCTTTCCAGAATGGCTGAATAGACTCAACATCTCCACCAACAACGCATTGATATTCTCATTTTCCCAAAGCTCCGCCAACAATTATCAATTTCTTTTATTTTTGTTGTCTTTGCCAATCTGATGGATAAGAACTTCAGAGTTAAATTTGATTCACATTTCCATTATTATTATCATTATTAGGGAATAGAAAGCTGACTTTGAAGCTGGGGAAACCTGGGTTAAAGTCCTTATATAGAACCTTGGTAACCAAATCAGAAAAGGTAATAGTTGTAAAAGAAAACGATTATTGAAAATTGTATTGACATGTAATTTGGGGAAAAATGAACATTAATTTATTTTTTTCTTCTCTTATAAAGTCATGTATTCTCTTGAGTAGTTGTTCGATTTGTCTGTTTGTTTTTCACTTATGTCTGATCTTTGTGACCTGATTCAGGATTTTCTTGAAAAGATACTGGAATGGTTTGCCATTTGCTTCTCCAGCTCATTTTATAGGTGAGAATATCAAGGCAAACAGGATTAAATGACTTGGCCAGTATTGCACAAATAGTAAGTTTCTGAAGTCAGATTTGAAATCAGGAAGAGAAGTCTTCCTGAGTACACTCTTGGCACTCTATCCACTGTGCTATGTACCTGCTCAACATTTCTCCTCAAGTAGTGTTATTTCCCATTATGAAGGTCTTTTTTAGGCTTAAAAGGACCTAAAGAACCATTTGGGAAATGAATTATCATCAAATAAAATATAAAGGAGAAGGCAATTTAACAATGAGGTTGGAAATAGAAATTCCATGTCCATACCAAAATTTTGCCCAGGTCACCCTGGTCTCTTATCACTCATAGTATGCTGTGGATTTTCAAATATTTCAGTGGATTTTTAATCTCATAAAAGTTGGTACTCCATCTCATTCATTCACTTCCAGTCCTTTTTTGGGACTGTTGTTCCTATCTTCCTATAAACCACACCACTGCAGTTTTGTGATGGTGCTTTAATCTAAATCTCTTGATACTGAACAGATGTGATTGAAGCCTAACTATACATTGGTTATCCATCTCTCTTTCTACATGACTGTACCATCTTTGTTTTGCTTATATTTGGGTATGAATCATGATTAAAACATGGAAAATGAAGATGATGTAACTTAACAATTTTTCCTCTGACTTCTGATTTCATCTGATTAGGAAGCTCCCAGTGAAGAATACCTTCCAAAAATGCAGACCTAAAATCACTCTGAAACTTCCAACAATCAAAATAATTTTAATATTATTGATAATTGACATTTCCACAGAATCTTAAAGTTTATGAAATATTACATACTCATTATCTCATTTGAGCCCTCCAATAACAACTCTGTGAGTCCAGTTCTACAGGCATAATTATGTTCCTCTTAAAGATTAGTGAATGGGAAGCTTTTAGTGACATGCATGTAACCATGTTGATATTAAGTTCTATGGATGGGGTTTCAATATATCTATAAAAATGTATATTTGGATGGCGGTCAATATTGAAGAATGGGATAGGAGTAGAGAGAGGATTACAGAGAGGATACTGAATATCACAATTTTATCTACAGAGAACTCTTCTGTAGACTGATTCCTTCCTTTTAACCCCTAATTTAATGTGTCCTGTAGTCAGCAAAAAAGTACCTAGCATTCTAATTTTCCAGAAGCCCTTCTCTCATTCCTACTGGACATAACTTTGAGTATATAGATGATTTTCTCTACAGCCATCTACTGGAATTGTTCCTCTGAATGAAGTCTTTGCTGGGATGTGGTTTAGCTGATTAACAACTGAGAATATTTTAAAGAGAAAGAGTTGCCCTTTTGCTCCCCTCTTTTTCAAGCTGTTTCCCTGTGTAGAAATAAATCCAGAGGCATAGATTACAGAATGTGGAAACTAAAATGCACTGTAGACATCAACAGTCCCAACTCCTTCATTTTATAGGTGAGAAAACGGAGTCCCCAAAAGATGAAGTGAATTGCTACAGCTTATATACTTTAGACAAGTACTTTAACATCCAATCTCCTGCTTTCTTCATTATGTTGTGTTGTCCTTGCGAGCTCCATGAGCTTCTAGGAACAATATTTCTATTCTCTGAATAGCATACAATTACTTTGTCACATATTTCATGTACTAAAATTTTAATCTACCCAAGTACCCTTGACTTTAGAAAAATTCAATGTATCTCCATTTGTACAAACATACTCTAAACTAGTTGATTATTTCCTCCCATACAGGCAGAATAATGATAGCTCTTAAGTGAGACCTTAGATAACATGGTTACATTTTAAGTGACTAGTTCTATGCCTATATACTTATACAAAGAATCATCATGTTGCTAGCCAAAGAAAGGCAGCATAATATTGAGGGGATAAGAGAAGTCTAATTCAATGGGGAGGATATGAAATAAATAGATGAAACCAAAACTCGTGTCAATGTTCTTAATCATTTTAGGGAACCACCAGCTTTACTAGTTATTAATATTATGGTTGATTTAATCTCTTAGTGATGTAATAATTCCCTAATAGCCAAATCTTTGCATCAATTTGTAATTATTTAATTTGATTTTATTTCAGTTAGTTTTAGGATATACTTCAATGCATTGGGGAAAAGCCAAATACTTCTTATGCAAATTGTTTTATTATAACTGCTGCTCTCTCCAATATCACTACACAAGCAGATGAGGGCCACACAAGGCTCAGGTACATTAATTTTTTTAATTTAATATCATGACTAGTGGTGGTCAGTCTACTAGTAATGTGCCTCCATTCAATTAACAAAGTTGTCCCTTGGAAAAAAAGACTCAGTTTCTTATTGAGTCTAAACTCAGTCTTTCCATAGTGATAGAACCTTTCAGGCTTTTCTCAAAGCTCCATACCTTGATGATGCATCAGAGCTGGAGTTTGTGGGCTATCATTATTTCAACCAGATCATTCTATTTAATCAATATCATATTTATTACTCAGAACAATGGTTAACTACTGTTCTTATAAAAGATTTAATTTTACTTTGTTATTCTAATGTCAATTTGTCCAATAACTAAGTTTTCATATTGTTGGGAAAAGTGAATTATATAAATCTTGATATTCTTGCTACAAATTAAATCAGAATAAAGACATACGTGCCATTAAAGGAAAGGATGACTCAAAAGCACTTTTTTTAGAAAAGAACTCAAAGATGCTGATGCAATTGGTTTTACCACATACAGTCTACAGAAGTCATAATTTGATATGCTATTTCTTTATCGCCTTTTACAATATTAAAGATAAATATTCAGGGAAAGGGCTCATTCTGAAAATGATTGTGATTATCTACCAATATTAGGTGCTGATAGAGAAATTTACAAATAAATTTAATAAGACATCCCTACTTTCCTCCAAATCAAATGATGAAATCTATGCAAATATTGGAAAGAGCGAAGAGAAATATATGGAAAAGGGGGTTCAAATGATAACAATGAAAGAAGTCAAACTTTTTCAAATTATAAAGATACCTCAAATCTATGTCTTGGATATTTTCCTCCAAAAAAATTGATAGTTTCAGGACATGACAAGCACCAAATATCATTATAAGAAACAAATGTCTTCATTTGAACTGACTCAAAAAGAATCACTATTGTTGTCAACATTTCAAAGTCAGTTATTTGTTCATGAGTCAAATCTAGCCTTATCAGAATTTATTAAAAAAACAAGACAAAAGAATAATGAGAAATAGATATGGCTTATGATTTAAATGATTTAATCATGAATTATTTGAACAATTTATTAAAAATCAAAAGTATGAAATTGACAATGCAAATTTTATTAACACTAACTATAATTCCATCTAGACATTTAACCAGTATAAATTAATTGCCAGTGCAGGAATAACAAAGTACATATAAAATACCTCAGTCAGCAAACATCTGACTTCCTTGCCAAATGGAGAGAGATGGCTGCCAAAAACAACACTAGATTAGAATACAAACTCATCTTTTCAGGAAATTGCAAAGTTCTTTTTACTGATCCCACACTTCCCGTGAAAACAAAAGTTCATATTTTCAACACTTAGTTTTTATCAGTTTTACTATATGGCAGAGAGACATGGAACACCACTGACTCAAAAAAAAATAAGGATCATATCATAAAGAGCAATGGGATTGTGTATGGTGGGTGGGAGTAGACTGCAACATTTAACCAATGAAGTGCTAAGGAATGGGAGTAAAGGATGTTAGGAAAGAAAAGTAAGATAGAAAAGGTATTGGTCATGTGTTAAGAACAAGACATGACAGAAAAATCACCAGAATATTCCACTAGCACCACTATGATGTTGAGAGATAGCCCAGAAGGCTTGTGAAAGTCAGGGCAGAGAACATGTGGTAGACTTTTGGAAGAACATAAAGAGAAATCATATAAGGTGGTTGGTAATGAATGGATTATAATCTGTGTCATTGAAGGAAACTCTTAAATTTATGAAATCAAAGATAGTTGATATTGTAATAATAATGTTTGTTTTCTACATTAATATTTGGCTATGACAGCATGGTTATGTATATTATTGTTATTTGTACATCATAATTTTTAACATTTGTGAATAGCATAGTGACACAGAAAATATAAAGTCAGCTCTCTCTGAGTTTAAGGATAATTTTTACATTTTGTCTTGTATCTCTAGTGCCTAGAAGAGTAACTTACTCATATTAAGTACATGATAAATGTTATCAAATTGAACTGATTTTTGAGCCAAAATGAATACAGTTCCTACTAATAATCATTAAATTAATGTCTGACTTCAAAAAAGATTAATTTGAATGAACTCTTATTTTGAAATCATTTCATATTGATGATTTGTTTTAAAAACCCTTACATTCTGTCTTAGAATCAAAACTATATTGGTTCTAAAGCAGAATGGTTAAGACTTGGCAATGGCTGTCAAGTCACTTGCCCAGGGCCACACAGATAAGAAGTGTCTGTGGTCATATTGGAACTCAGGACCTCCCATCTCCTTGCCTGGCTCATTATCCATTGAACCACCTACCTGTCCGTCCCACCCACACTGATGATTAATAGTTCTCATAGAGATGTAAAATACTATTATTTTATAGCAAGTACTCAAAATGTGCTGATGATAGAGAATCGTCCTAAAATAAACACAACAGATTTATAACTAAGAAAGTTGGAATATCATTTAACTCAATGATAAGCATTATGTCCCTCAATTAAACCTCAGACACCAAATCAACATGAAACTTTTTTTTTCATCCAAGAAGCACAGAAAATTTGCCTAAGATCATACAAGAAAAAAATCCTAGAATGATAGCACTGAGTTGGAAAAGACTGTAGGGATAAGGTGATTTATTCCCTATGTTTGAAAATAAAATTTTTTTGCAGTGTCCTGAAAAAGTCAACCAACTATCTTGACCAGAAGAAACTAAATGTAATTCAAAATGGGAAGAACATTAAAGAACAGATGCAAAGATGTGAATACAAACAATATAGCTGAGAAAAAATCTTTCTAAGTCTCTCCTCTTTAACTGTCCCTTTTCTGAATTTTTATTTTCACAACATGCTTTGTATCATGATTTTTTGTGTACCTTTCTTAGCTACAACCATTCTCATTCAATTAAAATCTCCTGGAAGACAAGAATTTGTCTGAAAACTTCTTGGCTTTAATACTTGGCAGAATGCTGTGCTCACAGAAGATAAATGATAAATATTTTTAGATTAAATTGATTTTATAAAATAGTTTCTTTCTTACTTAACACTTTATTACTGTGCAAAATTTTTTATGAGTTCAATTCTTCTATGAATTGGGAGGATACTCTGGAGGAACTCAGATGGGTAGGGATTGAAATCATAAAATTTTACATATTTTGAGCTGGACAAGATTGTAGAAGTCATCTAGGTTAATGATTCATAAATTGTTTCTGTGCCATGATTGCTTTTGGCAATGTGATAAAGTCTAATACTACTCTGGAGAGCTGCCCATGTTCATAATAGAAGGGAAGGCTAATTTTTGGTTAGAAATTATTTTAAATAAGAAATTGTTTTGCTCTTCCAAATTCATAGATTCCCTTAAATATTTCCTCAGATTCATAGATGCCAGGTTAAGAATCTCTGTTATACAATGCATACCCTTTGATCCAGTAATACAACTACTATCTATGTATACTACAGAGATTTATAAAAGGGAAAGGACCAACTTATTTATATATATATATATATGTATATATATATATGTATATATATATATATACACACACACACATACACTTTTCGGTAATGACAAACAATTGGAAATTAGGGGGATGTCCATCATTTGGGAAATGTCTGAAAAAGTTGTGGTATATAATGGTGATGAAACACTATTGTACTATAATGAAAGATGAGCAGGATTTCAGAAAAAA
>NC_058132.1:631931716-631944847 GCF_016433145.1 Gracilinanus agilis
ATATATATATATATATATATATATATATATATATATATATATATATATATATATACACATACACTTTTCGGTAATGGCAAACAATTGGAAATTAGGGGGATGTCCATCATTTGGGAAATGTCTGAAAAAGTTGTGGTATATAATGGTGATGAAACACTATTGTACTATAATGAAAGATGAGCAGGATTTCAGAAAAAACTAGAAAGACCTATATGAACTGATGCAGAGTGAAATAAACAGAACCAGGAAAACATTGTATGCAATAATAGCAAAATTGTGAAATGATCAACTGTGATATACTTAGCTATTATGGCAATATGATGATACAGGACAATTCTGAGGGACTTAGGATGTTATCCACCTTGAGAGAAAGAACTGTTGGAGTCAGGATGTAAAAGATGGTATATGATTTTAAAATCATTGAAGTTTATATTTTGGAGTTTTGGTTTTATAAGATTACTCACAAAAATGAACAATATGGAAATATATCATACATGATAATACATGTGTAACCCATATCAAATTGCCTACCAATACGGGGAGGGGAAAAAGGAGGGAAGAGAAGGAGATAGATTATTTCAATCACATAACTTAGGAAAACTTGTGGGGAAATTTGTTATGACATGTAATTGGTGATAGATAGATAGATAGATAGATAGATAGATAGATAGATAGATAGATAAATAGATAGAAAAATAAAAAGAATATCTGTTGTAAGGGCCGCTACATGGCTCAGTGGAGAGAAAGCCAAACCTGGTGATGGAATGTCCTGGGTTCAAATCTAGCCTCAGATAAATTTTAACTGTTACTTTGGATAAGTCATTTAATCCCAGTTGCCTAGTACTTACCACTTTTCTTCTTTTGAATCAATGCTTTTACTTAGTAACAATTCTAAGACAGAAGTTAAATTTTTTTTTAAAGAATACTTTTTTGGTCAAGCCTCTCCAGGTATAAATTAGTAAACTTAAAAGTGGAAAATATAAAAAATTATTTTTGTCCAAAAGTGTAACATTAGGATTAGAGGAAAAGGCCCCAAACAAGTTGCCATTGTTATTCCTTTTTAGTATAAAAATTATGCAAACATTTTAAGGAACCAGTTAGAAGTAGAAAGCAAAATTCTTGAGCATAAATATTGTCTTATTTTTTAGTCTTTTGAACTTAATTTCCTAACAGTGCCTGATGCATAGTAGGTTCTTATAACCATTTGTTGGTAAATGCTTCATATTTAATACTTTGTCATTTTCAGGACTAGAACTATCAGGCCAGGGATAGAAAACAGCTTACAATACAGTGCCTGTCCTTTAGGTGAGAGACAGGACATGCACATAAAAAAGATATATAGGGATGCAGAGAAGCATACCTATCTATTTGATATAGACATAAGATACAGACAGAAACCATTTTAAAGAAAAATCCTACTTGAAACTTGACTTGTCAGGATTTCTTTCTGAGTTAAGAGCATGCTTTGAAATGCTGAATCTTAGCATAACAAGCAAATATAGTACATTCAGCTATAGAGAAATGATTATAATATAGTTCATGAAAATGGAAGGTGAGAAAGAGGGTCATTGAAAAGGGAAGTGGAAGGTAGAGATGCAGACTCAGGTGATCTCAGACTTGGGAGAAATTCCTGTTAAGTTTTGTTGCGCGTCTTTTGTTTCAAAAAGGACCACTGACATTACAGGATGTTGTCTTGACTTGTGTGTGGATTGGATTTAAGTGAAGCAGAGTTGCACAGTCATCTGACTCACTTTCTCTTTTAGAGCATCAAAATCCAGCAGCAAGACAAAAATCAGGACAAGTGGAGATGCAGTGGATGACCTTGTCATCTTTGATGTGTAACTGAACCTCAGGCACTCCATAAAGCCTTCTTCAGCTAACATCATAGCTGTTGGGACAAATTGTTCTCAACCACCCATTTCACTGCAAGAAGTCATGATTGGGGTAAACATCCCCTAAAGCCATTAATGGGTTTGATGTTTGTCAGTCTTCCTCAACCTGGGTAAATTTATCTGCCAGGACAGATTTACTGGAGTGTGTCTACTGGGCTTCTTGGAGTCACAATTGAGAGTTGAGTGACAGTCACAAATCAAAAATGGGTGAGTACCCTTGAAAAAGGCTTGGAAAACCCTTACACCAGAGGTGTTAGTCTTCCCTGAACACATCCTAAATTCCTATAAGCAGTTTAGGTGGAGAGGCGATTCCGTAGTAAATGAATACTACAAAAACATATTTCAAGGTCCTAGTTTGTTACAGACCTGAGAACTATTTTTTTGGAAAAAAAATGATCAGTTGAACTTATTCTACACAGTAGGGATTGTGATTTAGCAAACATAAGAATAGGGCATAATATGTATGTATTATAGGAAATTATAATTATTTATTATAATAATGTATTATAGGAAACCAAAGAGGGATAAGTTACTAGTCTGGTTGGAAGGGGGAGAACAAAAAGACTCCATAGGGGTGGTGATATCTAACTGAAAATCTTTGTTTTTATTAATTTATTTGTTTATTGATTTCATTAAAATTCCCCCCAAGTATCTCACTTCTTGCCACCCTACTCTGCACCTTAGAAGACATCACTCAATAACAACAAGAATATGAAAATATAAATTATATCTTTTGTGTTTCCTCATTTCATATAAGATTTTTAATTAACCTACTCATCATTTCTTAGTGACTGAAGATCTTTAAGGCAATTAAATACTCTTTCTCCCCCCTAAAATCCATAAAGACAAGTAAAGATCTATATAGAGATATAGATAACTGTCTACTGATATATATATATACATAGTAAGGTATTTATTTCTCTGTATATATATGTCTGCATAATGTTCTTTCTCAGTTGTTTCACTTCTGTCCAACTTTTTGTGACCCCATTCGGAATTTTTTTGTCAAAGGCACTGGAATGGTTTGCCATTTCCAGCTCATTTTATTTTACTTTTTTTCAAGTGCCACTTCTGACAATATACTGACTATGTGATCTTATTCAGGTCGAGATCTCTCAGGGCTCTCATTAGCTCTCTAAGACTATAAGTTTCTAAGCAGATGCCAAACTACTTTATCTGAAGACACTTCATCAGTTGGGAATACCTTTACCACTGAAACTGGAGTCAGACTCGGTCCCTTTCTCCTTCACTAGCTGAGGGAGGCAGCACATCCTAGTATAAACAGTACAGGAGGGACAGTTAGGTAGCAGATTGGTTAGAAAACCAGGTCTGGAGTTGGGAAATTCTGGGTCCCAACTTGCCTTCAGACATTTTCTAGTTATATGACCTTGGGCAAGTCCCTTAATCCAAATGATCTAGTCCTTACTGCTCTTCCACCTTAGAACTGATATTTAGCATCAATTCTAAGACAGAAGGTGAGGGGTATTTTTCACCCTCACCTTCTTTGTTTTTTTTTTCCTTTTTTGATATTATTATTGGTAAACCTACTTCTTTTTTTAAATTTTATTTTTAGAAAATTTTTCCATGGTTACATGATTCATGTTCTTACTCTCCTTTCCACCCACCCCCGCCTCCCCACCCCCCACAGCCCATGCACATTTCCACTGGTTTTTACATTTGTCCCATATTATTGATAATTGCACTGGAATGTTCATTTAGAGTCTACATCCCATCCAGCTCATTTTACGAATGAGGAAACTGAGGTTAACAGGGTTAAGTTACTTGCCCTAGATCACACAGCTAATAAGTGTCTGAGGACAAGTTTGAACTCAGGTCTTCCTGACTCCACTCTGGGCACTCTGTCCACTGTGCCACCTAACTGCCCATATATACTTACATATCTAATTCTTTAAGGCTTTATAACGTAGAGCTGAAATCCTTGCTCAAAATGAGAAATCCTCATTGCCAGGTCATTTGCCCCCCCAGACCACTTATACTGAGGTCAGGTATATTAATGACTTGCTTCGTTTCCTCATTTTAATGAGGTGACCCTGGGTTATCTAAGTCAACAGCAGTAAACTTCAGGTAACTCAATCAGCAAACATTTCATATGCATAAGGATGCAAAGGCAAGGTGCTAGCCTCTAGGTATCCAAAGACAAAAATGAAATATTCTATCTCCAAGTCTCTGCTGTTATATCAAGAGAGACAACATGCACATATAAATTAAGGAAGGAAGGGGAAAGGGTGTCATGACAACCTGGAGGTTTTGGGGGAAAATTTATTTCTTGTGACTTGGAATGCCTAAAACATTTTTGTTAAAAGAATAACTTCAGTGAGTACAGTAGATCAAAGAACAGAATACATTTTAGAGTGGACACAATTTTATTGTCAAGTTACTCTGTTGTTAATTGATGTAGGTGGTTGGATTTAAGCTCAGCTGTGAAGGAAACTAGGAATGCCAAAAGGCAAATGTTTTCAGTCAAAGACAAGCATGAAGAACAGCTTTTGCCAAAGTGCAGAGGCAGGAGATGGAGCACATCATATGAGGAATGGCAGAAATTGTGGCTCGATCCCAGACTACAGAAAGGTAGTGATATAGTAAACATAGAAAAGTAGATTGGAATGACTGAGAAGAATTTTAGATGCCTGAATATTTGAACCAAGTGAAGACTTCCATCAGGGAAGGGACAGATGAGAATGATTTGTTCCAATGACCATGAAGGTGGCAGAAGCAGACATTGTAGAGGTCTTAAGAAATTGGTCAGACTTCAAAAATGCTGAGGTCATTCACTGCATCCTAGGCAACAATTTGATGACTCTAGAAGATTGAGAGAAGTTGATGACTTTGTGCAATTCTGCCTCACTTAAATCCAATTCACACTCAAGTCAGGACATCACCCACAAGATGTCATTGGTTCTCTTCAAGTCAAGTCAAACATCAATTTGGACCAAAAGGTAGTAGAGAGCCACTGAACTACTGAATAAGGGAGTCGCATGGTAAGATCTATATTTTAGGAAGGTCACTTTGGAAATTGTGTAGATTATTGCTAGGGGTCTCTCAATAGAACCCATATTTATTGTCCAAGGGCCAAACCTCAAGAAGTCAGAGAGGGTTGTAAGAGATACTAGCCCCTGATTAATGACTTTTCCTCCAGCAAGAGAAATCCACAGAAAATGTTGAGTATAGTGTAGAAGGATTGTAATATACAGAGTAAGAGGGAGTATAATGGGGAAAATTAGGAGACTGGCCATGAATTAATAATTTTATCAAATCAAAAATAGTAGGAGAAAAAGATGGAAAAGTAGGAGAGCGATATATAGGTTACTTTCCTTACTGCTCCATTTAGCTTACTATTCTGTAGCCACCATTAGAGCCCCCTAACCAAGTTCACAGGGAAGTTCACTCTTGCGTCAGTTTATGAAACATTTTCTCCACCCATTAACTCTCACACATCATGACTCTTGGAGCCAACTGTGGCTTTCTATTTTGCCTCGGCCACCCAGGGAGACAGTCCAAGGGGTAGTGCTGGGGAAAACCACCCTTCCCTCTGTCTGGTGATCTCTGGACTCTATTGCTGTTTTTTCCCAGCTGCCATTCTATCCTCATGACCGAATCCACTCAGTGATTTCTTTCATATAAGAGGATACTTAATAATGCCATGAAACATAGTATTATGTCGATCTACACTAATATTTATTTTTTCATTTTCATCACAATTTCTCTCATTTTGGGCTCACTGAAATATTCTATTTATTGAGAAGAACAAGTCTTTGCTCCTATGGCACAACTAGTGGGTGAATATGTCTCCCTTAGATCAGCATAAAAAGGCTGGTTGGGAAAAAAGACCAGGGGGCACAGACAGAACAGACATGTTTCCACATTTCAAACAGCGTTTCTTGGTTGGGAGAAATTGTCTTTGGACCCTGAGTATCAGAACAATCAATGCTGACATTTCCAACCTCTAAGTGATCCCTCCTGAATAAAGACATCTTGGTGCCAGTCCCTGGCATTGATGCGGGTATTTAGATGAGTGGATGAGTTTTTCTTTTGCTGTCCAATCAGCACTCAAGAGAACAACATGGGCACTGGAGTGACCAAAGAAACAATAATTTTAACATTTCAAAGGTTGAAAAAAGAAACATTAACCTCAGCTGTTCAAAGGGCTTTTCTCTCTTATTAGGTTTAATAGCTTCCATGGAATCCCAAGTGGAGGGTTTTTAGGGAAGAAAACAGAGTTGATCTAGCAGGTTTTGCATCTCAAATCAAGTGAAAAATTCTGCTAAATTATGATGATGTGCTCTGTGTCACAAAGCAACCCAGCCTCTTCAATTTTCTTGCAGCCCATCAAGGGGAATTAAGTTATGATTCAGAAGGGTGGGATCAAACCGCATTATAGATGCATTCCCATATTCTAATCAGCTTTACAGTAGAATAGAAGCCATTTCCAGGGGAAACTGCCAAAATCATGGCAAAAATGCCATTATCAACTTCTTGTAGTTTCTAATATACATACAGCAATCACGCCATGTAATGCAACATGCCCTAATGATAACCAGACTATGTATTTCTTGAGAAATGTTTTTTTTTCCTAAATGTTAATTATAATTTGAAGAGAAAGCCTGACCAAAGTAAATGAAGGGTAATCCTGTTAGCTTTATTTGTACAGTAGCTGAAACAAATTAATATCATATTAGGAAAAAGAAGCTTATTTGGAACTAAAGTGAACCTCAAAAAGAATATTACTATACTATCAAAATTGAGAAAAATGAGGAAATCATGGGAAGACACATAAACTGATGCAGAGAGATGTGAGTAGCACTAAAAATGCTCAAAGATTACAATAATAAAAATGGAAATAACAGCAGAAAGAACAGAAATGAAATTACTTTCAGAAGACCTTCCTATTATATGTACAAATCTTGAATTTAAATTTATCTTCCATTATGGGAATAGATTTTGGAGACAATCATGAGAGAAAGGAAAAATAAGAGTAACAAATGAATAATTATCAAACAATTTTTGTTGTTATTCACTCATGTCTGACATTTCCTGACCCCATGAACCATCTCTTGGATTTTCTTGTGAAAGCTTACTACGGTGGTTTGCCATTTCCTCCTCCAGTTTTATGTAAGGAGGGGTTAAGTGACTTGCCCAGGGTCATATAATACTGGGGCCAAATTTAAACTCTGGTATGCTATACCAGTGCTTTTTCCACTGAGCTATCCAGTTTTCCATGTGTACATTTTTATTTATGTACATATGTTATATGTGCATATTAAAATATCTGTACATTTATGCATAAATGTATATTTATATCTATATTTCATATATATGCATTTATATATAAATGTACACATGATAACTGACTCAGTGGATAAAGCACTGGTATATATATGTGTGTGTATGACTATATGTCATCACATGTATAATTATATTTTATAGTTATAAATTTGTTCCAAATTCAAATGTGTAAATAAATGAATTTGAAACAAATTTAGAAATATAAAACTTATTAGAAATAGATGTAATATCTTACACATGGGCTCCAAAGGTCAGCCTATGGATTCACAGATTTAAGGATGAAAGGGAACTTGGGGGATATTACTTATTCTCAGATGACGAAACTGAGGATGAAAGAGGTCACATGATTTCCCTAGGATCTTGTTAGAAGCAGGATTCAAATTCAGGTCCTTTACTACAAAACCTGAGCCCTTTAATCTTTGTCAAACTGCTTCCCAAACCTCACAAGTATAACATGGGGGACATATGTTTAAAGAGAAATACAGATGAAAAAGTCTACGTGATTTCATGGACTGCAACTCATCTTTCTCACTTGTTTGATGTGCCAGTCAAAAACACTGATGAACCAGAGGCTGAATTCAAAGAGGCACAGGGAGGTAAAAGTAGGGCTGCACTCTATTCAAATTGAATGACAATGGGGGGGGGGTACTTTGTTCTGTTTTGCAGATCACAATTCACCTGGAGGCTGTCTATGGGAGAGGAGCCAGAATGGCCAAAGACCTCACCTTCATGCCTTATGAGATCTGAATGAAGGCTATACGAATATTTTCTCTGAAGATGGATGATTTGGAATGGGATAGAAAACTAGGTATCGTAGGGTATAGAATATTGGACTTGGAGCCAGGAAAATGTGAATTTGAATCCTGCCTCATATAATTACTAGCTGGATGACACTTCATCTACATCAGGCTAAGTTTCCTTAGCTATAAAATAGAAATAATAATAACATCTCCCTTGTGGGCTTTATGATGAGGATAAAATAAGATAACCTATGTAAAGAACTTTGCAAACCTTAAAGTGTTCATGAATGCTAGCTAGTTAACTTGTAACAAGGAGTAACAGTAATTGTTCTATGCATGTCCTATGCATAGGAGAAAGCCAGAAGCAACGAGTAGTAATTGGAAAAAATAAGATATGTTTAATGTAAAAGGAAAACAAATTAACCAACAAACAAAAATCTCCCTAACAATTAGGTTCTTGAAAGACTGGAACTGGTACTCTAAGGTACCAGCTCATATCTATAAGACTGGCTAATATGACAAAAAACAAAACAAAACAAAAAAAATCGGAATATGATAAACATTTGAGGGATTTTGGAAAAAGTGAGGCACTAAAAACAGTTTGTGGAGATGTGAACTGATACAACTCATCTGGAGAGAAATTTGGGACCATGGCCAAAGTTGGGCATCAAACTGTACATAGACTTTGATCCAGTAATATCACTACTAGATCTGTATTCCAAAGAAATGAAAGATAGGGGAAAAGGAACTACTTACAGAAAAATATTTGTAGCAGTTCTTCTTGTGGTGGCAAAGAACTGCAAATTGAAGGGTTGTCCATCCACAGGGGAATGACCAAACAAGTTGTAGTATATGATCGGAATAGAATACTATTGTGCCATAAGAAATTACAAGTAGGATGATCATTAAAATTCTGGAAAGACTTATATGAATGGATGCAAATATAACAAGCAGAAACAAGAGAACATTGTACACAGCAATTAAAGGACTAATGACAAAAAAAGACTATACACAGTCATAGAAGGAACTGATGGAATCTGAAAGCATATTGGAGCACACTATTCTTCACTTTATTTCATCTGTGAATTTTTCTCTAGTGTAAGCATACACGTTTTGTTTTACAAGATGATGAACATGGAAATACATATTGTAGGATAACACGTATACAGCTTATATCATATCCCCTGTTCTCTTGGGGAAGGGAAGCTTGAGGGTTGGAAGTGGGTAGAGAACCTGAACTCAAAATGTCAGAAAATGATTATTAAAAATTGTATTGACATGTAATCTGAAACGAAAGACTGGAAAAATTGGAATTGGCTTCCTCTAGAGCAGTGATTCACAAAGTGGGTGCAACTACCCCCTGTTGGGTGCTGCAGCGATCCAGGAAGGCGGAGATAGTCACAGGTGCATTTATCTTTCCTATTAATTGCTATTAAAATTAAAAAAAATTATTTCCAGGGGGCTAAGTAATATTTTTTCTGGAAAGGGGGCGGTAGGCCAAAAAAGTTTGGGAACCACTGCTCTAGAGGGTATGCATTTATCTACCTCCACTTTACATTAAAACGACTTCTAAAAAAAGTTAGCTAACCCATTATAAGATATAATATACAGTGAATTCTCATTCAGATTACAATTGGTATACATGACTGCTTAGAGATACTCCAAATCTGATTTTCTGATTCTATGTCATTAAGATAAGGAAGAATTGTTCCTATGTTCTGAAAAATCTTACAGTATAATAGAGGAAATAAGATAGGTTTTTTTTAATTCAATTTTTTATTTTTTATTTCAATATATGAATTTAATTCAAATTTTTATTTTTAATTCAAAATAAAATGAAGGACATAAAAGAACAAAATTGAAGGGGGAAAAAAAGATTTTCCTTTACTGTTTCAGCAAGCATATAGGGATTAGATTATCATTCAAGAGTACAAGGATTAATATAGAATCCAGAGATAGCCTAGTTCCTTGTGCTTGAGCCCTAGACTGTAAATGCAAAAGCCAAACATTCTGCTTTGAGCCCTGGCTGAGCCCTCGCAAAATTCATAACCATTTTTACTGTCAGTTTTCTCACCTGAGAATGGAGATGAATGAAGCCACATTCTGCTAGCGGAAAACGAGCACTGACTAAATCACTTCACTAACTGTAACAGGAAAATCCAGGTCCTTCTGCACACTAGACCATGCTATGATATGAAGTGCTTCTAGGTATTGCAGTTAGAATGTCAGGATTTAGGTTCAATGTTACTCCCAATTTCCTCAACTGAAGCAAACCTGAAGTTTGTAGTTATTTTTCTGGGCTGCCAGGAAGTTAATTTAATATTTTAGTTAATAATTTAGAAGTTACTTTACATATTTTAGGTCCATTAGAAATGAGCTTTTCAGGTTCTAGATCTCAACATAGAAGGAAATATTGGCAGTGACTAATTACATGATATAGGCGCGCCAGGTCTAGTGTTATTTGATCATGAACTAAAGAAGTTTGGACTTTTCCTGCCATGACTATTTCGTGAGTTGTAGCAATAACTGGAATCAATATATTAAGTACAAATTAAACCTGAGGATTGTCTGTAATCTTTTGCATTCTTGCTTGGTTGTGGTGATTGGCCCTTTTTTTAAAGTAGAACCCCTTGGGGAAAGCATGAAGCAAATATAATCTTTGTAAACACATTTATCCATTAGAAGCTTTGCCTGATTAACCCCACCTGGCTCTAAGTACTCACTGCTTCTCATTCCTTTAGTATTTTTTTAAAACAAAGCTGCCATTCTATTCATTGGAACTGGTTTATTTTCTTTTCAAATAGTCTTTAAACATGTTCTTTTCTTTTTTTTTTCTTTTATCTGTCCTGATTAGAGTATGACTATGAGATCCTGAAAAAGGAGGTTGTTTCTATTTCCAAAGGACAAATAACAATATGAAGCACCAAGCAAAATTCTCCAATCTGGAGTAACTTTGCACAGTTAGCACATCATTGGCGAGTACTCTCTAAATATTCTTGAATGATATAGGAAGAATTCACTTGGCTGACAATGTGTGATATGCACTCAAACAGTACTTTGGGCAAATGTCTTATGGTGAACCTTCGAGGAGACACGGGTGGCAAACACACAGGGAGAGCATATATGGATGATGCATCAGAGACAATGAGATCATAAATATAGGGTATTTAGCTAGGAAAAAGTCATAGATAGAGTTTAAACTCAGGTTTTCCCTCTTTAAACCCATTATTCTTTTTACTCTTACCAAAATGTATTTTATTTTATGCACTGATATAGATCTGTAATCTCATTGATAAGTTACTATTTTGTAATAATGAAAGTTGTAATTTCTCCACACGTACCAGTCTCATGTCTGTGACTTTTATTCATTTTCCCAAAAAAGTTTAAGAGAGAAAATCTACCCAAAATTCTGACAGCCTTCCTTAATTCCTTAATTCTTAAAATTGTAAAAATATCAGTTGAGTACTAGGATTATCTAAAAGTCACCGCTCACTCTTGCCACAGAACCAGCCTACATTGTTCTAAATCATCAGTTTATTTGATGGTATAATTTATTTCCAGTCATACTTCTCATAAGTTGTCCTCTCCTACTCATATTTTACAAGTTTTGTTTTCATTTTATCTGGATAATATTCAATATTAATTCTCTACAGAAGGGCATAAGTTCAGGGCATCTTTCTTCTTTGAAATAGTCCTTCAGGATAGGATTGTATAATGTACTTTTAAAACATCAAATAAGCTCACATTTCTTCACCAATGTACAAATATACTTCATGCATCCCCACAACCGTTACAATAAATTCCACTTTCTGAATACTATCCATCCATGCCTCAGACCATTAGCAAAGCTTTCTATCACCTTGATGTCCTCACAGTATTCTTGCTCTAAGATAAAGGTTAGCAGGCAGCAAGAAAAGGAAGTTCACTGATTTCTTTTACACACACACACACACACACACACACACGCGCGCGCAATTGTATAATAGATAACAATTTGAGATTTAGTTATTTTCTTGCAGATAATTCCTTCCAACTTAGATATCAAATTAAGGGTTCATTTGTTTTTTAGTTACTGTCTTGATCACTGAAACTCATGCCTATCTAAGGATGATAGGCACGACTCCCAATGATAAACTCAGGTAGCCAAAATACAATGTAGTTTTCACTGACAAACAGAGATGTACAAACACTGTTATAATATGGATATTAAAATCAGTTTTCATCTTAAAGAGTGGTTTCAGACTACTTAAAGAATTCTTATATTTTCCTATAGACTATCTTGCAAGTTATTTTCTCATTATTTTGGGCACAACTTATTAATTTTCAATGACTTTTTAAATCACATCCACTATTAGTTGACATAAGTTTCATTTGACTATCCAACTACCTGCATGTGATAGACTAGAACATAGGCATTCTTCATCTATTTTGATTTTATCATGCAAATGACTAGGGACATTGTATCTCCTTTAAGAGTCCCATATAATACTCTGGGGTTTATACAACCAGAATGATACAAAGGACAAACAGGAGCTCTAGAGAACCTCACCATCTATAAAGAATCCCCTTTCATCTTGGTCTCTGCCCTGGATCTTTTGCAAATTCTATGGGTAATCACACATCTCCCTGTTTCATGCCTCTTTTGATTTTAGTGAACAGTGATATTGAACAACCACTATTATCTCTTTCATAATTTTTTATGGATCAATACAAGGCATCTTTTTGAAAGGTATTTTCCTATCCATCCAAATTCTTATTTTATTTTAAATAATCAATAAATGTTAAACACAGTGGTCTCTTCTAAATTCTATATATTCCATCTTTCAATACATTGCATGCTGCTCAATTTATGATATATTTTGCTTATGAAAGCCCATTAGTTACCTGTCAATATCTAAATTAAAAATGCCTTTGACATAGGTGTAGATGGCTCTCCTAATAATTCTAAATATATAGAAAACTGAATAGAGAAATAATTTTTCCCAAAGCATCGTTCCTTCCTCTCTTTCTCTCTCTCTGTCTCTCTCTCTATGTCTCACTCTCTCTCCATTTCTCTTACTTCATTTTTCTTTCTCTTTTTCTTTCTCTCTTTCTTTCTTTCTTCTTTCCTTCCTTCCTTCCTTCCTTCCTTCCTTCCTTCCTTCCTTCCTTCCTTCCTTCCTTCCTTCCTTCCTTCCTTTCTTTCTTTCTTTCTT
>NC_058132.1:631954801-631994841 GCF_016433145.1 Gracilinanus agilis
AATTGCTCAATTCTAGCCTTTAGGGACTGGTTTTCGGCTCTAAACTTTTCGTTTTCAGCTATGATCTTTTCAATCTGGTCATTTCTGGTGTTCAATTTGCTTATCAGTTCATTTGATTTCTGAGCCTCACTTTCCAGTTGCAAGATTCTACCTTTTAAACTGTTATTTTCTTGTCATATCTCTTCCATCTTCCTCAGAATCTCAGTTTTGAACTCTTCCATAGCTTGTGACCCGTTTTCCTTATTTGAGGAGGGTCCGGATACTTGTTTGTTCTCCTCCTCTGTTTGCTCGGTTGTCTGGATTTTCTCTGTGTAAAAGTTGACGAGTGTTAAAGACTTCTTTTTCTTGTTGTTTATCTTTCTCTTCTGAACTTCCTGAGTCTGGGTAGCCATCATTAGCCCAGCAGCTTCTCAGCTTTATCCTCTTTCTCGGGGTCTGTCAGCTGGTCTTTTGGCTCCTGAGGTCTGAGTTCTGGTTTTTTCCAAGGTCAAGCCCCCCCTTGCTTGATCCTCTGCCAGAGGTTCCTTTACAAGTCTTAGGGCGCTGCTTCCACAGTCATATACCTGTCTATGCTGGTTCCCCACTCAGGGTTTCAGAGCTTTAGCTCCTGGCTGTGTCTACCTCCACCCACGCCTCTGCTGTGCCTGCGCTCTGAGCCCTCGTTCAGAGTTCGCGTGTGTTCTTTGGCTTTTGGGGGTCCCAAATCTTGCTGCTCTCAGGAACAGGTCCCGGAGCTGCCAATGACTCGATGGGTGCCCCAAACTTGCTCTATTTCTTTTTAGCTGGCTTCGGCGCTATAGGTGGTGTGTGTGGAGGGGATGGGAGTGGGGTGGTTGCTCAGCCCGCGATTTAGTGAGAGCTGTTTCACCCCTTTATAGCATAGAAATGTCCCGATTCCATGTACCTTCCTCGCTGCACCCTGTTGTGGGGTTCTTCAGTTCATCTTGACTTGTTTTTATGTCCCCTTGAGGAGTCTTGTGTGTTTCTCTCAGGAGAGGTTAAGAGCTGCTTTTTACTCTGCTGCCATCTTAACCCGGAACCTCTTTTATTTGTTTTGTTAGTAAAGATACTGTAGTGGTTTGCCTTTTCCTTTGCTCATTTTAGAGGTGAGGAACTGAGGCAAACTCCACTAAGTGACTTACTCAGGGTCACACAGCTAATAATTATATGAGACTGGATTTAGACTCCCAAAGATAAGAGTCGTCCTGACTGCAGACCTGTCACTTAGGTACCCAGCAAAGGTTTTTACTAAAACTATAAGAAGCAAAGTAGCTATACTACTTTGTTTCCTCATTGGAAGAAATTGAGGCTGAGCAGTTAAATGACTTGCCTTTAGTCACATGGCTAGTATCAGGGGGAGATATGAACACAGGTTTTTTTTTCTTTTACATATTGTTTGTTTGTTGTTATTGTTCTACGTCCAGCACAGTGTAGATTCATACTTTTTGTACACATCTTTTAAAAATATGTTTTTATTTGATGAATGTCTTCTGCTTTCACACATATCCCCTTAGATAATTTGCCATTTTCTCTTCTACTGAATTTTTTTTTCTCCTTTTATTACTTTCAGAATTTTTATCTAGAGTTTTTCTAATGATTATCTATCTGATTTCTCCCACATAAAACTTTATTTCTTGGAATCATATCACTTTTTGTTCACTTCTTCAGTCATGACTAACTCTTTGTGGCCCCACAGACAATAACATGCCAGGCCCTTCTATCCTCCAATGTCTCCCAAAGTCTGTCCAAGTTCATATTAATTATTTCCATGCCACTATCCATCTTATTCTCTGTCATTCCCTTTTCTTTTGCCTTCAATCTTTCCCAGAATCAAGGTCTTTTCCAATAAGTCTTTGTTTTGTCATTCTATGGCTGAGGTATTTAAGCTTCATTATTTGGCATTCCAGTGAATAGTCTAAATTAATTTCTTTACATTTTCACTTATTTAATCTCCTTGCTGTACAAGGGAATCTTAAAAATTCTGAGATACTATATGTCCCTTTTCTTAATTCTTGGAAATCTCTCCTCAGTTTCAGGTTTATATGTGAGATCTTTCCAGACTTTCTTCTCCATAATCAAAATGTATTTGATGAAACGATAGTTTCTCAGAAAAGTTCACCTCCAGAAACAAGTTCTTATTTCTTAAAAGCTATCAGTTTCATGATAAATGTCTTCTCTTGTTGCTTCCTCCCTGTGTGGAAGATAAAGATAAGGGCTTGGACCTGGAATTGATTTCAGCAACTCTTCTGTGAGAATACATTGTGCTAAAAGTAGGTCAACACTTTCTCTACATCCCATAGTATTGGTAAGTTCAGTGGCTTGCCTGGGGTCACACAGGTACTGTGTTAGAGGCAGGATTTGGATTTAAATCGCTGTGATTTGAAGCTAGTTCTTATCAATTAGGCAATGTAAGAAGATTGGAAATGCTTTGCTTTTAGAAGAATATGTGGTTATTAGATTTGGTGGTCTCTGAAAGTCCTTCCTAGCTGCAAATTTGTTATTGTATCATCCCATTATCTCCATGATCTCTTGTCCAGGGAATTAAAGTTCCTTATCATGAAGACAATGATTTATCCATTTTAGACATCTGAAGTCTCTCTATTTAGGGGCAGAGAGAGCTTAAGACAAGCTTATGATTAATTCTATAGCAATCGTTCCCAAAAGTTCTCCTTTGTTCTCTTCCTTTGCCCTCTCCATTTCTAATAACTAAGATTTGATCAGAACACAATAAAATCAGATTATCTTTGTCTTGGAGTCAACTTTCATTATAATCCAAATGAGTTTCAACAGCTAATGATTATATTATTTTGAGGGCAGCAGAACTCTCCATATTCAACTATGACTAAAAGTCTTACTCCCTTCTTTTGAAGAACTTAAAACTGCCTGGTCTTCTCCAGGCCAAGAAATTCCACATAGTTACCATATCCCATAACCTTTCAATCCCTCTTTCCAGTTAGAGAAAACTATATTTCCTATCATTTCCCTAAACTGGAAGATGAAAATAAAAGATTTTTTATGTGATGCTATTTTGTAAAAAAAAAAAAAAAAAGTTAAACCCTTACCTTCCATCTTGGAGTAAATACTGTGAATTGGCACCAAGGCAGAAGAGTGGTAAGTATAGGCAATGGGGGTCAAGTGACTTGCCCAGGGTCACATAGCTGGGAAGTTTCTGAGGCCAGATTTGAACCTAGGACCTCCCATCTCTAGGCCTGGCTCTCAATCCACTGAGCTACTCAGCTGCCCCCTATTTTGTAAAATTTAAATGAAAATCATTTTAAATGAGAGGCCAGTGCTTTGAAATCAGTTCTTATTGACTCCCTTGAGGTATATGAAACCAAATTTAAGTAATTAATTTATATTTTTATTATCATCACATGTTAAATAAAATGGGTAGGATTAATAACCTAGAGAAATTTGGTTATTTATAATTAATGCATTTACATCCAGAAGAGTGTGAGAATTATATTTTATGATTTTTAATTGCCTGCCAACTGAAATACAAAGACTTCTTTATATGGCATTTAAAAAATAGAATTGGTGTCTTTGGATATATCTATTTTCTATTAATGTATTGGGAAGAGCACATCCTGCAGCACACATTGAGCTTGATTATTGCTGTTTAGAATAGCTATGCTAAGAATCTGGTACTAGTATAATTAGCAGAGCTTGTTGCATAATGTGGAAGCTGATGCAGATGATAATAAATGTGTGAATTGCTGGCTGTACCTCATCCCTCCATGAGGAAAAAAATGTAAAATGTACTGGCATATTTCAATGCTCTTGGGAAAAGTAGAAAAGAAAAAAAAGTTACAGTTGATGTAAGAATTTAAATAATCAAGAATACTTGCTACCACCCCCCACACACACACACACAGACACACACTCCTTAATGAATTCAATCTTAAAAGAGAACTGGCTTTTTCTTGTTATTTTTGCAAGGTGCCAAATGCAGTCGAAGAGTATGTCGTATAGAATAGTGAAAAGATAACTGACCTGGGAATCCGTAGAAGTGAAGCTCTGATATAGTTACTAGACACAAGACCTTGGCTAAGGCAATGGATCTTAGTTTCTTCACCTATGAAAAAGGGATGATAATACTCAGAAAGAGAATATGGAATAAGTGAGCATCAGACTAAGGAAGACAGATTGAAGTTCAGCTTTCTGGCACATAATGTCTGGGTGACACTGGAAGAGTCAGGGGCACACGCCATGGCACAGTTATGTGCTTATGACTCCCAAAGTCTGTCTGTAAATCTGAGAGAGGGCCAATTGGGCTGAATTACAGAGGGGGCCATATTGTGATGGACTTTTGAAGCTAATCAGAGGAGTTTATATTTTCTCTCTAAGGAAATAGTGAAGCTTAGAGTTCATTGAGTAAGGGATGTAATAGAAGTAAAATCACATAGGCAGCTTCAGTTTGTCTAGACATGACTGGGGAGCGGGCTGTTGCAGAAATCTAGATTGGGGGTGAGCAGGGTCTTTACTAGGTCTCCGTTGTATATTCTGGGCCAGGGTTTCCCACCTTAGTAATTTTTGCAGCTTTTTTTCCCCTTTGGGGATGGGCGGGTAAATTTTTATTTTGGAAAAGCTGTGTAGGGGAAAAATCCAACAAAATCTTGCTGAGAAAAGAGAAAAAACACATTTGAAAACCTTACAAAAATACTTCAAACTAACAAACTCACTTTGAGTGGGGAGGCAGCCAAGGCTGGAGCAGAATAGAAAATCTGACAGAGAGAGACATATTGTTACCTCCTGGGAACCCAGCGTCTGTTTCCCTGGGCACTTTGCAAAAGAAGGTGGAACAGACTTTAGCTGGAATGAAAAGGGCCATAACACACACATTCCACCAATGCCCACTTACTTTCCTTGCCAATGTCCGCCAGCCCAATTCCAAGGACCCTTTGAGGTTCCTCTTCCTGGAATCCAGCACTGCTTCTCTAAGCAGATGGGGTAGACCTGGAGGTAAAATTGAGTGTTATTATTTGGAACCCTGGAGGAGGGATAATTAAAGCAGCTAAATCGATGTACAATCCTGTTCTTTCCATCTCGATATACAGGGCTTACGTCAAATCTGACCCCTTGTTGACTAAAGTACAAATCTCAGGTGTAGAGATGGTAAGAGTTATAGTTAAAACATCATCTGAGAGGTATGGGTTCTTCTCTTGCATTGGCTTTATAGTTCAAAAAAAGTAGCCAGGGGAGGGACAGAACATAGAGGAAGACCCTCGCCCTTTCTATTATGGCCTCAGATATACTTCTAGCATGTAGTAGATGATCTAGACACTAGCAAAGCAAACCAAGAGCAAAAATACCTTGAGAGAATTAGGAACTATAGTATATCCCTCCCATCTAGGAAGACAGGGAGAAGCTACCATGTTGGTATCTACTGCTTTGGGCATCCTCTAACAGCCTTGGTTTATCTTTGTTGTGAGGTAGACTCAACATAAAGTCCTGGAATATCAGCTGCTACTTTCTGAGGACGCCAACCAAGAGTAGCTCAAGTGACAGTCTCTTTATGCAATGAGTGCATTTTTGTCCATGATCACACAATAGAGAAAAATCTGACTGTGAAAGCCATTGGGTTGTGAGTCTATGCTCCATAGAGTGTCAATGAAGCCTCTAGCTCAGTGATGGGCAAACTACAGCCCTCGGGCTAGATGTAGCCCCCTGAAATGTTCTATCTGACCACGTGGCATTATTCCTAATCTGACGAATACAGTGAGTAGGATACAGTACAACGAAAATTCAAAAGAGTTGTCTTAGAAACAGACTGACAGATGAGCATTTCCTTTCCTTTGTACCTTTCTTTAAAAAAGTTTGCCCATCACTGCTCTAGCTTATTATTAGTCTCATTCAGAATCTAGAACAGACATTGCCCAGAACTGAACCCAGCACTGCTATAGACATTTGCCTCCTCTTTTTTAGAAGATATATTCCACCTAAAGGAAACTGAGTTCACATTAGCAGCCTAATAACAACATAATGAATTTGCGAACCATTGATATCCCTAGATTATTTTTTCAGACAAACTGCTGTCGAAATATATTTCACTCTTTTTCTTATGAAGTTGATTTTCTGAACCCATATTCCTAGCAAATTTCAATTTCTTTTTCATCCCAATGCCCTAGCCAGTCAAAAAATTTTGTTGGAATCTATTTCTGCTCTCCTCAGCTTTGTGTCTCTTGTACATAGACATGCCATCTATATCTTTGTGATTAAAAAACAATAGTTAAATAGCATGAGATGAAGCACAGCTCCCTCAGGGCATTCCCTTGTACATCTCCTGTCAAGCTGACAAAGCATTAACATATAAGATTTAAGTCTAGCCATTCAGCTAGTTTCTAATCTACCTACTTGCATCATCCTCTATTCCACACTTAATTTTTTTTCCACAATAAGTGTCGGAGATACTTTGTTAAATGCTTTGCTAAAATTTAGGTAAATTCCTTATCCCTCTCTTCCTCTATGTCTCTCTGACTCTCTATATATGTAATATATATATATATAATACATATATATTTTACATGCATCCATAGATATTCATAAGTCATTCCCTTTACATATTGGATTAATAATCTTTTAGGGGGAAAAGGAAATATAGTGTGTCTTGCATGACCTTTTTAATGAAGCCATGCTTTGTATATATAATGATGTTTTCTAAAATATGTTTTCTAGATGCTCATTAACTATATTTTAATGATAAATTCTAGTACTCAACTAGAAATGGAAATCCAGGCCACTAAGCTAGAGTTTTCAAATTATTTTTTCTTTTAAAAATTAGTAAAATTCACTCTTCTCTATTGCTATGGTACCTTTATTATATTACTTATTCCTGATTACTCAAAGTCTGAAAGTCACGCCAAATTTTTAGGATGTCATTCTCAGGCAAAAGAATCTTAACCTACATTACATTCATAAAGCAAACTCTAAATGAAATGTCATTATGCTGCCTTGTCCTTTAAGGTCTACCAGAGCATGAAATCGATGTCACCATAAGCCAAGGTGCAGCCAAATATCCTTTGAAACTCACAACTTCTGTCACTTGCCGTCTGCCATCGACACTGACAATTTTATGATTCCCCCCCTCCAATATTTCTGGAGTTTTCACACTAAAACTTGGAGTGATATTTATTCAAAGGTCATTGCCAAGGGTAGAAGGTTTAAAATTAGAGACACCAGAAATGTTTCAGGCCAAAGGAGCATGAATAACCTGTTTTCCTACATCACCCTCCCCCTACCAATCCTTCTGTTCTGTCCTTACAGGCAGGCGGAGTAATGAAGTTAGAAAAAAATGCCAGTGCTTAGGGCAAGGCACTGTTTTGATGCTCTGAATAATTCCACATTCTGCTTGCTGCAGGAAAGGAAGTGGCCAGAGTCAAGGAAAGTATGTTAGGTACACTAATTTATATACCACATAGCCTTCCACCCACAAGGAAATAGTGCCTTGGATCTGTTTGATTCAATTATTTCTGCGATCAATTCCTTTTCTATCAGTGTTACAGCTGGTGCTTTCTGTTAGGATAAAACAGTTTTGGCCAAGATCAGAATCTCTGATTGATAGAAAATAGATGGAGCAAATTCAAGTGTGGAAACAATATTGAACCAGTTAACTTTGGATTCAGGCTATTAGCAATATTTTTAAAATTCTGTACATGTACATGCTATTACTTGATTTTCAAGTAAAATACCTCTTGTCCTAGAGTGTGAGATGCCCACATTAAGGATAAACCAGATATTTTCTGTAGGCCAATAATTCCTGTCCTTTTGTATTTCCATCATCACATAATATTGGCCACATAGAGTAGGGCACAAAAAGTAAAGGAATCTGAATAGTTTCTATGGATATGGCAAAACCTATATGGCAAAGAAAAATCACACACTACATTTAGATACAAGGTAATTTCTCATCTCTACATCTCTGTCTCCATGCCTCTATCTCTTTCTGCCTTCCACAATGATTCACACACAGAAACCTGTTGTTTGAATCCGTAAGTTCAATGACCTATATCAGTTGTGGATTCCTTCGCATTTGAGGGCTTCTTGTAGAGTATGAATGATTGTTTCTAGGGATGTTATAAGGATATTGTAGGATGCTCAAGTTGATTATAGAGTCAATAACTCTGTTCCTGGATCTCTCGGTTGGTAGACAATTTAGGACTTTTAGGGCTGACAGTAACCTGTATTAAAAAGAGCAAATGACTTAGGAGTTAGAAAATCTCCCTAAGGGTTATCCAAGTCTTCAATAAATCAGCACTCTAACCCTGGGAAATTCCATTGCATGATTGATTTAGAACAGACAGGGATCTTAAATTCCAAAGTCCAAGTCATTTATTATACAGAGAAAACTCAGACACAGAAAGTTTAAGTGACCTGCCCAGAGTTACAAGGCTAGGAAGTATGTTTGAGGCAGAATTCAAACTCAGATCTTCCTGACTTTTAATTCCTGTGTAGCATCATTTGCTCCATCTAGCTTGATAATAATTAGCCATGTGACTTTGGAGACGTTAGAAGAATTTTCCAATTCCAACTCCAATCTTCCAAAGACACCTAATTTTGACAGTTCTTCACGCATACTGATGATCAAACTAGGTAATAGTTTTAAAAGTCTTAAATTATTACTTAAACATAAACTGCTATGATTATACACACATATCTCTGCCTCTCATCCATTTTGCTATGCTGGTCCAGAGTGTATTGACTTCTTTCCAAAGTCCATGCTTTTTCTTAAGGAAGCAATATCAAGATAGACAATGACCTAAAAGAGAACCTTGGAAATGTGTGGTTGTGGTTCAAATTGCCCCAAATAACCAGGACCTTCCTCTGTGTTGGGAAATGTAAACAAACAAAAATTATTCTGTATACTCACTTTGAGAGCAAAATAATTTAATGGAGACAGCAGAAAAAAGACTTCAGAGATATTCGAATCAGATTAGCCCTGACACCTTGGTTGGTCCATTCAAACAAAAGGGACTCAGCAAAATTTGGGACCATGATCTAAATCTAAGGAACTTGATATTTCCTGTTTTTTTTCCCATTCTGATTAAAATATCCTCAAGTAGGAAACTTTTTTTAAAGAGTTAACATTATCTCATACGAATTCCACATCTCAGTAGTGATTATTCAGTTTTAAAAGAACTCGTCTCAGTTTCTATGTTCTTTGTGCTCATGCCATTTAACATGTGCAAAATTCCTTATTTTTTTCCAATTGATCAATATTTATTAAGTACCTACTCTGTAACAGGCACAGTGTTAAGATCTAGGGATACAAAAGTGGCAAAAGTCAGACCGTCTTATTAATGACCTTATAATCTAATGGAAAAGATAACATGCACAAAATATATACAAAACAAGTTAAATACAAGATAAAAAGGAAACACTAGACAGAGTGAAGGAATTGAATTTTAGAGGGGTTGAGGAATGTTTCCTGGAGAAGGTATGATTTAAAGGAATCTAGGAGGTCATTAGTAGAGCACAAAGTCACTTACATGTATCATCTCTTTAAAAAAATATTTACTTTCCATCTTGGAATCAATCCTAATTATTAGTTCTAAGGCAAAGGAACAGTAAGGGCCAGGCAATTGGAGTGAAGTGATTTGCTCAGAGTCACATAGCTAGAAAGTGTCTGATATCAATTTTGAATCTTGGACTTCCTGTCTCTATGCCTTACTCTCACTCCACTGAGATATATAGCTGCCCACATAAACTATCTTTTTTTGATCTTCATAAGGACCCTGAAGGATAGTCACTGTTGTTGTTCCTATTGAACAGAAGAGGCAACCAAGACTCAGAAACAACAAGCAACTTTCTCATGGTCACAAAACTGATTGATTATTAGTCAATGAGCATTTATTAGCTGTTTACTATGTTCCAGAGACTGTTCTCAGCCCTAGGAATATAAGTACCAAAAAAATCCCTGCCCTCAAGTAGCTTACATTTTAGTAAGGGAAGACAAGACATCAATAAGTTCTAAAAACAGCAAGAGGAAAAACATACCCAATGCCAAAAAGGCACAGTGGAGTAGTCTAGAATGTGGTCTGGTGAGAAATTAATATGACAGAAATGGTGCTAAGAGGAGTGTCTATCTATCAGGGCTGTCATAAAGATCAAATGACATAATACTTGTAAAGGACTTTGCCAACTTGAAAATGGCATGTGAAGACTGGCTATTATAATGTGACATATTCAAGTTATTCTCTCTTTTCCAGTAAATCAATAAGCATTCATTAAGTTCCTTTTATTTATTAAGTTCCTTAAGGTCCTCACAGGTACCTATCTCTAAGCCAGTGAGACATGGGTCCCTTACCCCTGTGCTTTGAAGAACTAAATGGATTATGTAAATATATCTTCAGTTTTCATTATGGATGACTTTCAAGACTACAGATCCACTGTATAACATGATGCAAAAACCATGTAGAAGGAACCAGATGTATCCAGAGAAGATGATGCTGATAAATAAATACAACATCCTCTATTCAAAAAGAATTCCCCCAACAATTTTTGGCCAAATGTATATGGGAAAAAGTTTGTCTCTGTACTAAATTTTTTACTCTGCTCTTTGAACATATTTTTTCAGCTTTATGTCACATCATATGGAGGACTAGAGGATGCCATTAAATAGTTAAAGAGGGCTTGATAATTTTATTATTTATATAATATTTGGTTGAAAGATTGTGTTCAGCTACAGTATCAAAAACAGGAGTAGCAATGAAATAATGAAAGTAAAACAAGCAGACAGCAATAGCAACGACCAAAAATAGTCAACAATTAGAATAAGTCACAACAGTAATAGTGTAAGCTTGCACACAGTTAAAGTAAGGAGGGCATATACAAGTTGGATAAGAATATGACTAGTTTATAGGCCTGATAATTTGTATAACAATTTATAAAGTTGGCACCACTTATAATTGTCAGAATACTTGAAAATAGTATTGGAATAGGTTGGAATAGTATTGGAATAGGTTGGAAAAGACTTTAATGATCACCTAGTTAATCAGTTATTCAAGCAATGAACATCTACTATGTGCAAGACATTTCACTAGCTGATAATCTGAGCCTTCTCATTTTATAGGAAAAAAATTTAGATCAAGTAAAGTGGAAAAAAAATTTTTTTTTAGGATTCTGAAATATTTTATTTAATTAATTAATTCCAAATATTTTTCTGTGGTTACATGATTCATGTTCTTTCCCTCCCCTACACCCCTCCCGTAACCAACAAGCAATTCCACTGGGTTTTAAATGTATCATTGATCAAGACTTATTTCCATATTATTGATATTTGCATTAGGGAGATCATTTAGAGTCTGCATCCCCAATCATATCCCCATCAACTCATGTAATCAAGCAGTTGTTTTTCTTCTGCATTTCTGCTCCCACAGTTCTTTCTCTGAATATGGATAACATCTTTCTCATAAGTCCTTCAGAATTATCCTGGATCATTGCACTGCTGCTAGTAGGGAGTCCATTCACATTCGACTGTGCCACAGTGTATCTGTGTCTGTGTACAATCTTCTCCTGGTTCTGCTCCTTTCACTCTGCATCAGTTCCTGGAGGTAATTCCAGTTCACGTGGAATTCCTCCAGTTCACTAAGGAAAAAAAAATTCTTGCCCAAATTCAAACACTGAATGAGTAGTAGGATCAGGATTAGAATTCAAGTTTCCTGACTCCTAGTCCAGTTCTACTTTTAGGAAAGTATTCATTTTATCATAGTTCTAGAGATATATAATTAGAAGGGCCCTTAGAGATCATCAAGCTTAATCACTACCTGTCCCAGGAAATATTCTACAATTATGTACATAAAAGAATACACCCTTATTTTGAGAATATCCGGTGAAAGAAAAACCATCTCCTGAGGGAGCACATTTCACTTTTGCATAGTTCCTATTATAAGGAATATTTTTCTTTAAATAAAGCATATTTCTGCCTCTACAGATTTCACCAATATATTTTTCTGACCTCTATTCCTGAGCTGTTCAAATGTGATAATTTTACAAGTTTAATGTATAGCATTAATTTTTTTTCAAATTACAAATAGTAGAGTTGGTTTAATGGGCTAGAATATTTAATCCATTGATATCATCAAGTATTGGTGATGAAACATATGTTTCTATACACCAACACTCTAATGAATTTTTTATTTGTTGACTTGAGGCTGGATTTCCCAATATTTTTCAGGCTAGAAACACAATAGACTGTCTACTTCTGATCAAGCTAGGAGCTTTGATCTACTCTATTTCTGACCTAGACCAATTGACAACATTTTGGGCAGCCTGATTGATCTTTCTTATCAAGAGCTCACCATATTGATGCTGTCTTTGGTTTGAACACTCAATCTTTTTTACCTCTACTGCATCTCAGACCTGCATTGGTTTCACCAGCCTCAGTCTTCTCAAAATCAGAATAGTGTCATGTTCAACTCTGCCCAGCCCAGGTTTTACAAATGGCTTTTTAAAGAAAATCTCTCTTTATGTCCCAGTGAAGAAAGCAAAGTGACAAGAGGAAAGCTATGGATGAATAGTCAGGCTTATTTTAAAATGTCAAAAGCAATACGGTGCTATCTCTAAGACAACTATAATGGTTGAACCCAGAGGATTCACTGCTTTGTGGGAGAAGAGAAAAGCCTACTTATTTGGAGAGAGTACTTAACCTTTTCTTGCAATTGCTAAGTTATTGAATATATCTTTTAGTATCTAAATTGGTATCACAATGACCTTTTTGAATTACCTAGCTTCTCAAAAATATCAGTACTTTTCTATATACATAGTTATGTTTATACAAAGAATGAAGATAAAATCAAAATCAAACCATCATGTGGAATTTGCATTCATAACAATTTGTTGGACATTTTAAATGAATGTGGCCACTGAACTTTTGTATAAGAACATAGGCTTGGTGAAAGCAGAGATCATAATTTTTTCCAGTCTGTAATAGTTTGTCAAAGTAAACACTTGCAAAATTATAAAATGAAAGAATGAAATTTATTTTATTCTCTGCTATTTTCCTATTCTACATATCTTTCAGGAAGACTCAACTTTAGGAGATAGAGGACTAATGTTGTTGTGTGGAACACTTTGATACAAATCTTGCCTCTTACTCCCAGGAATGAGAGACCATGGACAGTTCACTTAAACTCAGTGCTCCAGGCAAGGTTCTAAGTATACTATATTAAATTTGTTTCTCTACATTGGTGGAAGAAATTTCCATACTGGGAGTTCTGGGAACTGATGGAATTATAAGTTCAGAACAAAAATTGAAAATAAAACATTGCCACAGATAGATATGTTCTGCACCATCAGAACAATCTGCTATTTACAGCCTCAGTTTGACAAAACTAGAAGCATCCAAAAACACAAGCATGAAATTTGTGGAGGTGGTACTGGAAACAAAATTTTGCCTTTTTTTTCTTCCATTAAATAGTGATATAAGTGATTAATTCTTCATCAATCCATCAAAAAGCAAAGAAAGGACAGCCTCCACATTTCATCTTCAAAGGAAACTTGGGAAATTTAGCCTTGAATCCAATTCTGTTTGAAATTTGAGCCAAATGGATGGATTCCGTTCTCAACATCAGCTGTGCTGAGGGTGAAAAGGAAAAGCTGTTGTCTGAAATAAGGTCAAGTCCATATGCTGGCACACAGACAATTATTCTCAAGAATCTGAGCTTTTCATTCCTGCACCTGTAGCAGAATTGTGCCGGAATCCCAGACTTGGCAAGGCAGCTGTTCTGTCTATCAGTTCCATTGTGGAACTTTGCACTACTCGAGGAATCAGACTCAAGAAGTGATTCTGTACGTGGGCTTGGCGATCAAGCCAACACTCTATACCATATATTTGTATGACAATGTAACAGTTCATTATATTTAGGCAGCAATGTTATATGAAAGGGGAATACACTGCAATCTAATTAATGCTGGCAAAGTCTGTAGTACAGTCGAACACTGTTTAGTAACAATCAGCATGATTCCTACAGAGCATGCATGTTTGTTGGAGACACAGCCACATGGAAGGGAGCTAGCGATTTACATAAATGGTGGCAAATCTCAGAATGTAAAAAAAGAAAGTATGAAGCTTTGTCCTATATAGGACATGATGGGGAGAGTGCTATATTGTGAGTGTGAATCCTCCTTTGGACATTTACTAGTTGTGTGATGCTGGGAAAGCCCTTTAACAACCCTGCCAGCCTCAGCTCACTAGGTGTAAAATGGGAATAAAAATAACATATCTTCAAAAGTTTTGTGAGTATAACATGGAATGTGCATTCAATGTAAAATATCTTAAATTTGAAAGTGCTATATAAATGTTGGTTATTGTTATTCTCATTATGATTATGATTCATATGATTCATTCAGACACTTATTTTCTATGTGAACCTGAACCTGGGTAAATAGCTTAAGTCTCTTTGCCTTGGTTTCCTCATCTATGAGATGGAAATAATAATAGCATTAGCTCCAAGAGTTGTCTTAAAGTGTATTATGTACACGTAGACGTGGAATATATATCTATATATGTATGCGTATGTGTGTGTGTTTGTTCATTGCATAATACACAAACACATGTATTCACAAACATAAGTAGATGTACTATGTACGTGTATACACACACACAACCACACACATATATACAATACACATACACAAAAACACATATAAACAACAAAAATGACAATGGTATTTATAGAGATCTATATAATATGTAATATTATAATATATAAATATATTAAATATATAAATATAAAGGACTATTAACATATGTGTGCATATATATAAACTCATATAAATACCATTGTTGTTTTTGTCATATACCATTAGATGTCTTGAAATGAAACATTAGCTATTCTTTAATTAGGTCCATCTGTCTGTCACTTGTTATTTAACCAATAGCTATTGAATTAGCCTCTTTTGACTTATAACCTTTGCAAAGATGAACTTCATAAAATTTATTGTCTACACATAACAGTGCTATATGCCTTCTCTCCTTAATTGAGAGAGTTTCAAAATTTCAAAGACTCTTTCTGATCTTCCTTTATGGATGCGATTTAATTCAGAAGCCATTTTATGTTTAAATCACCTAGCACCTTCTGGGAGCTCCTCTTCAACCAAAGCCTGGGGACAGAGCCCTCTGTTTATATCTTTATTAAAAACAAAACAAAACAAAACAAAACAAAAAGTTTCCTTAGGCCAAACCTTCCTTGACTTTGTCTTTCAACATTATTGACCATTTCTCCTTTGGAAACTTTTCCCTCCTTGATTTCTACATCTTGTCCTATTTCTGCTACCTTCACTGGCTTATCTGTGCCTCTTTCCCAGGATCCCATTTCTCTTCATAGCTCAAAACAACTATTTCCCCAAATGTTTTTTTTTTCTTTCTTGACCCTCTTCTTCGCTTTTCTTCACTAATATCATCAACTGCTATGACTTTAATATTCCCTACCTTTAAACAGTCTAGGGATGGGGATTGAGACTGTGAATGTGATTTTATGAGGTAGGAGTCATGGTTCCCCAAAGGGGGTCTGTGAGATTAAAATTATTTTCTATCTTTTGCTTATTATGGAGTTATTTTCCCTTGATTTTATCTATATGCTGAAGCTTCTTGGGGTGAGGCAACATTGTTCTGTGCTTGTACTGTGCCTGGGTTCAGCTCAGCTATCTCGGCCTCAGATTGAACACTCTGCAGAGTCAGCTTGGCTGCTCTGCCTGCTGAGGCTGAACTCAGCCCACTGTTCACTTTCTCCTGCTGTTTTCTGTATTTTGCTTTGAAGTCCATCTGAGGCTTGTTTAGGGCTCCCTCCTTGTACCCCAATGAGATTAGTTCATCTTGCTGTCTCTAGGGCAGATTACCACTTCACCTCTTCTGTTGGTTCTGCTGATCCAGTATTAATTTTGAGGCAGTTTTGTTCTTCTGTGGCTGTTTGGAGGGTAGTTGGTGGGCTTTGAGTGTTGCTGACTTCAATATCTGCCTCTGTGTTGGCTGTGGTGGCTGCCTGTGTGGCTATTACGGTAGCCGCTGTTGCTGCTGCCATGGTTAGCATTCCAAAATCAGTTTCACAATAATACTAAGATGATTAAATTTCTCATACAGTAAATGTTACTAGATATAACTCTCATAAACAAAAAAAAAGTCTGGTATCTTCAATAATTTTTCAGCATATAAAGGGGTCCTTAAACAATTTTGAGAATTACTGGTCTAGAAAGTTCCCAAGAAACATAACAATGCAAAGTAGCATCTTCTCTCTAACATATAGCGTCTTGCATTGCCTACCATCTTGAAGTTAAATGACTTGACCAGAGTCACATAATATGTTACAGAAGTAGGACTTGTACCAAGTTTTCTTGACTTTAAATCTGTTTTTCTATTGGTGCCACAGTACTTCTAGGCTAGAGATAGCATCAAATCTGTCAGTCAAGTAACTAGCATATACTAAATAGGTACCATGGTTCAGGAATTTTGTTAAATGCTGATCATATATTGCCCCTTTCTTCAGGGAACTAACATTCTTATAGACACCATATAAATAATAAAATATATCCAAGGTACATATAAGGAAAGTGGAAAGTAGATTCAAAGCTAAGGCTGGACCATCAGATTCATCACTCCAATTTTGATCTCATGGCATCTAGATCTACATTCCCAACTTCCTACTAGACAATCTCATCTCATGATATTATTGTCAAGTAGTTCTTACATCCCATTTCCCTTTTTCTATCATTGTCTTCTAATTTCCCCATTTAAATATAAAAACCATTTTATGCCTCCTCCTCTTCCCATGAATACATGATAGGGCTTTCCTTCATTTATTTATTTATCTATCTATCTATCTATCTATCTATCTATCTATTTGATTGTTTGTTTATTTATTTAATTGTTTATTTATTTTTCTGTACAATCCTCTTTCAAAGATGCTTGACACCTAGTACTGTGTCCACCACCTTTGTCCCTTCCCTTCCATTTTCACTATTGTTTCTTTAGTTCAGGCCTTACCTAATGAATGTACCAATAAAATCCTACCTGATCTCTTTCCTTTCCATACTTTCTCACACATAATTTCCTTACATTGATTCTAATTATACTTCCCAATACATTTTAATAATATGATGATTTCTTTCTTTATTAACTTCCATGCTTCCATATTCTCCATCAAGTCCAAATGCAAGCATTCAAAGCCTTTCACAACCTGGTCATTATTTATAGTCCATTATTCTATATCCTTTGATTTATATTATTATTATTGCCATAATAATAATAATTAATATTTAAGGGCTCACATTTATATAGTGCTTCAGAGTTTGCAAAGAACTTCACAAATGTCATTTAATTTTATTCTCCTGTGAGGAAAGGTACTCTTGTTCTCCTCACTTAACATATGAGGAAACTGAATCTGAGGGAGTCTGTGTCTTGCTTTATTTACATAGTTAGTAAATGTCTAAGGTAATGATTTAAATCAGATCTTTCTGCCTCCAACCCACTCATTCTAATGCAATACTTATGTATCTTTTGATATTTACACAACAAAAAGTGTGTCTCCCAGTGCTCTTGGTATAAATGATTGATTATCCTTCAGGACTTACCTTGAATTTGGTTTCCTTCTATCTTCCTTGATCATCACCAGAGGAAGTGATCTTTCCCCCACCTCTAATGTTATTTCTCACAATTCTTTTGTTTTGGTTAACACTTTAAATATTTTTTCTTACTGGAATATAAGTTCTTTGATAAGAATTATGTTTCCTGTAGCTGCTTTCCTCTCAGTGTCTAGAATAGCATTTATGTAATAGTTTTATATAAATGTAGGTTGCTTTTACTGATTGTCAAATAAAGAATTAAATGAATGAATGAAAGAAAACAATCTTTTTCTGTCACATTATTATTGATCCAGGGTGGAAGAGACAATAAGTTTAGTTTTTATACTTTAGATCTGCACTTAACTTTCAGAAAGTCTCATGACCAGAAAATATTTTTGTTGAAATAAGAATAAATAGAAACTATTTTCCATGAATGATCTATTAATTGAAAATAAATCAGGAAGCTAATAGCGAAAGAGTTTGTAGAATAGATGTCTACAGAGCTAAAGCTATTGTTTGTTTGGTTTTTTTTGACTCATATGAAACATTATATCTCAGTGTTGTCATTTAATATTTACAGGCTAACATTTTGTTTTACAAATAAGTTATAATATAATGTTAAACCAATGAATTAAATGATCAACCACAGACAAAGTATTCAATGAATAAAGATTAATCTTTTATGCATAGAAAAAATATTCTCATCACGGTCTCTGTCAAAAATAAGGAATGTGCATCAAAATAAATTACTTTCACTATAAACTCATTGTATTTACAAATTGAAAATAGAGATAGAGAAATAGATTGAACTTCCTAGGTTCAATGTAATTAATCAATTCCACTTTTATCATCTCTTTTCTCCATGTGCTGGGTGATTTTTTGTTGATATAAACCATAATGGATTACTAAATTATCAATAATCAGGTAAGAGGTATCTCAGATTTTTTTTATGTCTGAAGAAATTTCTCAAATACAGAAAGATTGGCAAACTGATCTTATGAGCTACAAATATGGAAGAGGGATTACAGATAGGAGACTCAGGTTTATGTCTCTACTTTATCACTATTCTGTGCAGTCTTTAGGACAACCATATACCTGTTCTGGGGCTTAGTTTTCTTATCTGAAAAATTAGGTCACTGAACAATCAAATCTCTGAATATGCTCCAAAATAATGAGCATTGGCAGGAATCAAAGAACATGGATTCAAATACAGTCTTTGCTGATGATTTTTGACACATGAATTAATAACCTCAGGGCTCAGTTTCCTCAACTACTAAGTGATAGGGTTGGATTACATGAATTATAAGATCCCTTCTAGTTTTAGATCTATGTTCTTATAATCTATTCCAGTTAATGCAGTGAATATCTATGGGATTAAAAAGATAAATTTACTTTGCAAGATTCAGTCAATATCTAATCTCCAAAAACTTTTATTTAATTATATTCTTTCAAAGGAATACCTTGAATAATCACAAAGGCACCAACACATTAACTGCATAGGTTAAAATTCACTAGATTGATTTTATAATCATTGCTTTATAACTTGAGAACTGGAATGTCTAATCTACCTTCTTTTACATTTTTCAAAATTCATTTCCTTCATATTTTTATCCTTTGGTTCTTGTAGATGAATTTTGTCACTATTTTTTCTATCTTTTAAAGCTTTTCTTTGGTAGTTGGTTTGGTATGACACTTAATAAGTAAGTTAACTTAGGTAGACTTGATTTTTTTTTATATTGATTCAGTCTACCCTGGAGCAATTAATATTTTTCCAATTGTTTACATCTGTCTTTATTGGTGTGAAAAATGTTATGTAATTGTGCTCATGTAATCCCTGGGTTGTCTTGGCAGGTAGATTCCCAAATAGTTTATATGTTCTGCAGTTATTTTAAATGAACTTTCTCATTCTATCTCTTCCTGCTGGGTTTTGTTGGTATTATATAGGAATGTTGGTGATTTATTTGGATTGATTTTAACTACTTTTTTAGTTGATTCTCTGGGATTTTCTGAGTATATCATCATAATATCTGCAAAGATCGATAGTTTTGTTTTCTCATTGCCTATTTTTTATTCCTCCAATTAATTACTTTTCTTGTCTTATTGTTATAACTAGCAATTCTAGTAAAATATTGAATGAGACTGGTGATGATGGATATCTTTGTTACATTCATGCTCTTAGTGTGAAGGCTTCAAGTTTATCCCCATTATAGGTAATTCTTGGTTTTGGTTTTAGGTAGATACTACTTAAGATTGTAGATTGTAGAAAGGCTCCAGGAGTTCTTATGCTATCTAATTTCTTCAAACTTTTTATCTTCCATATTAGAATCAATACTTGGGTATTGGTTTGAAAACAAAAGAATGGAAAAGGCTAGACAATGATATTTACGTTACTTTTTTACATCAAATTTTTTAAAAATAGAAATTGGTATTGTATCTTATAAAGCTTTTACTGCATCTCTTGATGCAAAAGTAGTTCATTGCCCTTTCAATTATGAATGGAGCAGAAGCAGATACACTGAGTCGTATAGTCAACCTATGAAAATAAAAAATCCAAGTCATCAAAGCCCATGGATACATCAAAAGTAAGTAATTTGAGTTGGGTAGGAAATTTTGACCATGAAGCAAACTGGAGAAACAATGTTATGGCAGTGACCAATTGCTCAGTTCTTGCTGTGGGTTTTAAAGGCCTTAAGTGATCTTACTCAATTTCTTCTTTTGATTTTCAAAGCAGTGTTGATTGAAATCTCTTTTTGACATATTTTGGATTTCTACCATATATACTTTTATTTTCATATTTAAAAAAATGAACAGAGATGGTTATTATATATTATATAATATCTGGATTTTGGAACCCTAGGAAAGAGTTACTTTGAATTCAAACAATCACAGCATCTAGAATTATATAGAGGAAACTTGTTACTCACAAACACTATACCAATAGAATGCCATAGTGCTCATCATCTGGATAGTAGAGAGGATAAAAAAAAGTTTGAGTCAAGAAGACCTAAGTCAACTCCTGCCTCAGACACTTACTGTGTGACCTTGGGTAAGTCATTTAACCTCCCAGACTCAGTTTCTAATCTTTAAAATGAAGAGAATGAAAGTGCCTACTTTACCATCTTGTTGTGAGGATCAAATCATATAATTTATGCAAAATTCTGTGTAAAAAAAGTTAAAATCTTTGTATTTCAATTAATGATGATGAAATCATGAAGGCAAAGAAAATGATAATGATGATGTGCAGATGGCTATTAGGGATCTGCAAGAGCAGGCAATAAATAAACAAATAAATGAATAAATAAATAAAGATTGATTTGGATCTTAAAATCATGGCGCTTAGAATTTGAAAAGACTTTATTGGTAATTTAGTCCAATCCTTTTTCCTTTCATTTTATAAACGAGAAAAATGAGACTGAGACAAATCAAATAATTTATTCAAGGTCAAAATTTGTTTAAATAGAAGAGTCAGAATTTAGAACCTGACTGATGAGCTGCAAGTTCACTGTTTGTCTACTACAAGTGATTATCTTACTTTCAAACTTAGTTTCCACTCAATCCAAATGCATGAGCAAAACAAAATTTAAAAGGAAAAAAAAATCAATTAAAATTATCTTTTTTTTTTTCTTTGAGTAGTGTGTCTTTGAAGTGAGGTAATCATTTCCTCTTGCTTTTGGAAAGCAAAGCCCTCTCATGATAAGAATTTAAAAGATAAGGTGTGGGGCAGCTGGGTAGCTCAGTGGAGTGAGAGTCAGGCCTAGAGACAGGAGGTCCTAGGTTCAAACCCAGCCTCAGCTACTTCCCAGCTGTGTGACCCTGGGCAAGTCACTTGACCCCCATTGCCCACCCTTACCAATATTCCACCTATGAGACAATACACCGAAGTACAAGGGTTAAAAAAAAAAAAGATAAGGTGAATGAGGGAGGGTTACTGCTAAGTTCTTATTAAATTATGAGTCAGGGGTCCCTAAACACAGTTATGGAGTTTTACATATTGAAAATATCCTTGCCATGACATAGTTTTGGTATCAAATTTATGAATTCATCAGTTAAATGACAGAAGTCATAAACAAGACATATTAATATTTTTAAAACCCAAATTTGTGGTCTCTTATTGTTTTCTCTTTATTGGTTGCTTGCAGGATTAACATTTTAAAGCAATTTTTAAATTAGTCATTAACTTCCTTCTAGCTATTTAGAATGCATTCATGTGTGGAGGTAGATGAGAAGTTTCCTTTGGTTTCAGACCATAAGTCTTATTAAAACAGAATCCCCAGATATTATATCAGAATGGAACAATCACAGGATTATAATTTGATGAATTGAAGGTATCTTTGTGGTCATCTGTGTTAACACTTCTATATTTCAGAGAAGGAAACTAAAATTGAGAAAGATATGTAGATATTTGCCCATGGTCATGTGACTGTAAATGGCAGAAGTAGGATTTGTAATCTGGTCTTTGTTCTTTAAATTCAGTTATTTTCACACTGAACATATATTAAATCAAAATTAGCAACTATCCAGCCTCTTGGAAATGGACAGTATTCCTGTTCTGATTGTACCTATCATCAAGAGTGGCCTTGAATGAGTCATATTGATGTGATTAAAGCAAGGGTCTGGCTATATATTGAAGCCTTTTTTTGCACAATATGAGAGTTCAAAGTGATTTTTCATTTTAAATAAAGTCTCACTGTATATAAAATATTTTAAAAAAATAAATTTTTAGCTTTCAGGTCATAAAAATCTGGGTATAGTTGCAGGATTTGGACTTTTCCCTAAGGTTTGCTAATTCACATATAAAAAGTATTACCTTTCTGTAATGAATGGAGTATATCATTTTTTCGTAATGATATGTCCAAACACAGAATTCAAGAGAATCACCAAAAGATAATTAAGAAAGGAGAAAAAAATTAAAGGACCTAATAAGTTCAAATGATTTATATTCCTATGAGAAAATATGATACTGTTAAAGCTTAAAAATTATTATCATCAGAGTAGCTAGAAGAAATATATTTAGAGGGAACAGTAACAAACTATAGGATGAAATATCAAAAACTATATGCATATCTATCTATCTGTATCTATCGATCTATATATTTATATGTACGTACATATGTATATATAAACCAGGGGTAAAAAAGAGGGTAATACTAAGAAATAGGAAAAGAAATAAAATGGGGTAATTTTATATTTCATAAAGAAACCCATGGGGGAATGGGTGGAGAAGAGACAGTCTCCAAGAAAATTTTAATCATTATAGTAGGAAGAGTCAGAAGGTTCAAATGGAAGGAAAACCTCCAACTCCAAATTCAATTATCATCATCTCATCGTCATCAACATCATTGACATCACCATCATCATCAACATCATCAATAACATCATCATCACAACATAATTAATATCATAAATGACATAATCACCACCACCAACATCATCAACAATATCATTGTTATCAACATCATCATCTTCTACATCGACATCAACATTTGGCCCAAGGAAGATTTTTGCTGGGTGGCTCAAACTAATAGCATATTATGCAAAGTACTGAATGAGAGCCAAAAGACCTAAACTCTAGGCTCCAGTGCCACTATATGTCCATTGGGGGGGCGGTTAAAAGAAAACCTTTTTTCTGGACTCAGTTTCCTTATTTATCTTTATAACTTATGGCTTACTTCACAAAGATAAAACATTTTTTGTGGCAGTTTGTTTGTAGTCTTTCTGTAGAGAAAATGTGAGAGGGAATAAAAACCTGTAGGTATTTGATTGCATTCAATTATCTTAGAGATTATCCTCCCTCCCAGCTTTGTGGAGATTGCCTGGGAAAATTGCCTGGAAACTCAAAACATTTTCTGAACTCTTTTTAGAAAGTGTGGTTTTAAGATTTTATTGTTGTTTAGCTTTTTTGAAAAAGGTAAGGCTCTAGAAACACTGACCTTCACCTTACCAAAACCCTCAGAGCAAATTTCAACTTGTAAATCTCTTGATGCATCTTCAGAGTCAGCCAGGTGGCTCAGTGGATATACTGCTCATACTTATTATCTGTGTGATCTTGGGCAAGTTAATTAACTTATGTCTCTTCCATTTTCTACATTTGAAAATAATAATGTAATTTGATAATGAGAGCAACTACCTTCCTAGGTTATTATTATAATAATAGCAACTACTTTCCTAGGTTATTGTGAGGATGAAGTATCTGAAAAAGTGTTTCTCAAAGCATAAAGCACATGAATGTGAGCTGCTGCTCCTGCTCCTTTCTGCTGATGTCAGAAGCTTTTGAAATGTATCTATGCACTAAAGAGAGAGGATAAGTAGTAGGTGCCTTAAGAGAAGTTTAGTCCATGAGGCAGGCATTGTCATCTCTCCTGGGTAACATGTACCCATTAATATTCTATTCTAATGAACTTTAAATTGCATGAGAATGATGTCCTATCTAAGCTTCCAATCTCTAGTGTCTGGGACTGAATTTTCCATGCAGATAAATAAATAGATATTTATCAAAGTTACTGAATCTTCTACATGTTCTACATGTTCAATAAAAAAAATGAGACTACTTTTTTCATAGTATCACAAAATGTTACAAGTGACTACTCTTTAAGTTGATTCTTTCATTTTATAAGAGAGGAAACGAAAACTCTGATGAACTTAATTGTTTTCACAAGGTTTTGCAGCTAGCAAGGAGCAAAGGAAAAACGGTGTATGAACATAGGTCTTTTGACTCCAACTTCAGTGCTATTCCCACTCCATCAGTTATTATGGGAAGTGACATTTATTTTTAGATTGCAGCATATTTTCCTTTATATTCTATAGTTAGAAGCAGTCATTAGATATCTTTTTCTTGAGGAAGGAAGTGCAAGGAATTATCAGCTCATGTAGAAATAGCTATGCCTAACCATGTACAAATCACATGATCAAACAGATAATAACTTCTTCAATTGGTTTTTGTTAACTTCCTAAAAATGCTATGCTGTTTGAAAAGACATTTTTACCTGATTTTTATAAAAGAACAAAAATGATCACTTTAAAAATCACTCTTGTATATTATCCTTCTCAAACTAGCAATTTACTGGATTCAAAAGCAAAATTAAATAATATTAAGAAAAAATATCAGGAAATGCTCCTTGTTGGGAGGCTTTTAGAATTGCTCTCCAGCATTTCAAGTATTTAATCTTTATTCAGTGGATTCAAGCACATATTCTATAATTATTTTCCCACTTATCCCATCATGTTTGCTCCAGTTATTGATGCACTTTTACTTAATCCTACACTTAGTGTTCATAAGTAGAGGATTATATAAAATGACATTTAAAAGCTTTCAAGCTCATTATGCTTTGTCCCTATATCATGACAGTTGTTTGGACAGAGCTCTCTAGTAGCTAACAGGAGAGCAGTATGTTCTAATGGAAAGAAGGCTAGATGTGGAAAACAGGGTGGCCTGGGTTTGAATCTAGTTCCTGCCAGTTACTAGTTATATGAGACTAAAAAGGCTTAAATGTCTGATACAATGCCACAGAATTAGTCAAGTTGTTAGAACTGGGAGACAAATGTAGATTCCCTGATTGCCAGATTATTTCTCAGTTAAGCATAGCATTTTTGCTATGAGCTGATTTAGCAATAGCTGGTTGAAAATAATTGATATGCTAGTATTGCTCTTTCCCAGTCTTTTCTATGGAATTGAGAGTTTTTGATTAATACCTTTGACTGATCTCTCAGGTTTAGAGACATAATAAAGGTTACAGTGAGGGGGAAAATTGTTTTTTGCCAGGATGTCCCAGACTGTCAAATGTAGATGTATTGTATTTGTCAATGTGAATTGTCCAAATACAAATGTCAAATGTAGATGTAAATGGATTTTATTTTGTAGCATTATTTTTTGAGATTCTCAAACTCTTTGGCCACTGAGTGTTAACTGTCTTTATTATCTGACTATTGAATTATGTCTTATTTATCTGCATGGTTTGACACACAAAGAGCTTTGAATATGGAAGGAATATGAGATACTCTTGATAAGAGCAAGATGCTTAATTTAATGTGAAAAATTGATGTGCTTGGAAGGCATAGGGAATATTTTATTTTATTTTATTTTATTTTAAACCCTTACCTTCTGTCTTGGAGGCAATACACAGTATTGCCTCCAAGGCAGAAAAGTGGTAAGGGCTAGGCAATGGGGGCTAAGTGACTTGCCCAGTGTCACACGGCTAGGAAGTGTCTGAGGCCAGATTTGAACCTAGGACCTCCCATCTCTAGGCCTGACTCTCAATCCACTGAGCCACTCGGCTACCCCCATATAGGAAATATTTTAAAGACACAAACAGCAAGCATTTTTATCTTCAAGTTCTCAAAATGAAAATGTAAATAGCTAAAAACTTTTGTTGCAAAATCTTGACTATAAGTCTTTGTAGCATTCCTATAATCTTTGCTGTCTAGACCTTGTCTCATTTTTTTCTTTTTTACTTCTTTTTTGCTAAAAAAATGTAATTTTATGAATACTATAATTTTTTTAAATATATTTGTGAATTGATCTGTGTACTGACAATTGTATATGAAGCCTGTTAGCATAAAAACAACAAAACTTATTGTCTAGTTAGCAAGAATAACTAGATAAAATAGGAAATTATTGTATGATTCTTTTTTTCCCACCTCTAGCAACCTAGTTCCTCCGTCTCCACTCCCAGAGGACACTTGGTACTATTTTCTCTGGTACTGAAAAAAAATAGTTCTGGCTTTGCCCAGGTCCCTGAAGATATTCCAAGCTACTTGAAAGTAGCAATGCAGAGTCAGGGTTTTTTAGCTTGTAGAGTTCTCCTCTCCCAAGGGGAAATGTGTGTTTTTTCTTGAAAATGCTTTCTTTTCCTTGTCATTTTGTTGGGTAGAAAAAAGAAAAGAAATAAGGAGAACATTTGAATCAGTGTCTCTGTATCTATAAAGATAATCATGTCTGGTACTCAGACTCTTCATTTTTAGAGTATAGTAATCCATGTCCTCGACTGTTTGCTCAGAGATGTTGAGAAACGATATAACATATGTGGAAACAGGGGAGAGTTCTTCAGAAGAAAAGCACTGAAGAAATCCATGGCAATGCAATTCTGAGAAGCGAGCTCTCCAAGGTAATTCTTCCAGGAATTATATTTTAATGCTAGAAGAAATGATTTATTGGTACTATAGTGTCACTCACTGATCCCTAAATTCTCCGGATAACATTAAGTCAAGGCTTTGCAATGTAGCTTCCAGCCTCCTGCATTTCTATCTCATCTTTTCCAAAGCCAATTTATAAGAAATGTAGATTTGGTTGCTGTTGTTTTCATGATCCTTTGCATATTGACAATCATTCATCTTGCATTTTTAAATTCATTTCAATGCTCCCCCAACTGAAAGAAAACAAAATCTATAATTCTTTTGACTTCAGTTAAACCCAAGAAAGGAAATGAGTTTTTAGATATATTTTAAGCATCTATTACTTAAAGTTAATATCAACCGTTCATTCCTCTGGCGAATTTCACCTAGAATATATCTACGCAACTCATCAGTCGGCATTAACTTAATTGCCAGCTAGTAAAGCATCCTATAGGCAGTATATTCACAAGCTTAGCCAAGTTATTCAATGAACACAGCATTAGTATTTTTTATTTAAATATTTTATTTTTTTAGAAAAAATTTCCATGGTTACATGATTCATGTTTTTACTTTCCCCTTCAACCCCCTTTATCCAATGCACATTTCCACTGGTTTTAACATGTGTCATCAATCAAGGCTTATTTACATATTATTGATAGTTGCATTGGTGTGGTCCTATTGGTATTTTTTTTTAAGGAAAACAAGCAAAGGATTCATTTTTCCATCTTTTCCATTGCCATCTCAATCTCTCTCACTCTTTTTTTTTATTTCAGCATTCCCCAGGTGGTGTTCTCCCCTAAATGACTTAATGTCAGTATTTTCTGTAAACAATCACTCAGCATTATAATAATTAAATCTTGTAGTCAAGTGTTTCTTGTGCTTTGTATGTTGCCAAACATTTAAAGCTGCCTTGGCGTCCCTCATTATGAACTGGCAAGCAGCCATCCAGGTTAGGGGTTAGAATAAAGGATGGAAATCTGAACAAGTTAAGGGGATGACACTTTGGCTATTCAAGGAAAATAATGCGACCTGCCTGACCCTTCATCAAATCAGCTGAAAAAACAAACTCTCTTGGAGAGTCAGATGCTGAGCATTCATGCTAATGCATTCTTTGAAACATTCTACCATTGCACAAGAGAGCAGAAATGGAATGAAGCAGAAAAGAGCCCAAAGCACCACACTGGGTGATATACCACTCTCCTGGATTTCATTTCCAATGAAGCCACACTCGGCACAGTTGATCCTAAATAACCCTCCTTTGATCTCAAGGAGAAGACAAGGAATGAATGAAAAATACAAAGCTTAAAAGGGCTTATTTTTATCCCTTCCTTTGTTATTTCCTTCCTCTCTCCCTCCCTCTCTCTCTCTCTCTCTCTCTCTCTCTCTCTCTGTCTGTCTCTGTCTCTCTCTCTCTCTCTCTTTCTCTCTGACCACATACAATTTCACATTATTTGCTTTTTCTATTCCTTCATAGTAAGGAAGCCTTGCTTCTATCCCTAGATGCCATTATACTTCAGACTCCTTCTCTGACCTCCTACATTGACATAGGAGTTGCCTTATCCAAATCTAGGTTGCTTCTCCTCACTATCCATCCCCACAACTCTACCCTGAGGCAGAATCCCTATGTGTGTACTGAACTCTATTCCCTCCTCGTCCATGTGACTCTAATTCCCTGGGTGCCATTTTTAAAATTCTATTCTCTATCACACACTGACCAATCCCTTATTCTCATCCCTCTTTATTAAACCCTATCAATATTCCATTCTAAATCTGCCAATACATCAGTTATTCTCTGTTGAATGCCTGCAGGACAGGTAATAAAAAGCTTTCATTTTACACCCATTCCTTTTCTCCCTCCTTTTTCTTATATTCACTGAGAAAGATCTAGCTCTTAATCAGATATCTTTCCTAGAGACTTTTAATGGACTGGTTTTATTTTCATTCATTTTCCACTTGCCATGATTCGCTCCTGGTTCTTCCCCTATCTGCCTCATTGTTGCTTCTCTGTCTCATTGCCTGGATCTTAATTCAGGTTTTGTCCATTAATCATGGATTTCCCCCGGTGCTTTGTCCTGGGATTCTTCCTTTCTTCCAATGTACTATTTTGCTAAGTGAACACTTCCCATGAACTCAATGATCATTTCTATGAACATCTATTGATCCGAGCCTAACTTTTCTCTAACATTCTTGCCTCTCATCTTCAAGCAATCACTGGCACTGAATGTCCATAGATAGCTTAAACTCTAGATATCATAAACTGAATTCATTTTTTTATTCCCAAATTCTCCCCTACCTAATGTTCTTATTACTTTTGAGAGTACCATTATCTTCTCAATTACCGAGACTGAAAACCTACATGCTGTTCTCAGCTCTTCACTTTTTTTCATTCCTCCTATGACAAATCAGTCATCAATTATTATTAATTTCTAACTTAATGAAATATTTCCTATATCTAACTACTCTCATTCCTTCGGCATTTTATCCACCTTTGTCACCCTTATCACCTCATGTCAATACTATTGCAATATCAAGATGGTTAATATTTCTACCTCAAGTCTCCACTCCAGTTCACCCTCTACTCAGCTACTAAAGATTGATCTTCCTAAATGACACATATGACCATATCAACATCTTATTCAATAAACTCCAGAGTACCAAGTAAGCCTATGGTCATTCAAAGTTTTTAAAAGTCTTTGAAATGAGGAGTAGACAGGATATAGGATCAGAGGGAGCTAGCATAATTTTAGAAATGGATAATAATTAGATTCTGGGTATCTATAATCCATCTGCTCATTTTCCTCTCTTGTTCATTGGCAATGCAAATTTCTATAAATGCCCCTGATCCCTTCGAAAGGGATAAGAACCGTGGATTTTAAGAATAATGATAACATTTTGATTATAACTATTGGGTTATAATGACAGGATCAAAACATTAGAATTGGTGAGTCCATTAAAGGGTTAATTTAACACTCTTATTTGACAAATGAGGGAACTGAGGTTAAGAAGGGCTATTACTTACTTAATATCACATAGTAAGTAACTGACATAGAATTTGGATTCAGGTCCTCCAATCCCAAAACAGTGTTCTTTCTACTGTAACACACTTCCTCAATGAATCATCTGTTCACCATTCGGTTATTAGAACATTTGATTTTTATCTCTGATTTTTTAAAAAAATCTATTATTATCAGTTTGGAGGCTTTTGATGATAACATTCTCCTGCACATGATGGTTAAGAATAAATTACTATAAAAGTTATACTTTTAAAGTTGGAATCATTGAATGCAATCAATTTTTTAACACTTAGTCAGATTTAGTAGTAATGGTATTCAAACAAAAAGCAACATTAATAGTTCTCTTAAAAGAATTCCATGCACAGTGTCAGCCTTCTGCATTCAGGCAAGTATTTCCCCTTGTAGTTGCATTTATTGGTTCTTTTTAGAAAGGATTCTGGCTGACTGCACAAGGTCTAAAGTTAGAAGTCACCTAGTCACTTCTCTGTGGGTCTGATTGACAGTGAACCTAAAATGCCACCTGCACTCAGCTGTTCACTGAGGGGTATCTGATTACATAATTCCATTTTCCAAAGTCAAAGCATTCCCTAATGTGAGAAAACAAAGTCTTTGCAAGTTTTCTCAGGACAATCTGCCGTGGGATAAAATTCTGTCCTTGGGTTAATGAACCAAACATACAGGCCAATAAGAGAGAGAGTGATTGGACTAGCATTTCTACCCTGAGATATATGAGTTCAGAAAGAGAAAAGAGAGGGGAAGGAGAAGGATGTACAGAAAGAGAAGAAAAGGGAAGGAGAGAGGGAGGAAGAGAAGGAAAGAGTCAGAGACAGAAAGACAGACAGACAGACTCCATCCCCCCATTATCCTCTGTTCCTCAGTTCGGAGGGTGGAGCCATAAATTTCAAAACCCCCATTTAAGAAAGGAGCCAAGTTCAAAGCATCATATTTTCGCCTGGTTGTATTACTTCAGGACTTTTCTGATGTATCCACTATGCACCCATGCCAGGTAACTTCTCTTTCATTGCTCCTTCACTGCCCACTTCAGTTTTCATTTATTTATAATTTTTCTTATTTCTATTATATGTTCTTTGAGGGAAGGGACATACCTTTTTTTGCCTTTATTTTCTCAGCACTTACTACAGTACTTAATACAGAGGAGGTATTTAATAAATATTGAAAACTTGATTGTTTATGACTGTCCTTCCCAAAGTGGGACCAAAACCTGAACATAGAAGCTCCAATGGGTATTAACAGAAGCAGAAAACAGCATTACTCTCCCTTCCATAGGAATATATCTTTTACTTTTCTTAATATAGAATCAGCATTAGCATTCTTGGCAGTGATGCCGTAGACAATGTTTGCATTATAGAAAGATTCACATAAATCATTACTATGATAAATCATCACTTTCATCTAAATACTTGGCTTTAAACAGAAGGTTTCCATTTCATCCTTCAGAATTTTATTTTCATGAGATAATTCAGACCCTTAGACTATTGGATGAAAAATGAATTGCATATGAAATAAACTTGACCAAATCTTGATATGAATTAGTATGTTAACTAATTGAAAGTTATAATATAATGTGAATGCATACATATCTAATTAATTTTAAAAATTCTTATAACAAATATTCATCTAACTTAACTCTAGAAAAGTTAAGTGTCCTTTGTCTAAAAGGACTTGTTCAATAGTTCAAGAAATCATCCTGTTCCTATTATATTTACATTGATATTTTCCTAGGTTTCTTGATCTTTCAGCCACAAGAAATAACAACACTAATATATTTGATTGCTTAATATAAACTAATATTTGACATCTTGCTCATTTTCACAGGGGGCATTTCATAATTTAATTGGTTTTAAAAACATAGATTATGGGGCAGCTGGGTAGCTCAGTGGATTGAGAGCCAGGCCTAGAGACGGGAGGTCCTGGGTTCAAATCCGGCCTCAGACACTTCCCAGCTGTGTGACCCTGGGCAAGTCACTTGACCCCCATTGCCTACCCTTACCAATCTTCCACCTATAAATCAATACACAGAAGTTAAGGGTTTAAAATTAAAAAAAAAAACAAAAAAAAACAAAAAAAAACCATAGTTTATTTTACTTAAATATTTTAATTGTGCTAGACTATTTTAAAATTAATGTTTGAATGAATTTATTATAATTCCCATACATTTCCTAAAGATGCTATATATGAGCTCATAGTTTATCAAGAATGACTTATTGTCAAGTAATTTCTGGAATCCTATCTATGTATGAAATGGAGTCCTTGGTAATTTAACTAATATTACTCTCTGATCTATTGTTATTTAGGATCCATTGATACAAAGCCTTGCTTCAATTTTATCTTCTAATTTTTTCCTGAAAGTTCCATAGTTTCAGAAATCTAAAGGATTAAGAAAATACCTACTTTCTATTACTTTATAATAGAGAAAATAATAATAATAATAATAACATCTCTAGGAGATATGTATGCCATTATGGCCAAGTAAAGACAAAAAATAAGCTATTTTAGCATAACATACTCTACCTATGATTACCTATTCCCATTCAGGACTTGTATTCAAAATACTTATAACTCATGCTGAGTTATAAAATATAAAATATTAAATATTCTGAGTCAAAGAAAATTTAAAGATAATAGTAGTTGGTAGAAAAGCTATCATCAAAGGTCTTAATTAACCATTCAAAAATCCCTTTTCATCAGTAACTTTCCATTAACTACTCCTATCATGGGAAATATCTGGAAGGCTTTTGAAAGGTCAGAGATGTGTCTACTGTGACTGTAATTGAAAAGCCCATAACACTAACTTACTTGTTTTTCCATGTTTTTCTTGAAGAGATTAATCTATAAAAAGTGGCTCAATGTATAATCTTCTTCAATTCAATGACTGAAAATTCTTACTATGGACCTTCTATAAGTGCCTTGGGCATTCTTACTCTTAAATAATCCTCCACCACAAGACATAGAAATATTGATTCAGAATCTTTGGTTTCTTAGAAAAAGCATGATGAAACAATTAAAAAATATGCTGAATACAATATTCCAAAAAATCATAAAAAGAATGTCCCCAAAGCTTTTAGATGGGAATGCATATGGAAAGGATACATAGGTCACTCAATTCCAATACCCCTTAAGAGAAATGTCAGATATAAAATCTCAAAAAGAATGATTTCAAAGATATAGAGTTCCTATATTAAAGAAAACACAAATAGATTGAATAAGAAGATACATTTAGTTTACCTTTAGTTGAGATTTAGTCAAGATCTAGTAGGACCTAAGTATGAAAGGGAAAGAAAAAAATGACATATCAAAAAGTAAAGAAATTTGACTGGTGAAAAAAATGATTATTCATTGGAACAGAAACAAATTGAGACCACCTAGATACATGTTAAATACTCTGGATCAAGTAAACTTTTTTATCACTTGACCATTTTCAAAAATGTCTGCTTTCTTCGCCTTGGCAAATCAGGGCTACTGTCACATTAATGAAAAAAATAACAGTGATGTATCATATCAAAAGAGGTAGAATATAGCTGAAAAAATCCATTAGTGTATGTATATGCATGTCTAATTGCAGACACATATATCAACAAAAGTGAAAAAGAAACGATGACTAAATCGATTATGAAACAAAAACCTAGAAATTTAACCAATAATTAAATGTAGACAAATATAAAAGTTGAAATTCAAAATGTTAAAGAAGATAGGGAAGAGTAGGGAACACAATAAGCATTTTTATAGCACCTATCATATTTCATGTATTGTCCTTAGCAGTTAACAAATATCTTATAAATATGTGTAAATGAAAAGATAATTGAGATGATGTATAAAACTGAGACCCATTTTAGTGGGAATACCGAGAAAATAGATACATCATTTGTTAATTTGATCAAAGATTAAAAGATATTGGAGGGAGAGACAGATATAGATAAACACAGGCAGGAAGAAAGCAAATAAACTGATACATTAAAATTGTAATACAGAATTCATAAATAAGTGTAAATAAAAATAAAATTATCAAAAATATTATGCCCAAACATATGCCAAGAAGGTTGAATTTTAAAAGAAATGGATAAACGTGTGTCATTAGATCAGCAATTGCTTTGATTAATAATCTTGACAGCTTAATTACTGTGATAGCATAAAAGTAATAACTCGAAAATTTTCCAGTGCTTTAGATTATGAGAAACATTGGCCTAATTTTGAAGACTCTTATCATTTCTTCCTGGGCTAAGATTCTAATAGAGGAATGTTTATATTAAACTTAAAAATTGTGCTTCAATGTTGGGCTGTCTTTCACTGCTATCTAGAAGATTTCATAATGTATTTATATAACTCTAGGCCCTATTTCAATGTAGTTATACAATAGCAATGGTTCAGCTAATAAGAAGAGTTAATGTTATGTAATCCTAAACTTTTATTGTTTGTCTCTCTAAGGATTTGGATAAATCTTAACTGACAAGCTGCTGGGGTTATAATATGGTGTACCTCTTATAATAAGGCTCTCAACAAAGACCTAAGCAAGTTTGTAAGTTGTACTTCAAGCAGTTTTAAAAACACTGTTTTGAGTATAAGGTTCTTTAAACAGAAATTATGCTTTTAAAACTAATTATCATAAATTATTATGAGTTGCATACAGTGTGATAAGGAAACACTTTGTAAAAGTCCTTAGGATTATAGTCTCTAGAAAGCTTTCATGCAGTTACATTCATTTGTGCATCTGAAAAACATTCATCACTTTCCAAAAAAGAAACAAGGCAAAATATCTTGGAAAAATATTTTCTTGGAGGAACAAATGGATTATGTATATGTTCAGTGTTAGTATTACAGAAACTCATTGATTCAGAAAGGAACATTTACTTTTTACCAAAGGAAAGAAATGGGGAATTGTTCCTTTGTTACTGTTGAGACTTTTAGTCCATTTATTTTAATTTTTTTATGGGAAAGGGAGAATTTCTGTCGAATTTAATTAAAGTACAAAGCAATCAAGGCTGACCATGGTCAAATTGTGAATTCCTCTAAATTTGTTTTTAGTCATTATTACTTCTTTCTTTACGTTTCTATCTATTCAGGATTCCCTTGCTGTACTCTTCCCTATCTATGCTCCTTAATGTTCAATACTTGTATCATGCTTCAATTTTCAATTCAAAATTCAATTCAGTTATGTGTTGTATTGAAACATGGAAATAATTAGTAATTTATTAACCACTTACTATGCACAAAGGACTCTGCCAGTAGCAGGGCATACACAGACAAAAATAGGTGTTCAAAATTCTTACATTCCAAAAAGGAATGGATCTCCAAGGACTGGCACCTCTGGTGCGAGGGTTTGTTAAACCATTTTCAGGGTTGCTTATTCACCTTTGGTGTCCACTTGGCATTAAACTTTTACTTGTGGTTCCAAGAAGCTATGGCATGTACTAAAAGATCTTAGCAGATGGGCTAAACCAGGTTGAGGGTAACCATTAAACCTACTAATGAGTTGAGGAGAGGTATCTATCCCAAGCATGTGAAGATTTTTCCCCGATGAAATGGGTAGATAAGAATAATTTGTTCCAATGGCATGAAGGCAGCTGTGGAGAACTTAGAGACTAGTCAGACATGGAAGATGGCAAAGTCTTTCACTACAATCCAAGCCATCATCGGGCATCTTGACTTTCTGGCACAGTAGTTCCATGACTTTAGAAGAGAGTATGAGCATAATGGATTTTGTGCAACTCTGTCTCACTTAAATCCAATTCATTAAGAAGTCAAGATACTACCTTGTGATGCCATTTTTCTCTCTCTAAAAATGAATGACGAACATCAACTTGAATGGGGAGAATATACAGTGAATCTTCAAATGTAGAATTTTTGCAGTTTTAAGCATGTGGCAACTTCACACATGTGAGGCTATGGGCAGTAGAGAAAATTATTAGAGATGCAATGCATGTATTTGTAGAGTGGCTGGTATACTAATAGGCACTTCATTTGACTTCACTTTATGATTGAAAAGTATTTCACATGCTTTCATTGTGTATTTTCATTTTTTGTTGTTAGTACTCAAGTTTTTAGTCACAAAGTGCATTATGAGTATTTTATAGTCTAAGGTGATGTTTTTCTTCTGACGACAGTGACCAAACTCCCATAAAATGTTCCCTTTGTTTTCAGGTGGTGGCTAAGGTTGATATATATATATATATAGCAGTATGGTATACAGTAATACCTCATACCACCATTTAACACAGCAGAAGGTAAGATTCTGGGCAAAACATTTTAATTTTAAGAAATTTATGTGCTGTATGATATTTATAATAATGCAGATTTAATGTGTTATTAATATTTTAATGCAAAAAAGATACAGAATTCTATGTAATTACCAGTGGGATAATTTTATGCATGTTACCAATTTTATTTTGTGTACTGCATTATATGGGTTGTTTTATAGTTACTATGACAGAAAAAGTGAATATAATCAGAATTAATATTTTATTATTAATAATTGTGCTCAGAAAAATGTATTTTCTTCCATCTCTTTTTTTGTCCATCTTACACTTTTTTGGTGGTTGTTAGAAAGTAATACGCACTTTCCCATAGGCTCAATGTATCAACATTTACATTTTTTTATTTTTATTTAGTTTTCTAGAAATGTTACCCACATAGAAGCTGATAACTGACTGTACTAACAACTGAAATAGAATATGACTTGAATATAGCTTTGAATTAATATAATTATGCCAATATATAAGATTACAGATTCTAAATTCTCTTATTTTGAAGTAGAGGGTTTTGTTAATGAAGAAATGGTCCTGAAAACATGCTTTGATTCTCTTTACTTGTTAGTTTTATGGAGCATTTCCTGTTTGGTTCTACATCATTATGCATATTTAGGAGCCCTATCTCTGTCACAAATGAATGTCGGATTAATATTTTGATATAATTAAGAATCTTATGTTTGGCAGAGGATCTAGAAGATGGCTTGAGAAATGCTGAGCAGGAATTGAATTCGAGTACTAAAGCAAAGATATAACCTTCCTAAAGATTTTTTGGCTTTTTCCTTTCTGGAAGTAAACAAGATGAGAATTTGGAGGAGTTCTCAGATGGAGAATGGGAAGTGCCTAACTTATCTCTCACCCAACCACATTGTACCAAGATTTATTTCTTGTATTTTTTTTCTTTCTTTCTTGATTTTAAGTAACTAGTTACTTAATTAAGTAACTAAGGGAAATGCCAGATGACTGATGAGATGAAATGAAGAGATCCCTCAAAAGTCTCATTGGCCCAACTTGGTGAGGGATAAATGTGGAAGAGATATGATCTTTTTGATGCAACCCAGCACTTGACCAACTCCTCAGATAAGATGTTATTCTCTGCAAAGAGCTAACCCATATTCATGACTTGTTCATTGCTTACACTTAACCACAAAGTCAACTTGATGAGGAGTCATCAAATGATGAAGAAGACCAATAGGGTGAGGGTTTCAAGGGATAATCCTACACAATTCTTATATATGTGTCTCACTACCTTTATATGTCCAGTCTCAGCTCACTCTCTCTAGAGAGTGTGCATACACAGAAAAGAATGTGCCATGGTTTGGTGGGATGCTTTGTAACTTATGTCCTTGTAATACCTTTTTAGTAAATATACTTTATGTAAAAGGTTTTGAAGTCGACTGATTGATTGATTTTACATAGATCCTAGATAGGGGGGTCATAAAATGACAATACTAGAAATCACACAATTTCAGGAATTCCTCAAAATTTATCCTGGTGTAAGATAGCAGAATTATCCCAAAGATGATGACCTATTAGAATCATAGTCTCAAAAGGTTGAAATTTTTGAAGAGGTTGTAAAATTAAACAATCTGAACTACGAAGAGATTGAGGAACTTTTCCAAAATCTCCCAGCTGGTATTTGGGCTTTGTCTTCTGACTCCAAATCCAGGGAACTTTTTACTACTTACTGTACTCATTGTACTACTTACACTATCTCCTATCTATAGATAGATAGATAGATAGATAGATAGATAGATAGATAGATAGATAGACAGATAGATAATGTTGAGGGTAGTGTTTGCTTTTTTATTTGTATCTTCAGAGCCAATTATAATATTTGCTCATAGTATATATTGATGAATATTTATTGAGTGAGTATTTCAATTTTTATAACAAAACTGTGATATATGTAACACACATATTATCATAAAGACAAAGAAAGGATCCAGTGCTTAGAGAGGGACTTTCTTCAGATCACATTACTTGTTGGGAATAGAGTCAAGTTGTAGTCCAGGTTCACTTTAGTTTAATGATCTTTCTCTTTTTCTTGATGAGTAAAGAACTAATTTTCTTTTAGATTTTAAAATTTTAAATTATCAGCATACACAACCATTTCAATATAGAAAGAAGAAAAAAGAAAAGTGAATATAAATCATAATTATCTGTTTTATTCAGAGTTTTTGAAAGGGTTTATTAAATTAAGGTGATAAAATTATTTTATTTGTATTTTTTATTTTTGTAAATGTATTACTGATTTTATTTTCCTCATCTCCCCACAGTAAAAGCCCCTTACCATCTGCCACCTTAATAAATCAGTATAACTAAGCAAAACAAAAGAACATATTGTCCCTATCAGAAAATGTGTGCCTTAATCTGTGCCTTTATTCCTTTACCTCTCTATTGACAGGTGGGAAACATTTGGATATCAACTGTTTAAAGCAATTTTTTAATTATATTCTCTGTTAAGTGCTAATTATTTAATTATTTAATTATATTCTTTGTTAAGTGCCAAAATCTTTAAAAGCTCTTTTGCTATTGACAAATGTGTCAACAGGTAAAATGTCAATTTTATACATTTTTTTAAATGACAAATGTTGTTATAATTTCCTAATATTGTTTTTGAGTAAGCTTGATGGCTCAATGATAGAGCACTAGTCCTAGAGTCAAGAGACCTACATTCAAATCCATCATCAGAAACTGAGGAGTCATCTGATTTTGAGCATGACAATTAACCTTAATTTGCCTCTTTTACTTATCCATAAAATGATGAATATACTAGCAACTACTTTTCAGGATTTTTGTTAAGGATCAAATGAGATATTTTTAAGTGATGATGATAATAATAGAGAATATAGTTTACCTGGTTATTTTTCCTAATGATTAATTATTCCTAAATATCTGGTAGTAAATCAGCCTGGTCATGTTATATAGTATTTTTTAAATATGTTAATCTAGCATTTTATTTGGTATTTTGAGATACTGCTAAAGAGCTTTCCCCCTTTTTTATCTATTCTTTAGTAGGATGTGAGAACAATTTCCATCTCTTAGAAGAAATATGACAACATTTTCTCTCATTGTCTTTGTTTTTGTCTCACACTTCCTGTCTTGTAAATAATTTATTATTTTTAAGATAGTTTTTATTTTAATATTTACATCTGGTTTTGTTATTTTCCCCTTTTAAGCATTTACTAATAATTTTATAATTTTTTCTGATACTAGACTCTTTAATCTATGCATTTCATTTTTTATTAGGTACTCATATCTTCCTTGATTTTACAAATTATATCAAAAGGTATAAAATAGGCCAAAATAGTTTCTAACACTTTTATTATACCTCTTCAGTTGTTAAAATTTATCTCAGTCCTTTTCAATTTTATCTTCTTTTTATAGTTATCATTATTTTATTATTCATTTTATAATGAAATTATACTAAAATGTACTAATATTTTAAAATTTACTAACACTTCTCTGATCATTTTTCTAATTCAATTTTTCTATCATACTTAATTTCTTAAAGATCAAAAAAAAAGTGTGGTATTGTCAAAAGAATGCTAGGTTTGGTACCAGATTAGTGTGGGTTAAAATATGGCCCCACTTCTTACTACCCGTGTGGTTGATTTGTAGCATATTTTTCTTTAAAATTAATTTTTGTTACCAATCTTCCACCTATAAGTCAATACACAAAAAAGTTAAGGGTTTAAAATTTAAAAAAAAATTAATTTTTGTTGACAAATGTACAAGAATCATCCATGAAACCCTTAAAAGTTGGCGCCCACTTTTTGCCTTCTTATCAATAAAGAGAACCCATTTGTGCTGATATGCTGAATTTAAATATATCACGGAAATCATTCAAACAGCCCCACCCATAGGAAATAATCATATTATTAGCGAGTGACAATGACCAACCTCAACTGTGATTCTACATGAAAGTTTTGCAAAGCATATCAAAATTATGAGAGCCTCCATCACCCAGCCTCCAATCAAAGATACCTCCATCCCCAACAAATCACAGGCATGCCACAAACAACTATCAGCTAGAACACCACAGGTTATTAACAAAAGAAGATTAATGTAACAACCATGTAATAATTGAGATAAAAAGGAA
>NC_058132.1:631995092-631995743 GCF_016433145.1 Gracilinanus agilis
ATATATATATATATATTTTTTTTTCTTTCTGAGAGTAATTGTTCAGGGTTATCTAACATAAGAGCCTAATTGACCAACTAGGAGAGGGAATCAATATGTGCACATAAGAATCTTGAAGTGTTTCTAATACTTATTTTAAATCTTGCTTTTGGTTTCACCTTTGTATTATCAAATACTTCTGCAACAATAATTATTAATAGTATTCAGATGGCTATGATATTTAATATATATTTAGCAAAAACAATCATTTACATCTATTTTGTATTGAAATAAATACCAAATGATGCTGTTACATCAGTAATATAATAATGAAAACATCATTTAAAAGCATAATAAGATAACGTTGCATCTTCCAAAACAATTACTACTCTGAAGTGGGTCTGAAGTACCTATGAAGTATCTGTTCAGTACAACTTCCAGGATAGGTGATCACTATTAAAAGAAAGCAAAATAACTTACCCTTTCTTCAGAGAGCTTAGATCATATCAAAGGGTATTTATCAAATATATAACTCATTTTTATAATGTTGATGAAATCTTTTCAGGTGTCACTACCTTATACTAAAGAATATTTTTATCTGTTTTTGGTAATTAAGTGTATATAAAGACAGTTTGCATTTTCTTGCCATTTTAATAATAATAATAATAATAA
>NC_058132.1:631995837-632032966 GCF_016433145.1 Gracilinanus agilis
ATATATATATATATATTTTTTTTTCTTTCTGAGAGTAATTGTTCAGGGTTATCTAACATAAGAGCCTAATTGACCAACTAGGAGAGGGAATCAATATGTGCACATAAGAATCTTGAAGTGTTTCTAATACTTATTTTAAATCTTGCTTTTGGTTTCACCTTTGTATTATCAAAACTTCTGCAACAATTATAATTATTAATAGTATTCAGATGGCTATGATATTTAATATATATTTAGCAAGAACAATCATTTACATCTATTTTGTATTGAAATAAATACCAAATGATGCTGTTACATCAGTAATATAATAATGAAAACATCATTTAAAAGCATAATAAGATAACGTTGCATCTTCCAAAACAATTACACCTCTGAAGTGGGTCTGAAATACCTATGAAGTATCTGCTCAGTACAACTTCCAGGATAGTTGATCACTATTAAAAGAGAGCAAAATAACTTACCCTTTCTTCAGAGAGCTTAGATCATATCAAAGGGTATTTATCAAATATATAACTCATTTTTTATAATGTTGATGAAATCTTTTCAGGTGTCACTACCTTATACTAAAGAATATTTTTATCTTTTTTTGGTAATTAAGTGAATATAAAGACAGTTTGCATTTTCTTGCCATTTTAATAATAATAATAATAATAAATGGTTGGTGATTGTAAGTATAGAAGATAGTTGCTCTGTAACAAGTTCTTGCTATTTTTAAACATTTGTCTTTTTTTAACTTTAGGACTGAACTAATATTTGGGCCATTTCAGGCTTTGAATTACCTATTAGTAATTAATCTGTTCATTAAATTATATTCATGACTGTAGAGTACAAAATTAAATGTCAAGGAAATTAAATATCATCACAATATTAATGAAATAAATTATTAAGTGTTTTAAGATCCCATATAAACATCACCATTTTTAATGCAAGAGTTATCCAAGCACTTGTTCATTAGCAAGATTAAAAAAAGACCCTCCCAAAAAAGCCTCCCAGATGTTTGCCCTTTGAAACTCAACAATCACATTTCCATAAGTTTTCAAACATGCTATATACTTTCATCAGAAAATAACATACTAAAATATAATATTTTACTTTTGTTCATTAATAATTTCTACACATAATAACAATAGTTGCTAGTACTTTCTCCTCTGAGAAAACCTTTAATCTATTCAGTAGATGTTAAGCAGATTTTTAGTTTTATTCTGATTTTCTCCTCCATTATATTGGAGCTCCTTGAATCTAGTTCTAATTTTTGCCTTTAGTTGCATCTAAGCATTTAGCACAATTACTGGGTGATAGGAAGCACTTAAATGTTTGTTGTCTGATCAGCTGGCATGATGTAACATTCTAAAATTCATAAACACTTTCATACTTTATCTCATTTGAACCATTCAGTGAAACTGTGATGGAAATTGTATTCATAATTCCCATATTATAGATATAAAATCAGGTTGAGGAATTAGACAGAATGTGATTCAGAGCTAAACACCTATTAAGTGTATGAGTCAGAATTTAAACCCAGGTATTCAGAACTCCAAAGTAGTGCTGCATCCCATCAAATGCACATTTACTGAATTAAATAACACTAATTTTGCTGCTGTTGTTTTTGTTTGGTTGTCTCTATTTGTGAAGTCTTTACTATAGGGAAACTCTCAGTGAGAAAAATCTCCTTTACTTATTCTAATCATTAATCAGTCCAATACATATAGACTAAGAAAAAAAGCAGTGTTGAAAGCCAAATAATGATGTTTATAGAATTAGAGGACCTGGATTAGATGGTTCAGAAGATGACTTTTGCTTTTAATATTCTAATTATGAGACTTGTATCTTCAGATCTTTGCAATATTTAACACTGCCCTGGTCCTCTCTGCATTCTTGGGCTTATTTGCCCCATTTCAGAATGCAGGTGCTATGTTTGAATACTCTAATTTCTATAACCAAAAAATATCAAATAGTTGTCAACTGGAATTCTAGTTCCCAAATATTTGGTTTAATCTCTGGTCACTTCTTGGTCAGTGGAATGAAAACTAATGATCATTACGGGAACTATTTGCTAAAAAATAACCCTAGATTATATCTAACTGATTTGTAATAGCTTTTTAAAATAACTGTAGGGTCCATTGAGGCATAATAGGACAATATACATATAAGCAACAAATATTGCTAGTTTTTTCATGATTTTACATTGTTGGACTTTTCCCTTGGGAGAACATTGTTATGTAAGGACCTCATAGGGAATTATCTGATTGGAGTTAATTGATTGAAATTATTTCAACATGAAGCTTTGTCTGAATGTAAAAAATTAAGTGACATTAAAAAATATGTACCTTTCATGTAGTATAATGAGTCTCTTCTTGTATAGATTCTAAAATATTAAGCATATTTATTGAACATGGAAAGGCAGAGTATTGACTTTTCATGTCCTACAGGTCAAAAAGAGCTCCAAAAAGTATAAAAAACCCAGTTTCCATCTACAGATACAATCAGCCAAAACATCAAGTCTGATGGTTTTCTAAAAGAAGTCAAATCTTTGTTTTGTACTTCCTTGACTGATGTTTCTTCAAATAATTCAACTGTCATCTGAGTTAGGCTGGTTCCACATTTTGACACAGCCCAAATTTCCCAGTATGTTGCCGAAGATCAGTAACATAAACTGAAGACTCTTTCTTGTGAAATGGTTCTGACAGTGTGTCTGTTCTAATTTTTTTGACATACTTGTCAGTGGTGATAGGTGAATCTCTCTTAGCATACCTTGTCCTCTCACATCAAATTATTTTGATCTGTAACTATAAATGATATATAATAAGTAATAGAGAAAGAATTCCGTTAGATAACATGCTTTATCAAATGTAATTTACTAGTACGCAATTTCAATAAAGATATTTTAGGACATATTCCTAAGGAATAGCATCCTAAAACTTTGAAAATATAAAGAACACTAAAAACTAAACAAGGTAACCCCCTCTTATCTTGCTTATGAGAAAACTGAGCACAAGAAGGTTATAATTTCCTAGTGGGCTCATTTCATACAACCTTCTCATTCAACAGATGAGAAAACTAAGATCCATTGTGCCTCTTCAATTGACAAATGATTAAAGGCTTTGAAGAAGCAGTTTTCAGAATAAGAAATCAAAACTATAATCATATAAAATATAGTAAATTACTTTTTAAAATACATTTAATGTAAATAAAAACACTTTAATATAAATTATAAATAAAAGCATTTTACAGTACACATTCTTTCCTTCCCTCCCTCCTACACTTTTCCCTAAGGAGACAGGTAATATGTAGAGGTTGTACATATATTATCATATAGTACATATTTCCATAATCATCATGTTGTGAAATGACATGTTCTGCTTACACTAGAGGAAAATTCATGGAGGAAATAAAATGAAGACTGGTATGTTTCAATCTGCATTCACACTGTTTTCCTTCTAAAACAGTGGATGGGGGAGTTTCAGTAAGATGGAGGTGTAGACGGAGTGAATCTTAAAACCTCCGCACCCTTAGAAACCTAGATAGAAAATAAAGTGTTTTGAGAAGAAAGAGGACTGAATCTAAGAACGGGACAGAGCAGGGGGAACCCTACTGCAGCACAATTAAAGAGGTATGCCAAGAAAAAGGCCTCAGTACTTGAACTGTCAGGACTGAGGGCATAGAAGGGGAATCCCAGGATCCCAGGACGCCTCCCCCAAGTGCTGTGCGGAGTCTCCAGCTGCCCCGGGAAATCTCAGGGCTGGTGGGTGCACTGGTTCAGAGAGAGGGCTTTGCTTGCTAGGACTCAGGGAATCAAACACAGGCAGTGGAGAGGTGACTGGAGGAGAAAACCAGAGAAACACAGCAAAAACGCCCAGAAGATGGTGGCTTAGAGAGAGCCAAACCTGACAGAGGTCTAATTACTCAAATATATAAGGAACTAAATCAATTGTATAAAAAATCAAGCCATTCCCCAATTGATAAATGGGCAAGGGACATGAATAGGCAATTTTCAGATAAAGAAATTAAAAGTATCAATAAGCACATGAGAAAGTGTTCCAAATCTCTAATAATTAGAGAAATGCAAATCAAAACAACTCTGAGGTACTACCTCACACCTAGCAGATTGGCTAAAATGATAGCAGGGGAAAGTAATGAATGTTGGAGGGGATGTGGCAAAATTGAGACATTAATGCATTGCTGGTGGAGCTGTGAACTGATCCAGCCAGTTTGGAGGGCAATTTGGAACTATACCCAAAGAGCGATAAAAGAATGCCTGCCCTTTGATCCAGCCATACCATTGCCGGGATTGTACCCCAAAGAGATCATAGATAAACAGACTTGCACAAAAATATTTATAGCTGCGCTCTTTGTGGTGGCAAAAAAACTGGAAAGCAAGGGTATGCCCTTCAATTGGGGAATGGCTGAACAAATTGTGGTATATGTTGGTGATGGAATACTGTTGTGCTCAAAGGAATAATAAAGTGGAGGAATTCCATGTGAACTGAAAAGATCTCCAGGAATTGATGCAGAGTGAAAGGAGCAGAGCCAGAAGAACATTGTACACAGAGACTGATATTTTATGGTAAAATCGAATGTAATGGACATCTGTACTAGCAGCAATGCAATGACCCAAGACAATTCGAAGGGATTTATGGAAAAGAACACTATCCACATTCAGAGGAAGAACTGCAGGAGTAGAAACACAGAAGAAAAACAACTACTTGGACACTTGGGTTGATGAGAACATGATTGGGGATGTAGACCTGAAAAGACTATATCCATGTAACTATCAATAATGTGTAAATAAGTCTTGACTGACCACACCAGTGGAAATGCGAATTAGCTATGGGGGTGGGGTGGGGTGAAGGGGGTGAAGGGTAAAGTGAAAACATGACTTATGTAACCAGGGAAATTTTTTCTAAAAATAAAAAATAATTAAAAAATAAAACAGTGAATATCTTTTTTCATCATGAGTCTCTTGGAGTTGTCCTAGACCCTTGCCTTACTGATAATAGTTGTCATTCACAGGTAATCATTATACAATATTGTTGTTACCATTGTGACAGTCATGTTTCTGAGAGGGGTTCAAGCTGCATCACAGAATTCCATAGTGCCATACAGAACTCCAAGGGTGGGAGCAGTTGAGGGCAGTTGAATTCCTGGTATAAAAGCCAGGTCACCCCTCTTGCAATGGGCTTGATTCTTGGCTCTTGGCTCTGGGTACACACACTGTGCGTAGCTTCAGGGGTTGAAACATTCAGTCTCTGACAGCCAGGGGCTGCTTTACTTTGATAGCTATTTCTCAAGATAGACCTTCAAGCAAGATCACAGTCTACCTTCAGTTTAGCTGTTTAGGTTTTAGAAGGAAGATTATTTAGGGGCTTAGAGAGGAGTTCAGCCATTCAAGATACATTCCCTCCCACTCCCCCAGGGGAATGTGTTGCTAGCTTGTATTTAGCAAGTTTCAGTTAATTTATTTTCCCTCCTCTTTCCTCAGACCCAGTTACCTTCTCCTATTCCCTGTAATCATTAAATTCATTTGTTCTTTGGATAGAGCTTGTATCCAATTATCTTGGGGTCATTCTTACTACCTTCCTTTCTCCAAGCCAAGTATTACATCCAAGGTGGAGCTGGAGCTGTCTCTGTCCTAAAGCCTGTGGTCTGATCTGTAGAAGACCTTAACCTCCTAAACTCCTGTCCTGTGGGAGAATAATTTAGACAAAGAAAGTTATCATCACAAGGGGTTTAATCCCTATCTGCTTACCATCTTGGCCCAGAATTTACCAAGCTTGAATAACCTCCATAACCAGCACTGAGAGAATTCTGTTAACTGTTTCCAGCTGATTACAGTGTGGGGGAAGGTGGAGGAGTATTCCACTTGCTCTTGCCCCTCCCTTCCAGTCAAGTTTGCCTGATTCTCCTCTGATCTGGGACTAGAATGACATTGTTGCCATCTGACCCTAATCCTACACCATGTACAAAATTCTCCTGATTGTGTTCTTTTCACTTTGCATCACTTCTGTAATATAGAAATAACTTTGGAAAACTACGCTGGAGGACTTCTAGGTCATTGGGTGTACCCTGGGTCCAACTACCAGCTGGTACTTTTCCTGTGGCCCATGTCATGGTCAACATTCCAATCAGGGCAACTGACAGGTTGCCCCAAGAAAACATGGCAGTATTATTCCTATATTACCCTTCACATAAGTTTTCTAGGTAAATCATTATTAGTTAAAGAATTGCTATAAAATTGATTTAATATTATTGTTGATTGTAATTGATTTAAATGAAATAAAAGTTGATTAATTTACAACACAGTTTAATTGATTAAAGAATTAAAATTGATTAAATAATATTAAAATAACTCAGAGGCACCACCTCACAGCTATCAGAAATGATAAAGGCTGGAGGGGATAAGGAAAAATAGGTATGGTAATGTACTTTTGCAGGAATTCTGAAGTGGCTCAACCATTCTGGTAAACCATTTGAAAATATACCCAAACAGCTCTAATACTGGTCATATCATACCATTTGACCTAGGAAAAACATTACTAGGTCTATAACCTAAAGAAATTAAATAAAAAGAAAAAGGATGGAATGACAGAAAAATATTCATAGCAGCTCTTTTTGTAGTGGCAAAGGATTGAAAAATAGTGGATGTTTGTCAATTGGGGAAGGGCTAAACAAATTGTGGCACATGATTGTAATGGGGTACTATTGTGGTATAATAAATTATAAGGGATGAGTAGTTTCAGAAAAAATACATACACATAAACAGCAAAAATTATATGAACTGATGGAAAGTAAAGTAAGAGGAGGGAAATCATTATGCACAATAACAACAATGTTGTAATGACTAACAACTATGAAAGATTTGCCTGCTCTGATCAATAGAGTGATCCAAGTTATTCCATAGGTTTTATGATGGAAAAATGCTACCTACTTTCAGTACTTGTTGTATATGAATTCAAATTTAAATGTTATTTTCTCATTGTATTCTTTTTTGAATTTTTGTGGTGCTTAATATGGAAATATATTTTGCATGATTTCATATGTATAATTGATACATTGTTTGCCTTCTCAGTTGGTGGGGGAAAGGTTTGGGAGAGAGAGAGATAATCTGGATTTCAAAATTTAAATAGAAAAGAATATTAAAATACATAAGATAAATATTTATTCACAAAAAATTAATGATAAATTCAGGATGCAAACCGATTTTTACAATCCATACACCTTAGCTAGCTATCCATACACTTTTCTTGGCAAGAATACTGGAGTGATTAGCTATTTCCTTCTCCACTGCATCCTTTTCTAAAGCAATCAGAGATTAAATGCCTTGCCAGGACTACAGAGCTAGGAAGTGTCTGAGGCCAGGTTTGAACTCAGGTCTTTCAGATACCACACCCAGCATTTAATCATTGAGCCATTTAGCAGCTTCCTAAGACAGGTGGAAATCCATCTAAGCATATCTAAACAATGATAATCTCTAACTAATGGAAATCAAAATATCAAAACAGACAATTCTAAATGAAACTCATATAGAGACATTTTAGAGAAATTCAATTTGAGAAAAAGAAATGAATATGATATAAAATCAATGAAAAATATGAATGCTGATTTCTTTATTGCATTTTTTAAAATTTTTTTTAAACCTTAACTTCTGTGTATTGACTTATAGGTGGAAGATTGGTAAGGGTAGGCAATGGGGGTCAAGTGACTTGCCCAGGGTCACACAGCTGGGAAGTGTCTGAGGCCGGATTTGAACCTAGGACCTCCTGTCTCTAGGCCTGGCTCTCAATCTACTGAGCTACCCAGCTGCCCCCTCTTTATTGCATTTTGAAAGGAGAGGGCAGGACATTATAGGAGGATAAAAAAGCAGAAGGATAAGTAACATCTCAAGAGGAACAAAGGAAAGGGTAAAGAGTTGTTTGGAATGAGTTAAGGAATTGTGAAAAAAATAATGGAAAAGCTATATTAATGTGAACAAAATCACATCCATTCAGGAGCCAATACTTTATAGAAAAGTGCTAGATTTTGTGTCAAGAATTGGAGTGAAGTCCTGCTTCTGAAAACTAGTAATATCACAGTTTTCAAGTCATTTTATGTCTCTGGCTTTCCATTTTCTCCTCTGTAATATGGGGATGACAATGCCTATAGTGCCTTGTTCATGAGATTGTTGTAAGGTTCAAATGACATATTTTTTTTTTTACATTGTGAACTTTCAAAAGTACCATATAAGTGCCAGTCATTTTATCACATATAAGATAAAACTAGGTGGCATAGTGGATAGTGTACTGGGTCTCTAACCAGGAACACTCATTTCCCTGAATTCAAATCCAGCCTCAAACATTTACTAGGTATCTGACCCTGGAAAAGTTACTTAATCCTGTTTGCCTCGGTTTATTTATCTATGAACTGATCTGGAGAAGGAAATGACAAAGCACTCCAGTATCTTTGCCAAGAAATCTCAAAATGGAGACTTGGACATGACTGATGTGATTGAATTAAAAAAAACATAGATAGATAGATAGATAGATAGATAGATAGATAGATAGATAGATACTCTTCTTGTACTTAATAGACATTTTCTTCTTAATATTTAATAATGCCATGTTTTTAATATTTTTGACCTGTGTGTTTAGTTTTTCTTTCCATTTGTTCTTTCCTTATCATAGTACCTTGGTGCCTAGAGATGAAAGATCATTGCAACCTGACCTTTAAAATATGTTTGGTAGAGCATTTCAAAGGAACAAATAACTTTCACAGGCAGTTGGCTTTCTAGTTTCAAAATGAATTTCAACAAGGTGAAGACCTTCAGCTGGATACCTATAAATTTGTACATTTCACTTGGTTAACTTTGGCCTAGCATCTTAGAAAATAACCTTAAGTAAGGGCGCTCATATTAGAACTTTATCAGAAAACCATTGGACCGTAATAAGATATCACTTGAAAGCTTTCCAGATGATAATTAGTAAGGAGAAGATTCATAAAACTGTCAGAGTGGAAAAGTTATTGCCACTGATGCTCCTTGTCAAAATGTGAATAATATTTACGGTTAGGCATTAATTATAAATGGCTTTCTTCAACCAGGTTAATAGATAGTTTTCATTGGATAGCTCTTATAACAGAAATAGAGAACTGCAAAGAGAACACCAAATATGAGAGAATCGGTGCCCTGCATATGACAAGGTTATCTCAAGGGCTCAATAAGAGAGGCTGAGACACGAGAGATATAATTAATCTCAGTGGATATAATTTGTAAAGGTACTTCTGTCTTTGCTCTCGGAAGAGATTTATAAGCTGACACCTTAAGACCTCTTAAAAATCTTGGCTTCTAGGAAAAGAAGGCCATTGTTTTACACCATAAAATTGTGTGCAACCTTCTGAAACTGTTAACAGCTAATTGTGAAATATATTATTCTAGACTGGTGCCAAAATTTGAATTACTGGAAAATTCATGCACATTTTAATAGCTTGGTATTAATTTTGCTAATTACACTAAACTTATGATTTGGTTCAAGACAGACAACAAATTTTTAGTTGTCAGAATGTTGCAGTAATGGTTTCTGATATAACCACAACTTTATGTTTTGATACCCAGCCCACCCGGTCTCTCTTTCAGTGACTGAAATTAAATTGTCCCCATAGTAACAAACCTAACAATGAAGCAAACAACACTTCAGCCAAAAGGAATACATCAAGGACTTCTGACAAAGTTTCCAACACTTTGTGCCCAGTCTCCTTTCAGCAGTAAGGATTTTTCATTGTCCATTCTATAAGATCATTACTGGATTATCTTTTACTTATTTCAGCTTCTATTGATCGATTTTTTTCTGCTTTGCCATTATGGTACACATATTGTTCTCCTGGTCTTGCTTGTTTTACTGTGTCATTTCTTACATACCTTATTATAAAAGAAGAATTTTAACAATCAATATATTAGCTGGTGTTGGAGAAAACCTAGAATAGGAAAAGTAGAATCCTGAACAATGGAGGAAAAGAACTTTCTCTTTGATACTTTGTTCCTTTTACTTTTTTTACACATTGATGCAATTTTAATAACCATTTTTTACTTGTTCTCTCCCTCTTTCCAGTCCCTGGACCCTGTCCAAGATGTCAGGTAATCTGATCTGGATTGCACATATATTATTATCAAATACATATTTCTATGTTCATCATATTGTCAAAGATATATTGCTTACACTAGAGAAAAATTCATGGAAGAATTAAAGGGAAAATGATATGCTTCAAACAGTATTCAGATTCCATCTACTTTTCCTATGAAGTGGTGCTAAATACTTGCATTGCTGATAATAGTTAATTCATTCACAGTTGAACTTTTACATTATTGCTGGGTAGATGACATTCTCCTGGTTCTGTTCACTTCACATGGCATTGCTTTATATCTCTTTCCAAATTTTTTTTGTGATCATCTTATTCATTTCTTATGGGACAGAAGTATTCTATTACAAACACACACTGCAAATTGTTCAGCCATTCTACTCATTGATACTTTTGAAATTTACCTAAATACTTCTCAAATTACCATAAACATAACTTCACTTGAGAATAATGAAAAATAGAAGACCACTAATTGGAGCCCTCATCTGAACTTATGATAGCTTGAACAACAGGATTTTTTTTATTTAAGAAATAGACTTGTCAGATAATATTTAGAAAAAAATGATACAGTAGTCACACATATGCTTCATCTGCAAACAGACTAAAATTACTTAGAATAAACATTCTTAGAGAAATAATTAATCAAAAGGTTCTTACTAAGCCATCTTTTTGGCATGAAAAAATATTCACCAATGAGTATTATTTAACATAGTTAATTATGCATTCAACTAGTAAACTATAGATAATTGTGCGTGTAATTAACCATTTGTCTTTAAAATGAGTAACAGTGAACTAAAGAATTCATCATGTTTACCAAATTATTCATTTGCTCAACTTTTAAACAGAACTATGACAAATATAATTCTTTTTCATATAATAGAAGATTGGTGTATGATCAGAGGATCTCATGCTATTTCTTGCATGTAAGATACTGAGAACACTATTTCCAAAAAGGTCTGTGATGACATGTAATTGAAAAATTATGGAGCATGTTAGAAATCCTAAAGCTGGCACTATTTTGCTCATCACCCAATGATCTTTTTGAATAAGTTGCCAGCTGTTACAATGGATAGAGAGCCATACCTGGAGTCCAAAAAAACCGAGTTTTAATATGATCTAAGAAACTTGATAGACTATGACCCCATGAAAGTTATTTAACCTCCATCTGCTTCAGTTTCCTCATCTGTAAGATGGACCTAATTATAGCACAGTATTCTAAGCATTTTATTAGAAATAAATGAACCATAAAGTGCTACTATATAAATGTTAGTAATTAGTAAAGATAATAACTCTCTTTTAGAGAATGTCTTTTCTTGTTAAAATTGTGATCTAAGCACATTGTCCACTCTTACTGGACACTAAGGAGATATGAAGGTTAGTGTATTCTCAATGTGTTGGCAAGATAATGTTCATATTTCTATTATTTTCATATTCTCAAAGTAAATAGCCTTCTGTAAAATTAAGTGGTATCATTTGGCTAAGTGTATTACTAGGAGGCTAGTCCTTGAGCCATCAGCATCTCAGGAGTCAATTAAATCAGCAGGGATAGAGGGCTCCACAGCTCTCAGCCCTCAAATCCAAAAAATAAGCTAAGAATACCATCAGGCAACTACAGAAGTTTAACAGGGTACCCGGACTTCACAGAAAACAGAGTCTACATATAATTAGATAGGAAAATGAGCAAATAACAGAAAAAGCACCTAACTCTAAAGAAATTTTATGGAGATAAAGAACAAAGTACAGATGTAGAAGGAGACAGCAAATTCAAAGGAAACACATCCAAAATCCAAAAGAAAAATATGGATTTGACATGTATTCTCAAAGAACTCAAAAAAGACTTCAAAAACCAATTAAGAAAGGCTGATGAAAAGTGGAGAAGCAAAATGAAAGTAATTCAAGAAGAAAGGAAAGTGATTCAAGGAGAAAGGAAAGTGATGCAAGAAGAAATGAGCCAATTGGAAAAGGAGAACCAAAAACTGACAGAGGTAAATCAGGTCCTAAAAATCAGAATTGACTATATAGAAACTAATGATTTCATGAAAAATCAAGAAACAATAAACCATAATCAAAGGAATGACAAAAACAGAAGAAAACATGAAATATCTTATTGATAAAACAAGACTTGGAAATAGATCTAGGAGAGACAATTTGAGAATTATTGGACTACCTGAAAGCCATAATGAAAAAAACAACTTGGGACAGTTGAGGCAGAGTGACACACACATACAAGATAAAAAGTTGGGGCAGAATTTATTATGCATCACTTAAAGAAAAAAAATGGAGTAACCATCATGATACCAGACATAGGCAAAGTAAAAATCAATCTGATTAAAAGAGATAAGGAAGGAAATTACATTTTGCTAAAGAGTACTATAAACAATGAAGTAATATCATTACTAAATATTTATACACCAAATGATATAGCATCTAGATTTCTAAAGAAAAAATTAAAGAAGCTCAAGAAGGAAATAGATAGTAAGACCATATTAATGGGTGATCTCAACCATTCCCTTTCAGAACTAGATAAATCAAACCAAAAAATAAATAAGGAAGGAGTAAGGGAAATAAATGAAATGTTAGAAAAATTAGAGTAAATAGATATCTGGAGAAAATTAAAAAGGGTTAAAAAGGAATATACCTTCTTAGCAGTACATGGTACATATACAAAGATTGACCATGTACTAGAAAAAAATATTGCAAACAAATACAGAAAAGCAGAAATATTAAATGCAATTTTTAGATCAAAATGCAATAAAAATGTAATTAATAAGAATCCATGGAAAGGCAAATTTAAAATTAATTGAAAATGAAATAATCTAATTCTTCTAAACTGGTGGGTCCCAAAAAAATCATAAAACAATTAGAGACTTCATTAAAGAGAATGACAATGAGGAGATTACATATAAAAATCTATGAAATATAGCCAAAACAGTACTTAGGGGAAAATTTGTATCTCTGAGTGCCTATAAAAACAAAATATTGAGGGAGGAGATCAACAAATTGGGCTTGCAACTTAAAAAATTAGAAAAAGGACAAATAAAAAATCTCCAAATAAAGATTAAATTGGAAACCCTGAAAATTAAATGAAAAATTAGTAAAATTGAAAATAGAAGAATTATTGAACTAATAATAAAACTAGGAGCTGGTATGTTGAAAAAAACAAATAAAATTGACAAAGTACTGGTTAATCCAATAAAAAAGAAAGAAAAGAATCAAATTAACAGTATCACAGGTTTAAATGGTGATCTCAATTCTAATGAAGAGCTAATTAAGGTAATTATTAAGAGTATTTTGCCCAATTATATGGCAATGAATATGACAATGTGGGTGAAATTGGGTGAATAATACCAAAAATATTTTTTCTAGATTAACAAAAGAAGAAATAGAATACTTAAATAATCCCATCTCAGAAAAAGAAATTGAATAAGTCATCAAGGAAAAAGTCCCTAGGGGCTGATAAATTACCATGAGAATTCCATCAAATGTTTAAAGAACTAATCCCATATACTATACAAATTATTTAACAAAATAAGCAAAGAAAGAATCTTAACAAATTCTTTTTATGACGGAAATATGGTACTTATTCCAAATCCAGGCAGACCTAAAACAGAGAAAGAAAACTATAGCACAACCTCCTTAATGAACACTGATGCAAAAGTCTTAAATAGACTAGCAAAAAGACTGTACAGCAAGTTATCACAAGAATTATTCACAATGACCAGGTGTCTTTTATAACAGGAATTCAAGGATGGTATAATATTAGAAAAAACATCCATATAAATGACTATATCAATAATCAAATCAAAAGGAATCACATGATTATCTCAAATTCAAAAAAATCCATTAACAAAATACAACACCCATTCCTTTTGAAGACACTAGAAAGCATAGGAATCGACGACCCTTCCTCAGAAACCCAGAAAAAAAAAAAAACATACGATCTATTATGTGGCTTAATAGGTATATGATTAGAATTTTGATGTTAAAAGATCATTCTATTGCATATATGAATAATATGTAAATAGGTTTTAAACAAAGATACATGTATAATCCAGTGGAATTACTTGTCAATGCCAGGAGAGGTGGGGAAGAGGTGTGAGAAAAATCATAAATCATGTAAACATGGAAAAATATTCTAAGTAAATATATTTTAAAATGTATTCCTAGTCACTCAATGGAAGCTAAATTTGGGTGGTCAACATTTATGGGGGCTTGAGCCAATAGTATTTGAAAAGACATCCCCAAATTCTCCAAGGGACTCTATGGAAACCATAATATGGTAAGGTACCTTGGGTACCCTCCCTCAGAGAGTGAGGTCGCTTATTACCTACAAGATGATATCCTCCCCAGGATCCTTTTGTTCTGTCAGTTGATATTTCTAGGAACTCTGAATCAGAGGCTGCTCAGTCATATTCTTCATGCAGTCCATGTATGCAGCTTCTCCTCTGAGTCATCCATTCCCTATTTGAGTCTGACAGGACAATGTGAAATTTGTTATTATGGGAAATGAAAATGAACAGAGAAGATAAGAGTGAAAGTTACATAAAATATCAGGGATCTCTTCATATTTCCCTTGCCTTGCTATACTTTCCCAGCAAACATTCTATCTTGGTGAACTGATTAAGCATTTCTAAAGAGCACAGACAAAATTTCAATACTTCTCTACTTGGAATGCACTTAGATAGTCAGAAACAAAACGTGCATATTATCTCTATGATCAGCAATTTATTTTAGAATGTTTTTGATTATTTGCATTTATTAGTCTTGTCCTCACTCAAAATGTACATTTTCATTTAATTCAATTTTATTTCGTGATTGATAACACTTCAGGATACATTAAAAAGAGCTCTGTCTCTGCAATCAGAAGGCCTGAATTCATTACTCTCCTATGATATTTATTGCCTGAATGACTTTGAGAAAGTCACTTTACTACTCTGGGTCCTCAGTTTTCATATTTATTGAATGAGGGTGTCAGACTAGACAGTCCTCAGGGTTCTTTCTGTCTTTATACTTAAAAATAAATAAATAAATATGTTTTTTCTCCCATTTTAAATTTTTTTCAGTTACATGTAGAAACATTTTAATTGCACCTCTTTTATTTTTAAGTATTTTTTAAAATTTATTTAGAATATTTTCTTTTTTTAAGTTTATTTCATTAATTAATTTAGAATATTTTTCCATAGTTACATTAATCATGTTCTTTTCCTCCCCTCCTTCCATTCTCCTTCTGTAGTCAATGAGCAGTTCCACTGTGTTTTACAGGTGTCACTGATCAAGATCTATTTCCATATAATTAATATTTGCACTAGGGTGATCATTTAGGATCTACATCCCCAATTATATCCCCCTTAAGCCATGTGATCAAGCAGTTGTTTTTCTTCTGGGTTTCTACTCCCACAATTCTTTCTCTAGATGTTGATAGTGTTCTTTCTCATGAGTCACTCAGGATTGTCTTGGATCATTGCATTGCTGCTAGTAGAGAAATCCTTTACATTTGATTGTGCCACAGTGTATCTGTCTCTGTACAATGTTCTTCTGGCTCTGCTCCTTTCACTCTGCATCAATTCCTGGAGGTCTTTCCAGTTCACATGGAATTCCTCCAGTTTATTATTCCTTTCAGCACAATAGTGTTCTAATACCAACAGGTACCACAATTTGTTTAGCCTTTCCCCAATCAAAGGGCATCCCCTCATTTTCCATTATTTTGCCACCACAAAGAGCATAGCTATAAATATTTTTGTATAAGTATTTTTCCTTATTATCTCTTTAGGGTACAAACCCAGCAGTGGTATGACTGGTTCAAATGGTAGGCATTCTTTAAAACCCTTTGTGCATAATTCCAAATTGCCCTCTAGAGTGGTTGGATTAACTCACAAATCCACCAGCAATACATTAGTGTCCCAATTTTGCCACATCCCCTCCAACATTTATCACTTTCCTTTGCTGCCATTTTGGACAGTCAGTTAAGTGTAAGATAGTACCTCAGAGCTGTTTTAATTTGCATTTCTCTAATAAGAAGGGATTTATAACACTTTTTTGTGTTCTTAATGATAGTTTTGAATGTAGAAACAATTTTAAGAATTGCTTTTAGATTTTTAAATTCAGATTTTCTCCCTCTCTACCCTTCTTTCACCTGAGGTGGTGAATAGTCTGATATTGGTTATAACCATACTTTCATATAATACATACTTTTATATTGCTCATGTCATGACAGAAGGCACACATTATACATACATTAGAAATCTCGTGTAGAAAATATAGCAAAAGATAGCATATTTTGATCTATACTCATATTTCCACAGTTTCTTCTTTGGCTGCGCATAGCATTTTCATCCTGTCACTTTTGTGGTGATCGTAGGTCTTGCTTTTCTGATAATGGCATAGTCCTTTATAGTTTATAATTGTATAATATTTCTATTACTGTATACATTGTTCACCTGGTTCTGCTAAGTTCACTTTGTATCAGTTCATATAGATCTTTCCAGGTTTTTCTGAACTCATTTTGTTCACTTTTCCTTGTGGCACAATATCATTCCATTACAACCATATACCACATCTTGTTCATCTACTACCCAAATAATAGACAATCTATTGTTTCCAATTCTTTGATACTACAAAAAGACGTGCTAAAAATAATTATGTAAAGATACGTCCTTTTTCTCTATCTCTGATCTCTTTGGGATACAGAACCATTCATGGTATTGTTGAGTCAAAGGGTATGCATAGTTTTGTGGCCCTTTAAGCCTTGTTCTGCTCTTCAAAATGGTTGTATCAGTTCACAGCTCCAAAAAAGTATATTAATGTCCCAATTCTTCAATACCCTCTCCAACATTTGTCATATTACTTTTCAGTCTTGTTAGCCAAACTGGTAGAGGGAGATGGTATCTTAGAATTGTTTAAATTTGCATTTCTCTAATCAATAGGCATTTGGAACATTTTTTTTATATGACTATGGATAGTTTTAATTACTTCCTCTGATTTGGCAGAGATACTTGCTATATATTTTTAAAATTTGTTTCTTTCCTTTCTAATCCTGCTTGAATTGGTCTTATTTGTATAAAACCCTTTTAATTTAATGTAATAAAATTATTTATTTCATTTTATGTAATGTTCTCTCTGTCTTATTTTATTTTAAATTCTTCCCTTATACTCAAGTCTAGCAGGTAAACTTTTCCATTTCTCCCCATTTTGTTTCTGATGTCACCCTTTATTTCTATATAAAATTCCACTTTTACTTGATCCTGGTGCATAGTGTGAGATGTTGTTCCATACCTCATCTCTGTCATACTGCTTTCCAGTTTTCCCAGAAGTTTCTGTCAAATAGTGAATTTTTTCCCCAAAACTTAGAACATCGAGTTTTTCAAATACTAAACTACTATGATCACTAATTACTGTGTGTTGATTACCCAATCTTTTCAATTCATCCACTGTTCTATTTCTTAGACAACACCAGATTGTTCTTTATTTTTTAAACCCTTACCTTCTGCCTTAGAATCAATACTATTGGTTCCAAGGCAGGACTGGTAAAGGCTAAGCAATGGGGGTTAAGTGACTTGCCCAGAGTCAAAGAGTTAGCATGTGTTTGAACCCTACCTCCCTATTATTACTTCAGCCCAAATAAAATTTTATTTTTTAACCAATGAATTTAATCAACCAAAACAAATTTACATATTACAAAAGAACTGGCCAGTAAGCCTGGTCTTTATGAGCATGCACAGAAAATTCAGCTTATTTCATGCACGTGTGGGAGAAGTTGGAGAGTTTGCTTTTAGAAATGTATAATGGGAGATGGCTAGATGATTCAGTGGCTTGAGAGCTAGACCTACACATGGAGGTCTTGGATTCTCACCGAACCTCAGACATTTCCCAGGTATGTATCCCTGGCCAAGTAATTTAATCCTTATTGCCTACCTCAGATCTCTCTTCCATCTTGGAACTGATACCCAGTATTGAATCTAAGAGGGAATGTGAGGATTTTTAAAAAATTAAAAAAGAAAGATATGCATGATGATGTACCTATCCTCCACAGTTTATAGTAACTGTTCCATCTCTTAACTACATAATTCTAGTTCCTTCTCTCTGTTGATCATTTCCCATTGTTTTCCTATATAAAGTTTGTTTGTCCCCTGCTATATGCATATTGTTTTTCCCATTAAATTGTGACCTTCTTGAGAACAAGAACTGCCCTTTGCCTTCCTTTGTATTCTCACCATTTACCATAATATCTAGAACATTTGTTGTTCTTGTTGTGTTCCAATATTTGTGATCATATTTGGGCTTTTCTTGGCAAAGATACTGGAGTGGTTTACCATTTCCTTCTCTAGCTCAGATGAGGAAACTGAGGAAAACATGGTTAAGTGACTTGCCCAAGGTCGTATAAAATTATGTGTCTGAAGCCAGATTTGAATTCACATCTTCCTCATTCCAGGCCCAGCACTCTATTGATTGTGTCACCTAGCAGGCCTTGCTTAGCACATATTATCTACTTAATAGAAGTTTATTGAATGACAGGTTGTTGATTGACTCCAGGGCAGAACTTGGATACATTTAAAAGGTACTAACCAACCAAAATTAGAAGATCCTCATTCTTCCCATGACAAGTTCCAGTGAAAATTGAAGAAAAGATGGAAGCCCTCAAAGGGCTCAGGCCTTCATTTAGCCATTATGGTTGCTACAACAAGGCCTATGAGTGCATGGTTCTGCAAACGCTTTTGTTTTTGCTGTATCTCTTTTAGAAAAAAGCATAATTAAAAGCTTATATTAGCTTATGGATTTCAAAAATGTCAAATTATAGGCTGCCATCCATTCAAGAGCTATAGTTCATGCTGTAATATCCAGAAGCCAGATTAATTAATCCAGATCAGTGCTTATCAGAGTTAACCCAGATGAGATATGGATCATCCAGTAGCTTTACTCAAGTTAGAAGTTAACATAGTAGGAACAATGCAATGTAGAAACTGCTTTAGCCATGGGTCCACTCTTCCTGGGAATTAATATGGCATATATTTGTTGGGGGGAGTAGATTCGCAGTTATTTGGAGGAATTATTCATCCTTCCACTTGTATTATATCTTTGAAGTAAATATCTCCTTGTAAAAATAAATGTTGATGGGTTAAATGTAACAGGGTGTTAAAAACTTGTTATTATTAGCTGAGAAGAATTATTGTAATGGGGATTCAAATATTTTTTTAAATTGAAAAGTTTTACTTAATTAATTAAGAATTTTTTCCCATGATTACAGGATTCATGTCCTTTCCCTTCCCTATTCTTACACCCCTCCCATAGCCAACGAGCAAGTCCACTGGGTTTTACACGTCATTGATCATGACCTATTTCCATATTATTAATATTTGCATTAGGGTGGTCACTTAGAGTATATCCCCAATCACAGCTCCATCGACCCACGTGATCAAGCAGTTGTTTTTCTTCTGTGTTTCTACTCCCACTGTTATTCCTCTGAATGTGGATAGCGTTCTTTCTTATAAGTCCCTCAGAGTTGTCCAGGATCATTACATTGCTGTTAGTAGAGAAGTTCATTATATTCGATTGTGCCACAGTGCATCTATCTCTGTGTAAAATGTTCTCCTGGTTCTGCTCCTTTCACTTTCAATCAATTCCTGGAGGTCGTTCCAGTTCACATGGATTTCCTCCAGTCCATTATTTCTGGGATTCAAGTGTTAAATAAAAATCATCTCATCTTTTCAAAGACTCCCTAGTACTTTGAGAAAAAAAAGTGTACAGACTACCCTGGGACAATGAGCACAGAGAATAATTAGAAAGAGACTGGCCATGACTCAGTACATGTCTCTTTTAGTACCTCTAGTCCATCAACAATCTTCTGAAGTCATAATTAGTTACTGCATTGATTAGTGTTCTTAAGTTTTCCAAAGATAGTTTCCTTTATATTATGGTATGCCATATCACATCATGTCATGTCATGCTATATTACATTATGTTATGTTGTGCTGTTATGATTTTTCAGAAAATCTTCCTGATTCCATATTTTCTCAGTCCTTTAAAACTATTGCTTTTCTCCTATCTCACATAAAGATAGGTTTAAAAAGTTCCATTTCTACAAGATTTAAAAAGAGTGGAAAATAAAGAATGATGTTATCTTCCCAATTCCAATATATGTTTGATAATAAATTTTATTTACAATTAAAACTCATCATAACATTAAAACTAGGCTTAAAAGTAAATGTGGTTTAAATATACAGTTCCCAGTTTTAACACATAAAGTGTTCCACATTCTCAATCCCTCCCATCTTTCTGGTCTCATTTCATATTCCTGCCTTTTTCTCCCTCAAATTCTGTCAAAATGAACCACTAGGTGAGGTTATATCTTCTTTCTCCATATCTTTGCAAAGACTGTGTCTGCCATTCCTGAAATACATTCCCTTGTGATCTCAGTCTCCTACAATCTATATAGCTTTCTTCAAAGCACAGCTTGGGGCTCATTTCCTACATCAGACTTTTCATGATCCACATAATTGTTAATGCTCTCTTCTTCCTGAAATTACTTTATATGACTTTGTAGCTACTCTCACACTTGCTTTCCCCTAATTTTTTCAGTGTTAAGCTATCTAAAATTTGACTCTGCTATAGAATCTTAGTTAATTGCAAGTTAAAAAAGAGATACGAATGTGGGATATGAATGGCAAAGCTAATTTGGTTTTATGCTGTATTAGTAGGATTACAGGTTTTAGATCAAGAAAGGAAACAAAAGCACCCTCTCTCCATTTGCAAAGTCCTGCTTCGTGATGGTTATACTCTATCTGTAGTATCTGTTCTTTTTTTTTTCTTTTTAAACCCTTACCTTCTGTCTTGGAGTCAATATAAGTATTGACTCCAAGGTAGAAGAGTGGTAAGGGTAGGCAATGGGGGTCAAGTGACTTTCCCAGGGTCACCCGGCTGGGAAGTCTCTAAGGTCAGATTTGAACCTAGGACCTCCCATCTCTAGGCCTGGTTCTCAATACACTGAGCTACCCACCTGCCCCCTAGTATCTGTTCTTGATCTGAGTCAAATGAGGAGTGATGTGACAGAGGGCAATGAAGAGAGACTATTTAGCAAAATGATAGAAAATAAAGAAGCTCTATTATAGGTGGAATGACTAAAGTCAAAGGGAATATTTAGCCAGATTTTCATCCTTAAATCTAAAAGTATTTTATGGAGAAGGGGTATTAGACACAGTCCATGGTGCTCCAGTTATCAGAAACAGGTGGAAGTTGTAGGGAGGAAAGTTTTGGTTCAGTATCAGAAAAGATTGTCTTAACAAAAATCCTTACCTTCAGAAGGCAGGAAAACAGTAAAAGCAATTGGGGTTAAGTGACTTGCCCAGGGTCACACAGCTAGGAAATGTTTGATAGCAAATTTGAACCCAGAATCTTCTATCTCCAACCTGATTCTTAATTCACTGAGTCATCTAGCTGTCCTAGAGAAGACTTTCTAATAATTAATGCCAAGTAAAATGCCAATTATTACCTTGATAATTAGCTCATCATACCTGAAAATATTCAAGTAGAATGTATAGGATAGTTGGTCAAAGATATTATGCAACTGATTTTTATACTGATGATATGGTTGGATAAGATGAATTCTAAGATCTTTTCTAATGACAAGATTCATGGAGTTTATAATTTCTTCCTTTGAACTATTTCTAAGTATCATTTTTAAAAATTTTCCATTACATCATCACCATAGAAATGTGAGATCTCATCAGCTTCTGTCTATAAATTCATATTGATTAGGGGGTGGGAAGGAAGAGGGATTATACAAATCAAATTTGGATACAAGCTAGGGAATAGAATGGAATGATACAATGTACTGTAGAGATATTTAAAATAGGAGAGTGTATTTTTATCTAGGTGAATGAGGAATAGGATATTAGGATGAAGAAAAGGTTAAAAAAGAAAATAATTTCAGGGATGATAGGAATGAAATAAGTATTTATATTGTACCTACTTACTGCCAGTAATTGTGTTCTGACCTTCAGAAATATTATCCCATTTGATTTTCTCAAGAACCATGAGAAGTAGATGCCTTTATTATACTAATTTTACATTTGGAGACAGAGATTATGTGATGTGCCCAGGTATACAGTTAGGAAATGTTCGAGGCTGATTTTGAACTCATCTTCCTCACTGTAGGTCCAGTGCTCATTTTATTGTGACACACAACTGCATGAAGTATAAACTTATAGAGAAGGAAAATGACTACAAATTTTAGGAACATCTAGAATTCCAATGCCACTGGAACATGTAGTACAGTTTGAATATAATCTGAATTGAGCTTAAAGAAAGTGAAGCCATGTCATGAAGGGAACAAACTGCCAGGCTAGAGATGCCATGTTTTATCCCAAAGGCAAGTTAAATATTTTGGAGTTGGCCGATATTATCATTATAATTATTTTCAGATGCCTAGATTCCAGGCATTGATCACCTTTCACCTGGATAATCACAATAATCTCTTGATTCAATTTTTCCCCTATCCAAGCCATATTTTGCACATCTACCAAGTAATATGTCTAAAACAAAGGCCTCACAGTGTCATTTCCTGACTCAATAGAGTGGTTTCTTATTACATTTTACATCAAATATGCTTAGGTAGTCATTCAACAAACATCTATTATAAATTGTAAAATATGAGATTATGTGCCAAAATATAAAATTCACTATTTGCAATTGAAAACACTCCACTGTTGCCCCCAGGCTATTGTGTCTTTACAGATATTTATAGATCTTACTCTATAACGTGAATTCTCTTCACAAATTCTATAATCCAGCCAAATTTTCATTGTTGCTGTTCCTCAGGGGAAACATTTCAACTCTTATCTCCATATATTTATCCTGGATGTGTTTTATGACTAGAATGTTTTCCTAATTTTCTCAAAATTTTGGTTAGAAATGTGCTGCATGAGGCCATTTCTGATTCTCCAAATCCTTGTGCCTCCTTCTGAAATTGCCTTCTATTTTTTTGCATGCAATTCATCATTGTCTTCTCAACAGAATATAAATTCTCATCAGGGCAAATACTGTTCTCTTCTTTGTCTTCATATCTCTAATTCTATGAATGATTCTTGACACACAATAAAACTTAAAAATTGTTGATTGATTGATTGATTGATTGAAGCTGATTATTTTGACAACTAGGAGAAGGATGGATTTGAGAAGAGGGAGACAGGAATCAAAGAGATCAACTTCAAGATTATAACAATAGGCCAGTCAAATGGTTATGAGACTTGAATTAGGGTAGTGGCTATGCATGAGTTGAGTGAATGGGACATGGGATAAATTCAAGAGATGATGTTTGAGTAGAGAAGACAAATCAATCATTCAACACTCATTGTTCCCAGAAGTAATAGGAAGCCACTGGAGTTCGACTAGTTGTAATAGGACTTTGTCAGAGCTCTGTTAGGAAAATCACTACGGATGTTGTGGGGAAGAGGGAGTGGAGACAAGAGACACAAAGAGAAAATATTTTACCAATGTAGTCAACTAAGGACATGGTAAATACCTGAACCAGAGTGGCAGTTGATTAATGAAAACAGAACTTGATTGAATGTGAATGAATAGAAAGGGAACAGACTCATATAGCGTCATGCAGTAAGGTAAGGGCTTTATCAATATTATCTCATTTGGTTCTTATAAAAGAGCCTACAAGATACTTGCTGCTATTATCTGCATTTTACAGTTGAGGAAACTTAGACAAACTGAGATTAAGTGATTTGTCCAGGCTTACCTAGGTACTAACTTCCAGAGGGCTGATTTGAATTCATCTTCCTCAATTAAAAAGAGGCAAGAATTAAAATGAGTCTGAGGTTTTTAAGCTGGGTGACTGCCAATAAAGCATTGCCATCAACAGAAATAGAGGAAGTTGGAGGAGAGTTGAGATTAAAGTGGGAAATGGTCATTTCAGTTTAGGAATGAACTTCTTTGGACTTATATGAGTGTTTTCACATAAGAGGTGGTCAGCATTTCATGAATGAAATATGAGATAGTTAAACTAGTACAATATTTTTTTAAAAATCATTTGATGTCATATAATACTTCAAATATATGAGTGGCTATGCTTCCAAAGAGTATCAGTATAGATTTATTATTCTGTTAAAATATGTACATACTTTGTAATGAAAATCTTACAAATTCTAGCTCCTTACCCATTTAATTATTTAAATATTTTGCAAAATGAATACAATGCACTTTGAAGGTCCTGGGGTCCATATTACTTTTTAAAATTCTTACCTTCTGTTTTCAAATTGATTATAAGTTTCAGTTTCAAGGCAGAAGAATAGTAAGCGCTAGGCCAGCAATGGCAAACCTTTTAGGGACCAAGTGCACAAACTGCAACCCTCACACTGTATGTGAGCCCCCCACCTCCACTCCACACCTTACCCCAGACAGAGGAGGGAGGAAGGACTCCTACTAGGCTGCTGGTCAGAGGGATGGATGATGTGATAAATGTCCTCAGGCACAGTGGAGGCTAGGAGCATCTGCCTTTAGCATGCATGCAATAGATTTACCAATATGGGGCTAGGCAATTAGGGTTATTAGCTCTGAGCAATGAAATTTATTGAATACGGTGGGGAAAATTTTAAGCACAAAATAGGAGGAAAAGGTAGAAAATTGTTTTGTTAATTTTCTGTTGGTGTTTCTTTGACTTTAAAACTACCACTCTAACTGAACATTTCTGAAATAAGGTTTAGGGTTTTTGTTGCCATTGTTGCTGTTATTTATTTTTCGATTAAAAATCAGTTTAGCCCTGGAGCATTTACAGAAAGCTACAAGAATTATGTCTCTTAATGGTTAATTGCTCATACACTCTATTTCAATACCTTTGGGAAATGATTATTGTGGGCATGTTTAATACATCATAAAAATGACCTCCAAGTTAGCTGAACAATATCCCTCTGCTACTTTAAAAGTTAAGCCCAACAGCTCCCCAAAGTGTTGACTATACTAATTCATGCCTGATTCATTGGGCAATAAGATCAAAATTGCCAGAGCCCACCAATATTCATTCATTTGCTTATGAAGAAAATATTACTTTAGACAATTGGTAATTTAATTCCTTTTTGTTCATCACCACAGCTTGCAGGTATATATGTTCCAGTGATATTTCAAAGCACTCTTGGCAGGGTAGTCTTCCTAATCAGCCTTTTATTTCTGTCTTTCAGTGCTAAAAGATTATCCCATTCCTCATATCCCCATTCCCTTTGGACAGGAGCTTCAGAAAGGAATGTCTAGCAGGTGCAACACATGGAGGTTTAATAATTCTTCACTCATTTGATGGCCATAATTCCTTTGAAGACCGATGGCTTGGGGAACAGGGGAATGGTCTCTGTGGAGCCATATGATCAGCACAATAGTGCAAGAACCTCCTTGATGACTCATTTTCCTCCAATGCAGCCATTGCCAAGCTATCATGAGGGCATTTATTTCTTCACCTTCAACTTATACATGAAAGAAAGCCTTAGGAAATGCTTTCATTTTAGAGATCTGCTTCAATGATTTTGAAAATACAAATAAAACTGCTTTTTAATCTCCTTGACAAAATGCCACATTATAGGTCAAATATTTCTTGAGACAGCAAGATGGGGGGATGTAGAAAGTCATACTAATAAATTTCTGTTCATAGTAAAACTGATTCTATCTCTCTATGGTCTATACCCTATGCTAGGTCACTTAGAAAAAAATGACTTTCCCAATGAATCTATTAACTTATTGAAGTCCTGTTGACACTGGCATATGAATGTCCAATCCTAGATCACCCCTAATATCCTGTTTTGGCTTTTTCCTACTCCCAGGTAGAAACAGAACTGATTTAATTTATTAAAATTTTATATTACTTGGGCAGCTATATGGCTTAATGGATTGTTAGCCAAACCTAGAGGCAGGGGGACTTCCATTCAAATCTGCCCTCAGATACTTCCTTGCTTTGTGACCATGGGCATGTGACTTAACCCTAATTGTCTAACCATTATCACTCTTCTGCCTTGGAACCAATACACAGTGTTGATTCTAAGCCAAGGGTTTTTTAAAAAAGTCATGTTACCTAACTTTAACTGAAGATGGGTTACTATTAATAGGCTTCTTTATTCAAGTCATATGAATCCCATGTCCTCTTCCAAATAGAAATCAGCCACTTGTTATTCTCTGTCAGCAGATGGAATAACTTCCTACTTTTCTAATACATTGACTATCTAAGAAACCTATGAAATCTACCTTCATCTCTTCTTTCCTTCCCAATTCAAAGAGAGACAGACAGACAGACAGACAGAGACAGAGAGCCAGAGAGAGCCAGAGAGCCAGAGACAGAGAGAGAAAGAGAGAGTGATAAAGAGAGAGACAGAGATAGGGAGAGGGACAGAGAGAAAGAGAGAGTGACAGAGGGGGCAGAGAGAATGAGAAAGAAAATATTTTTCAATCTTTATCTTTCATTATATCCCTTTGATCTCATTTCTTCTGAGGCATGCCTATATTGATTATCCACATTTCTTTTTAATCTTCAACAATTACTTCTCTAGTGGCTCCCTCTCCAATATCTATAAACAATTTTGGGTCTCTCTTAGCTCCTATTACTAATTTGTGTTGTCATTCTATACTTACCATCACCTTTATTTCAAAAAGACATAGAAAGTAGATTCATTCTCACACTCCCTAGTTTCCTGAAATCTGATTTATATTCCTATTAATTAACTAAATTTCCTCTCCAAGGACATGAAATGTTCACTAAAAAGTCAAATCCAATGTGCTCATTAGTCATATTTACATTATTTTTCCCACATATGTAGTTAACATAAAACTTGGAAGGGTGACAGAATCATGTTCTAAAAAGATCATGAGAAGGAGGACAGTATAGTGGCTTAAGTGCTATCCTTGAAATGGTTGAGACTTCATTTCAAATCACATTTCTAAAACTAGTGCTGAGACTTTGGAAATATCACTTAAGATCCATGGACCTAAATGTCCTCATCTATGAAATGTACATAAAAATATTTGCAGTGTTGACTTCATTATGTTGGTGTTAAGCTCAAATGAGCTCATACATGTGAAGGGCTTCTGAGATGTCAAAGTACTATCTGAATTGCAAATATTGTTATCTTGGCAGGATGAAACAATAATCACCTAAATAGGATAAAAGTTGATAGGAAAAAAATGTGCAACTTTACATTTGTTTAATGCAGTTTTAAAAGTGAAGGATGGGAAACATATAGGTACTTTATACAGAAAGGACCTAATGGTTTTAGTGGACTATGAATTCAATATGAGTAAACAATGTGATGTGATGTTAAAAGAGTTAATATTATTACAATTTTTATGAATGATATTCATGCGCCCACTTTGTGTACTCTATCAACTAATCAATGAGTCACAAGGTTCTTTCATGTACCAAATATTGTGCCAAGATCTGGGGATATAAATATAAAACTCCCTGCCCTTATAGAGCTTTTATTCTATTAGGAGAATAGAATGAGCTCACTGGAAGACAAAGACTGGTGTGTGTGTGTGCTTGTACACATGTGTTTATTTGGATAGATATATGTAAACACTTCTATAGAAGGATGGAGTAGGGAACTAAAAACTATATAGATCAGAAAGTATTAAAGGCTGAGGCTTCCAGGAAGTAGAATATTGAAGAAAAAAACATTTTAAGCTGAAGATCAGCTTCTGTATAGGCAGGTGTTAAGGGTCTTTGGACTGGCTAAGGAGTCCATTGACCCATTTATTAACTCTGTCTAACTAATAAATTGCTTTTTTCCTTCCTAGCTGGGTGACCCTAGGTAAGTCACTTGACCCCCATTGCCTAAAAAAGAAAAGAAAAAAGAAAAAAAAAAGAAATTGCTTTTTTCCTGAGAATTTTCCTTAGTTATGATTAATCACACAATATGTACATAGATACATCATGTATATGTATATATATATGCACATATATGGGGATATTGATAGCACAGGAATTTATGTAGCTCTAATATGCATATTTATTACTTGTTTTCATATTTATTTTTCTAAAGGAGGGAATGGAAGGAGAAAAATACTTATTTGTTCATTTACAATTTACAATGTAATTTCAAATAAAATTATAGAACGGAGCCAAATTATGAAAGTGTTCATATTTTAATCAAAAGGTAACCTAAGGAAATAATATTTGTCAGCAGGAAAGTGACATAGTCAGATTTATGCCTTAGGAAAATTAATTTGGCAATATATGAAGAATAAATTAGAGTAGGGAGTGACTGAATAAAAAGAACAATTTGGAAACTATTGCAAAAGGACAGCTAAGAGGTAATGAGGGCTTGGATTGTGGTGCTTATAGTGTATAGAAATACTGGGGCAGACGAAAGAGTGATTGAGGAGTTGCAATCCACAGACTTTAGCAATGGATTAGATATTAGGGGGTGGGCTGTTATTGGGAGAAGTGAATCAAGGAAGATTCTTAGGTTGCAAACGTGAGTGACTAGAAAAATAATTCTCTTCTCCACAGAATTCAGTCACTGTGTTGTTGTTCAATAAATTTAGTCATATCCAACACTTTGTGACTCCATTTGGGATTTTCTTGGTAAAAACAAAAAAGGCATGAGTTTGGCATTTCCCTCTTTAAATCAGGTATTTCATAAGTATGTTTTAAAACTAGCTACTTACTAGGAATTGTGCTAAGTAATTAGATAAAAATGCAATTAATAATCCCTGCTTGTAATGAGTTTTTATTCTGAAGGAAGGTAAGTGCACATATGGGTATAAACAAAATAAATATAAAGTTGGAACTTAGGGGGAGTGATGGGTTTTAGAGATAAACAATTGTTTCTGTTCTGGGGCATGTTGAATTAAATAATCCATGGGTCATAGAAGATGAAATATCAAGTAGGAAGTTGTAGATTATGGACTAGAGGCCAACGGAGTGATGAGGGCAAGATATGTAGTCACTTTTGTGTCATTTGGAATTATCATAAACCCTGGGAGACTACAACTCCCAGGACTCTCTTTATTATAACTTCCCTTGACAACTTCCACTTCCTTTGTGGGAGGTGTCAGAGAAAGTATTAAAAAGAGAAAGTTTGGCACCTTTTCTCTCTCTCTACCCTGGAGCTCTCTCTACCCTGGAGGTTCTCTTTACCCTGGAGGGTCTGTTCTGGCGCCAGTCTCTCTCTCTCTCTCTCTCTCTCTCTCTCTCTCTCTCTCTCTCTCTCTCTGCCTTTTTCCCTTTTTATCTACCTCCTAGTTTTTCCCTAGAACTTCCCTTTTTAATTAAAATAAAACCTAGCTATTCTAAACTCTAAAGTTTCTCTCTGATAATTTATTCCAGCCCCAAAGGGCTCTGGTTAATTTTCCCCTGCCCGGGCTGGGGAAGCTACCTTCCTTTCTCTTCCTCTACCTTCTTCTCTCTTTTGTCTCATTCCTCCAATCCTCCTACCTTCATCCCTTCACCCCCTCACACTTTCCAGAGTCAGTTTGATATAGTTGATTGTTGAATCAATGGGTTTTAAGCAGTTCACTAAGATAGAAATCTACAGAGAAATAAAGATGACCAAAGGTGAAGTCTTGTTATACTTAACTATATGCAGTATGTTCAGTGATGGACATTGCAAGGGAACCAAGAAAGATCAATGTAAAAGATAGGAAAGGACAAGAACCTATAAAGGCAAAAAAGGAACCAAAAAGAGGGAGTCAGATTTTTTTCCCACAGAGAGCAAACTGAGGATCAAACAGCTAAAAGAGTATTGTAACAATCAAAAGAGCCTGTAACCAATGTTTGATAGAAGGGAGAGAGAAAGTCTATGTTGGTCTCTCTTACAGCTCTCCCCTGGGGCCAAATAATATACTGGGAGACTTTAAGGGGGTGTCACCCAAAAACTGGGTGACCTGGATGATCTTGCAGCCCCATAGGAGTTGGGGGCAAAGCTTCCATATAAGATGAGGTATGTGGTACCCCAATCTCATCCTGAATAAGGACAGGGTTCACACAAACCTCCACCCCATCAGTTAATTTCACAGTGGGGGAGTCCAGCTTCAAGATGGAGGCAGCCAGACCAAGCTGTGGTTCCCCTCTCCCTTGTTGTCTCTCAGGCACTCTGGAATGCTATCTGAATGATGAATGGCTTTTGTTATTCACAATTCAGGGAATGGGGAAAGGGGTGAAGGGCAAAGGGAATTGGGGTGCCCTCTTCTCTCTCTGTTTCTATTTCTATTTCCTATTTCTATCCTTTTCTATATTTGTAAGTAGACCAGAAAGGGTCTCTCAGCAAGGTTGGGTAATGGCTGAAGGAGAGTAAGAAATTGAGCCCAAAAGTGAGTCCAAAAATTTAGCTGACTCTATGATTGAAGTCTTCATGGGTGAGTTGCTATGGATTCGGCTTTGATCAGGGAATCAGGGTTTCAATTTCCACTAGAAAATCCTCAGAAAGCCCAATGGGCGTTAAGTGACTTGTCCAGGGTCACATAACTAGGAAAGTCTGAGGCCAGATTTGAACCTAGGACTTCCCATCTCTGGACCACTGAGCCACCCAGTTGCCTCCCACCCAGTGACTATATTTCTTGTAGAATAAAACAGCATCCTCTCTATATAGCATTTAAATACTTTCATAATCTATCTCCAACCTAACTCCAAGGGCTGATTATATGTTATCACCTTTGTGGACTCCATGAATTTGTCAAAAAGGCCTATGTTCTGTTTTTTTCACACTAACACCTATTTCACATTTGCCTTGCTTAAGCTTACCCTTGTCCCAGGAATGCTCCCCCTCTTCACCTTGGACTTTATGTAACTATCACCTTCCCTTGTATACTGCAAAGACAAGCAGTATGATATCAATTATACTTGTAAAATCACATGAAACATTTCCCCATTAGACATATAACAAAAATAACAAGAAAATTAAAGTAAGATAAGTCCATTTCAGAATTCATCAGTTTTCTTTCTGCACATGTATATCATGTTTCCATCATGAGTACTTGGATCATTATAGCGATCAGAGCAGTTAAATTTTTAACAGTTGACCTCATTATAATTTTGATATTATTGCATGCAATGATGTACTTTTGCTCATTTCCATTTACATTAGTTCATATAGAACTTCCCACATTTCTCTAAAAGCACACCCCTTATTTTTATAAAACAACAGCACTCAGAAATTTATCATTTCTTCAGCCATTTCCCAACTGATGAGCATCCCCTTAGTTTCCAATTCTTTGCCACTCCTAAAAGAACTGCTAATATTTTGGTACATGTAGGCTTTTTTCTTTTATCTCATTGGGATACAGACCTAATAGTGTTAATGATGAAGAGGATGGGAAGTTCTATAGGCCTTGGGCATATTTCCAAATTGTTCTCTAGAATGGTTGGACCAGTTCACAACTCTACCAAGAGTTCATTTATGTGCCTATTTCCCTCATTCCCCTCAAGCATTTGTAATTTCTAACAGCTGTAAGATGATGCTTTGGAGTTGGAATTAGTGATTTAAATTTTTTTAGATAGTTTTAATTTCTTCTAAAAAAAGGGCCTGTTCTTGTCCTCTGATGATTTTTTAATTGAGGAATGATTCTTATTTTAATAAATTTGACTTAGTTTCTTATATTTTGAGTAATGAAGTTTTACCAGAGAAACTTTCTGTAAAAATTTGATGTTGCTTCATTGTCTATGTCATATTTCAATATAACATACTTTCCCTAACTATAGTTTAATTAGCTCTATTGAAAGTCTCTAATTTTAACCACAATAACTAGTTATTCACATAGCCCAGATATAGAATCATGAATATTGTGTCATTATGATGACATCTATATCATAGAAGGAATTCTCTTTTCTAGAAAAGGGAGAATAAAATCTTGAAAATCAGCATTATTCTAAAAGGGAATGTCACTTACTCTATTTCTGAATAGTGTTCTCATAGATATCTTCATACAAGTAGGCTGTAATTGTAATCCCGTTTTTCACATTTCCACCCACGCTGTTGTTGTTACCCATACTTAGAGCGATTTTAGTCCTGATGCACTGGTGACTCACTGGACTTATGTTCCTGCCAATTATATAACAAGGGAAGTTCAATGTAGACTTAGGTATCATTATAGGATAAACAGTACAGAGAACTGTCAAAGCTAGAGGTAGAGGAAGAGGGTGGTGAAAATGAGCTAGAACTCATATATATGTGTTTTCTGTAGGATGATAATTACTGTTCATTTTTAATTTATTTATTTATTATGTTTACATTTGTTTATTTAATATTTAAATTTATTATTTATTTTTATTTAAATAGAAGGGCTATCCATGTGGCAAGACCCTACTCTCTTTTTGTAATGGGGGAGTTAAGGTTTCTGCTTAGCACCCTTGATTTTCCACAGGTTTCATCATTTTCCTGAGTTTGAAAAGTCTTACTCTGTTGTTAAAACACACATGCCTTTCTTTTCATTTTGATATTCCCTCCATGGTTTTTCAAACCTAGTATTGTCATTGTATTCTGGAGAAGGATTTCAAAAGTATGAATCTTATTAAAGTAAAAAGATCTTTTGGAATTTAGAGCAACACACAAAATGTTGTCTTTGCATTCTGTGGAGTGTGTGTTTCCAGAACATGCAAATATGTCTTTCAATGTCATTGGTGTCCAAGGATTCCAATTTCCACATTATTTCTGGTTTATTCTTAACCAATAGTAATAATAAAAATAGCCACTAGATATTAGATTGCCTTAAACCCTACAAAAATACTGCTAGAAATTGTGAAATCAACTTCTAGATATTTTTCCATTTATTAAGTTGTGTGTGTGTGTGTGTGTTTGTGTGTGTGTGTGTGTGTGTGTGTGTGTGTGTAACACTGAGGTAACAAGGGTTGCCAGGGAGAGGATGAATTAATCTAAGCAGGCAAACATCAGCAGGGAAATACAGACTGGGACTTGGGCTAAAGACAAAACACTGAAGGGAAATAGACTGATCCCTTCAAGTAAAGGACACTTTACAGCCAAGTTAGAATCAGCCAAGACAGATTGAAATTGACTACAGGCTTTAGTCAGTTTCACAGGAAGGGACTTGTATTGAAGTTACACTTCCTTCAAAATGGATACCCTCAGCTTCCCTCAAACCCAAAGAGTATGTTGTTTCTCTTTTCCTCTTCCCCCCTCTCTTACTAATCAACTAATGAAGTAGCCAAAAGGTCTTGTTTAAACACAAAGGGATTTATTGGCTTCTAGGATAGGTTGACAGGGTAAAGGATCAAGGAAGCCCTAAGAGCCACTTAGAGAAACCTCAGGTGGGGGAAGGGAAGCAGGAATGTGAGACTGAGAACAGACCTGCCTTTACTCAGCTCTCAAGGTGATTTTGAAATCAAAAAGGTTTAGGAAGTTGGATACAAAGGCTCAATAAATAATTTGTTGCCAGGCTAACACTAACTATCACAGATTTGATCTAACTCTCCAATTCACTCTCCTATTCACTCTTCTCAGACATTCAAGTAAGGGAAATGAAGGTAGAAAATAAAGTAGGGTAGGAAATTCAAAGGATTTCTCTAAATTAACAAATCTCAAAAACTGCAAATCTGGGGCAGCTGGGTAGCTCAGTGGATTGAGAGCCAGGCCTAGAGATGGGAGGTCCTAGGTTCAAATCCGGCCTCAGACACTTCCCAGCTGTGTGACCCTGGGCAAGTCACTTGACTCCCATTGCCTACCTTACCAATCTTCCACCAAGGAACTAATACACAGAAGTTAAGGGTTTAAAAAAAACTGCAAATCTAAGCTAGGTTTCAATCTCAAGAAGGAGCCCAGCTGGACCCTGATTCCCTCCACGAGTTCCCATGTACAACTGAAACTTTTCCCCAAGATTCTAAAACTTTAACTGACAGTAGAAATTCTGCAAAAACAATTATGCCCCCTCTCTGCATCACAATACCCCGTCCTTAGTACAGTGCCTGATATATAGTATGTATTTAATAGATGGTGATTAATTTATCAGGATTCATGTGAATAGCAGCACATATTAGAGTTTTAGTACACCCAGAAAGTAAAAGGTGCAGGAAGGAAATAGAAATACAAGTACCCAACTTGATAGAAAGACCTCAGAACAAATAGTTTGACTAGTAAAGCAGATAAACCATAAGTATTCATTAAATTGATTGCACAAAGAATGCTGACCACCTCTAGAGAAAGAATTGTTTGAAAACAGAATCCAGATCAAAGCATACAATTTTTCACTTTAGTTTATTTGGGTTTTAATTTTGGGGTTTTGGTTTTATTTGGGTATTCTCTTACATCAATGAACAGTGAATAAAATGTGATAATATGTTTTGCATGATAATACATGTGTAACCTGTATCAGATTGTTTACCAGTTTTCAGAAGAGGTAAAGAAGGGAGGGAGGGAGGGAGACAATTTGGATCTTATGATTTTTGTGAAAAATTATTACTACATTTAATTGGTAAAATAAAATACCTTTACAGAAAATAATGTAATTCTTCCCTTCTAACTTTCAACAACTCAAAAAAATTACTATATTTCAACAGTGAGATAGATGAGTCCTGAAATTAAAGCACCAACTTAATAAAATCAAATTATTTTAGTTTTAAAAAAGATTCGATGCAATCTCTTTCTTCTTAAGCCTTTCAGAGATCCCCTAGATACTTTTGCTTTCCCCTTTAAGGTTAATTTATATATATTTTGTATGCTGTTATAAATATGTTATTGTCCTTTCTAAAATGTAAATTCTCTGAAGTAAAAGTCTATTTCACCTTTCACTTTATATCCCAGTATTTGATATATGACTGCTGGTTTAAATGATGACTTGACCAATCACAAACCTGATCATTTTTTTTTAATCTTAAGAAGGAAATTTTTATGAGGCACAGATGATCAAAAATCTTTAGGGAGTACAAATAGAAAGAAATTTACATAATGACAAAACAGATGAACACCAATTTATCAAATGATTTTGAGGGGGAGATAGGTATACTCAGATTGCAATGCCCCAAAATCTCCTTTGAGTATGATGATATCGATCCAACTAGTAGAGCATCTATACCAAAGGAAAGTAATGCTAAAAACTAGAATTTACTAAAAATTCATTATGAATAAGTGTATTCTCCCACAATATTTGACATAATGTATTAAAATTAGGATTTAGATGTGAGTATATTCAATAGAAATTATGATGTTTAAAAAAGGGGCAAACATGGAGCCAGGAATGGTTATTTTAAAGGACAGGAATCAAATATCCCTGTAGAAGGAGCAACATAATAAAAAAATTAAAGGTCTGTGGAAAAGCATTAGGCAAGTTAAATAAATATCTAGTCCGTATATAAAAGTATAGTAGAAGACTTGAATTCTATTAACATCCAAGTAAAGGAAAAAAAAGAAAGGTCATACAAGGTGCAATATGCGAAAGAGATCTATATTAGACAATAAATGACAATAATCAGCAAGTGATAGAAAAGTTAAAGTGTTGAGGCTAAAGAAAGGGTCAAAGTAGCTTAAATTTTAAAAAAATAAGCATCAATTAATAATGCTACCAAAGAGGATTGAGAAATAAATCAGAAGACAGAGAGAAATCTTGAAGAAAGGGCATGTGGAGAATTTTTCATTATTTACATTTTCACAAGAAGTTTCATAGGATAAAAATATAATTTTAAGCAAATATGAAAGAAAATATTAGTATGTCATTAAAATAATGAATGACAGAATTGCTGACTCAAGAAGGAAGTAAACTATCTTCATTGCAAAATTGATAAAGAGTAGAGACAGTTAATATCCACAATTATTGACACAAAGTCTCCATAATATTTCATGATTAATCAATGAAGTACTTTCTAGCTTACCCTTAGATGAAAGCCTAACCTCACCTTTACCTTTAAGGGGCATTATGTATCTGTTTCTTAAACATGAGAGTGCCAATGGCCATCCAAATATAAGGAAATTTTTTACTTATATTCATAAAGTAAGAGCTTATAATGTGGTTATATTTTGAATGAGAAACAAAGTCCCCCAGGATATAAGGGGCAAATTGTTATTGATGTAATATTTATTGAACAAATCATCTCACTTTGTCAGAGAAGATATATTGAAACTGTGTTATGATCCCAGAGATGGTTACTGTACCCAACTGACTCTTCCATCATGCAAATACACCAGATGCCTGAATCTGACATTTTACTTATACCCAATGGTATTGACATGGTGACAAATCATCATCATTAAGATTAAACTATTCAGTATTTTGAGAGTATCAAATCCAGCTCATATTCCTTTTAAGTGACTGAACAATGGTGCATTTGCATTCTATTTCACAACAGTAGCAAGAGCTGACATTAAAGGATTAAAAAGTGATGATGCCATGGACAGTTGGTCTCTCTTCTCTGATTACTGCAAAACCTTTTATTTGGTTTTGTATTTATGACTTTTTAATACACTACAAATTTAAGCTTAGATTTTAAAACTTACTAAGACTTTTGGGACACCCTGCAGCTAAAATAGACCAATGAGAATATTGGAGTATGTGATGTCCATATGAAAACTATTCTCTATTTAAAACATTCCAGGGACTGAATGTCAAGAATACTAAATGTAGCATCTTTCAGTGAGTCAATTTAAGCCCCATATTCTACCTACCCTTAAACACATTATTTTATCTTTTAAATAGAATTTAGTATGGTTTCCAAGTTAAATAAGGGTTGTATCAAAACATTGTAATAAAATCTTAATGCTCAAAAATAAGCTTAAATTTTATGACATAATTAGGAATGATGTCACATTGCTCCTCTCTCATGTACTTTTTTTCAAACATTTATTAATATTCATTTTTAATATGATTCATGCTCCTCCTTTCCCCTTCACCCCCCGCACTCCCCCCACCCATGGCCGATGCACATTTCCACTAGTTTTGTCATGTGTCCTTGATCAAGACCAATTTCCAAATTGTTGGTAGTTGCATTGGTGTGATAGTTTCGAGTCCACACCCTCAATCATGTCCACCCCGACCATGCGTTCAAACAGTTGTTTTTCTTATTTGTTTCCTCTCCTGCAGTCCTTCCTCTGAATGTGGGTAGCGTCTTTACCAC
>NC_058132.1:632042810-632097902 GCF_016433145.1 Gracilinanus agilis
GTGGGGTGGTTGCTCAGCCCATGATTTAGTGAGAGCTGTTTCACCCCTTTATAGCATGGAAATGCCTCAATTCCACGTAACTTCCACGCTGTGCCCTGTTGTGGGGTTCCTCCGTTCGTCTGGACTTGTTTTTATGTCCCCTTTAGGAGTTTTGTGTGTTTCGGTCAGGAGAGGTTAAGAGCTGCTTCTTACTCTGCTGCCATTTTAACCCGGAACATCTCATGTACTTTTGCAAATGATAATAAATGTCATTCACACTCAATAAAAGTCCTCTGTATGCAAAGAGAAAGTAAAGCTTGAAAGCTTGAATCTGGAGGTAAAAATTCAAACCATGGATGCCACTAATGCTTTTTTGTTCTCCTACAAGTAAGATATATCAAACATGGAACTATATTAAGGAAGGAATTTGTGGCTATATATATCAAGAAAATTACTGGTATCCTAAAAGCTAATATCAATGAAAAAATCATGTTTAAAGCAAGTACTATCTGCCCAATAGAGACTGAACATACAACTTAAAAAGTTATTTAATGTACCATAACAGATACAGAAAGTATTCAAAAAAACATCCTCCACACTATGAAAAAAAGTACAGGGGCCATCGCTTTAACTTTCTATGGAAAAATGAACATTTTCTTATTTAAAAGGAAGATATCAATTGATAGATATTCTCTGAGCTTGTGATATACAGGTTAGAGAACTGATAGAGAAAAGTAAGACATAGTTATATATTTATACATATTATATATGTTATTTTTCAAACGATGCCTTTTTTAATGGGGAGAGGTTTGAAAGAGCTAAGTATTTTAATATAACAAATAAATAATTTTAAAAGAAATAGAAAAAGATCTGAATTAAATTTTCTGGGGCTAACCATGAATTACTTCCCCAAGAAATGATAATTATGACACTAAGTATGTGTCACTAGATTTGACAAATTTAAATGAACTCCAAATGCTTTTACCCTGAAATGTTGTCTTTGAAGGAACTAATATCAGAAAGGAATCAAAATGTCTTTCAAGGGCAACATCCATATTATCTCAGTCAACTATATAATGCTAGAGAAACATCAAGCAGGTAGTCAATTTGCATGAATTACTTTATAGAAATGGATAGTTTTCTGATGACAATTCTATCCTGAATCTTAACCAGCAAAAATTACAGTGTTCTCTTTAAAGACTCAGGACTTTATTGATCTCTAAACATTATGCAAGACAAGAAAAAATTGCAACAAATCATGGCACATTATAAACATTTAGTCTCCAATTTAATACCTAGAAATGAACTGTTGGCTAGAATTATATATCAGAAGCTTGCTATCTTTCATAATTTGAAGATAAAATGGTATTTGAAAATCTGATCTCAATCAGTCCCAAAGAATTCAACAAATTATCTATGTTCTATTTGAAACAATATCACATTAAAACTACTCTCCATACTCATTTAGACATAATATTGAACCATAAAATTCAATGTAAAAATTTGAATAGATGTTCAGCATATTGGATGTGTGTAATCTCAAGTTATATATAACTAAAAGCTTTCAAAATATAGAAAGTCCAAAGTCTAAGTAGAGATTAAAGTTTTTTAAATAGTTTAAAGGCTATAAGACTTTTAAGACATTCTTTAAAAATATATCTCAAGAAACAAATCAAAATTATAACAAAACAACCTAATTACATATTAACAGTATTATACAATGAAGTTCTGTAGTTCCTAGAGCCTACATTCATGTACTTATCTTTTATTCAATTATAATTACATAATGATTTTATTCATCTATGCTAAAGTCTGCAGAATTTAAAATATCAAATTAAAAGACATTCCTATATTATTTCCAAAAACAAATGACATTTATATATTGCTCTAAGAGTTACAAAGACCCATAATCAAAGTGTTATAAAGAATATCATGCCCTTATTCCAGATGAGAAAGTTGAGACTCAATTAATTTATTCTCTGTCACACAGCTCAGTAGAATCTAAGCAAGTTTCAAACCTTAGCATTACTAATTCCAAGTCAGAATTATATCCTCTATACAATTGAGTTTGGTGGATTCCTTATACTATAGTAGGGAAAATTATAAACAGACAGAGAGCTGAAGTGTTGGAGATAGAAAGAGTATGACTCACCCCAAAATAGGTATTGGGGTGAAGGAGAATGTCTCACTAGTTCTAGAGCTAAAGGAAGGAGATAAGAGAAAGGAAACAGGAATAAGAAGCATATTATGAACTCAGGTATTGTCAGTGACAAATCCTAAGGCAAAATGTCTATCTTTCTCTTCATACTGATAGTTTTCATCATGTTTTGGTTATATTTTCTTGGTTCAATTCCATACCAACTGCTTCTAAAATGATTGGATTCTCTTTCTAGTCTTATCTTTAGTTAAGAAAAATGTTCCTATACATATGATGGATGGCAGGAATACCTGAAATTTAAATTGCTAGATTAAACGCTATTGGTTTTAGAAAGAAGAGCATAAGAATGTGTTTGAATTCCCCATATCTCTGAAAGGACTATTTTGACAACTATAAACTACACACTGAAAGTTTTATTTAATTACATGTAGTCAACATATGTACAAGAGGTGATTGATGTATTTCTATTAGAAGCATAATGGAGTCTAGATTCAGTCTTGCCATTTCCTAATCATAGTACCTTAAAGAACTCACAAACTTCATAGGACTTCCATTCTCTCATTCCTTTAATAGAAAATGTGATAGCTGTCTTGTTTCTCTCACAAAGGTATCCTGAGCCTCAAAGGGTTTTCATATTGTTTTTAATTAACTGTAAAGCACCATACCAGTAGATCCATTGTGAATCACTATTTTAAAAAAATCAAGGAATTATTATTATCCTTTTTCCATAGTCCATAAGATTTATATTTTTACTTTTCCCATATTGTTTCCCATTGTCAATATTTTTTTCTTTTCCATTAATATTTATAGTTATTTTTGATAAGTGAAATTCAGCTGCATTCAATAATGCAATTCTATGTCTATACTTCAATGCATCACTGATTTTATTTTAATATGAGTTTAGATTGCAACCTATTTATAGAATTTCTTCTAGAGTGAATTCCAAGCACACATATCCTTCCATATATTTTCATGGAGGAATAATACAATATGCTAGGTAGTTCTCATTATTTTTTTCGTATTTTGCAGTTACTGTCTGATAATCTATCTGATAATCGTCATACTATATTACAAGACCTCCTTTTATGGTCATATACTTGAATCCTCTTTGCTGATTATAGCACAAAGGTTGCTATTTTTAACATATTACTAGCTACCAGTATCTTTGGTATATATTTCCAATGATTGAAGGCCAACTGCCCCGTGGGAGTAAATTAATTTATCCTTTTAACAAATTTATGCAAATTAGATTAGTTTTCTTTTTCAATTTAGTTGACACAGAGATAAGTTTTCAGCTACTGATACTTTCTTGGTCTCCTGAACAGAAACCGTCAACTCATGAAGGGTCAGGGACTCTTCCTAAGAATTTAAGCAATAGAATATCAGGACAAACAAAATTAACAAATTGGATTCAGTAAAATCAAGGGGTTTTTTTAAGAGAATCTATTCTCTACTCTGAACAATCTTGCCCTACTATGGATAGATAAACATATTTTTTGTTTATTAAGTATCACAATTTATTTAAACTTCATACCTAAAATATTAAGAGGTTTATTCAGTTTTTCCCAATCTCTTACTTTTTCCTCTTCTAATATTTTGTTATTCATTGACTAACATTAATGTGATGCCAATGGAGGAAGATTGGTGCAAAAATATTGGACTTTAAAGAGACATGAGCTTTCATTCATTGAAAGAGCTCTTTAATACCCCAAATGTGATCAAGTTTTACTTCCTATCAAGTTCCTATAACTCATGTATAATCTATGTGCCAGTGGATGAATGCACCAATAATTTGTTCACCTAACTGCATTCTATAATCTGGACTATCACTATTGCCCTTTGGGGGACAATGAAGCTTAATTCTTTGAATGAATATGAATATCATTTGGAAAGACAGAGCTACCTATCAGACATTAATGTAATTGGCATAATGGTACAAAGAAAAAGCAGATGCTTTAGAAACACCATGAAAAAACCTTCTGGTTGCAATTTTGTGGGATATCTCCCATGAAACAGCAAAAACTTCAGGTAAGAAAATGAAGAGTGGTTTATTGCTTTGCAGGATATTGATACTATGTGGAAAACTGAACAAAAGTCCCTTCTGTGATTTAATATGTAATGAAATTCTTTGTAATCACAACATATATGTGATAGATGTTGTACACAAAAAATCCTTTATTAATTTTTAAAAATTATTCTCCTCTTAATTTTGTGGAAATGGATTTTATGTTAATATCTTGTTGCCATGGTTACCATAATTCTCCATTTGAAATCTAGTGTTTGCTACTTTGAGAGATTTGTGGATTCCTTTGGCCTCATCATTGTGGCAACTATTATGTAATATTTAAACTTTCCCAGAAACAATGAAAATATGTCATTATCTTTATTTCCCCTTTTATATATGTATATGTGTGTCTGTGTGTATTTCAGTATCAAAAACTAAGATATACAAGTCGGTTTACAACTGCTGCGACAAAATTATATTCTTCCACATTAATCCTTTCTACTTATTTTGTATTAATTTTGAACTTTTCTTTCACTAGTTAATATGATGACACATAGTTGATTTTATAATAATGGCTATGTCAGTAACTAATCACTTTTATTTGAGAAGATATACTTAATTTTGTTTCCCATGATTTTAGGAAATCATCATATATCTTATTTCCCACCAAATTACAGAATTTCTGAAGCCATCTCAACCAAAAATAATTTTACTACATAATACATTCTTGCCTGGTCTGTTTTAAAATATTAAATGAATGGAACACAAGACAAAACATTTCATTTTTGGACAGTTTCAAATATTAGTATTTTCCCTTTAGGTAAATTGTTTTCCATTCTAAAATATGTGTAGAGTAACATATAAGATCCCACCATGTGTTACTGATTTTTTTCTTGCCAACCAATGAACCAATTTTATTATAATAGCTTATATAATAATAAACATCTAAATATTTTTCTGAATAGTTATTGGGTTCTTTCATAGTGATTATCATTCTTTGTCATTTTGTGTTTTATTCATCTTGTTAAATATTTTCCAATTTTTAAATAGTTATTTTCTGTCTTAGAATTGATATTGATTACAAGGCAGCTGAATGGTAAAGACAAGGCAATTAGTTTAAGAGACATGCCCAGCATCACACAGCTAGGAAGGGTCTGAGGCTAGATTTGAACCCAGGACCACTAATCTCCAGGACTAAGACCGGTTTTCTTGGTCTGTCACTCTCTCATTGAGATATTTCATGTTTCCTTCTATTTTTTCAGTCTTTTGACTTTGTTTTATTTGTTCTTGTTGTCTTGAGAGATCATTAGCTTCTAATTGCTCAATTCTAGCCTTTAGGGATTGGTTTTCAACTATAATCTTCTGGTTTTCGGCTATGATCTTCTGGTTTTCGGCCATAATCTTCTGGTATTCCTTTTCAATCTGGACATTTCTGGTGTTCAATTTGCTTATCAGTTCATTTGGTTTCTGAGCCTCACTTTCCATTTGCAAGATTCTACCTTTTAAACAGTTATTTTCTTGCCAGATCTCTTCCATTTTCCTCAAAATCTCAGTTTTGAACTCTTCCATAGATTGTGAGGAGTTTTCCTTATTTGAGGAGGGTCCGGATGCTTGTTTGTTCTCCTCCTCTGTTTGCTCAGTTGTCTGGATTTTCTCTGTGTAACAGTTGTCGAGTGTTAAAGACTTATTTTTCTTGTTGTTATTCTTTCACTTCTGAACTTACTGAGACTGGGTAGCCATCCTTAGCCCAGCAGCTTCTCAGGTTTATCCTCGCGCTCAGGGTCTGTCCGGGGTCTATTGGCTCCTGAGGTCTGAGTTCTGGTTTTTTCCCAAGGTTAAGCCTCCTGGTGGACCCCCTTGCTTGATCCTCTGCCAGAGGTTTCTTTACAAGTCTCAGGGTGCTGCTTCCACAGTCGTATATCTGTCTGCACTGGTTCCCCACTCAGGGTTTCAGAGCTTTAGCTCCTGGCTGTGTCTGCCTCCACCCACCCCTCCACCCATGCCTGTGCTCTGAGCCAGCGCTCTGCGTCTGTTCTTGGCGTCCTGCTCCCGCGCTCAAATTTTGTGTGCGTTTGTTAGCTTTTTTGGGTCCTAAATCTTGCTGCTCTCAGGAACAGGCCCCGGAGCTGCCAATGACTCGATGGGTGCCCCAAACTTGCTCTATTTCTTTTTAGCTGGCTTTGGCGCTATAGGTGGTGTGTGTGGAGGGGGTGGGGGTGGGGTGGTTGCTCAGCCCATGATTTAGTGAGAGCTGTTTCACCCCTTTATAGCATGGAAATGCCTCGATTCCACGTACCTTCCATGCTGTGCCCTGTTGTGGGGTTCCTCCGTTCGTCTGGACTTGTTTTTATGTCCCCTTTAGGAGTTTTGTGTGTTTCGGTCAGGAGAGGTTAAGAGCTGCTTCTTACTCTGCTGCCATCTTAACCCGGAACTGTGTACATATAATTTTAATAATCATTTTCTGAAATTTTAAAATTTGTTTCACTTGTTCCTTCCCATCTCTCTACCCTCCCCTAGTTCCAGGTAATATGATTTAAGTTGTTTGTGTTTTTGTTCAACATATATTCCATTTTTGTCATGTACCCTTGATGGTTTTCAATTATATGGACCCAATGCACTACAATATTCTAGAGTTGTAAAAAACTGATTGATATAATTACAGAGAAATTATTGCGTATCTTTGAATGATCAAGGAAAGTATAAGTATGATATTAATGGAATTCAATACATTTTGTTCTTAACAGGAAGGAAGGAAGGAAGGAAGGAAGGAAGGAAGGAAGGAAGGAAATGGCTTTTAAAAAGGAATTCCAAGTGATCTTGGCTTTAAATCACAAACAATATTCTATAAATAAAGGGATGTTGAGTAAAATTTAAAGAAAAAAACATTGACATGGCTTCATAAACATTAATTCATGCATGATTCATTTCCTTTTTTTTCTCATTGTTAAAAAAGTGCATATTGAGGAGTACTAAAATATAGTCTACTTATATTTAATCAAAGTATTAGACAAATTTAAATTTAATTCTTATGGACAAGTTAGAGGGAGAAAAGGACTTGACAATAGCATACTGAGGTAGATTTCAAATGGGTTGAATAGCAACACCCAATGGATAATAGTTATCAGTTTGATGTCACCTAACAAAAATGTTTTAAGTTTTTTTTGGGGGGGTTATATCAGTGCTTCTCTTAATCTACTTAAAAATGAAGAGAACACTTTCACCCCTCCCCAACCATATCTAATATATTGACTATTCTTGTCAATTCTATCTTTTCAACATCTTTCCTAAGTGCTTTCCTATGAAACTTTTTCCTGCTTTCCTATGAAACTTACTTTACCCTGAAAGGTAAAAGTACAGGGTCTCATCACTTGTTGCCTAACTTTTCAAAATAATATTCTGATTAGTCTCATTGCCTTAAGTATTTCTCCACTTCAGGTTATCCTCTACTCAGTCATCAAATTAGCCTTCTTAAATCACAGGTCTAACCAAGTCACTTCCCTATTTAATAAACTCCTGTGGCTCTCTATTGCTTTCAGGATCAAATATAAAATCCTCTAGATTTCAAAGTCCTTCAGAACTGCTCTCTTCTGACTTTCTAGCCTTGTTAATATTAGTCCACCCCTTTCTTTCCCTTATAATCTATAATCCAGTGACTCTACTCTCCTTGGTATTCCATACACAGCAATTCCATTTTCTAACATTGAATATTTTGCTTAGCTATCTGCCCTGCTAGGAACACTTTGCCTTCTCTCTTCTGCCTGCTCTCTTCTCTGTCTTCCTTTAAGTATTAGCTCAAATTCCTCTGCCAGAAGTAATTCCCAGAATTTATATTGTTATAACCATTCCTCTTATGTTATCTCAAATTTATCCTGTATGAAACGTGTATACAGAGTTGATTACAGATTGTTTCCCTTCTTTCCTAGTAGATTGTGATTTCTCTGATAGCTGGAATAATTTTTACTTTTGTCATATGCCTGACACAGTGCCTACCACATAATATATGCTTTATAAGTAGTTGCTGAAAATTTTGGAGGGATAGGTAAGGCACTAAATGAATCAGAATCTTAAGATATATACATTTTTAAAAATTTTTTAAAGATATTTACTGTTATATAGGCCAATCTGATAGGTGAGAGGCAGTTCCTCAGGTTTGTTTTAACTTGCATTTCTCTAATCGAGAGAGATTTAGAAGATTTTTTCATCTGATTACTAATACCTTTGATTTCATCATCTGAAAATTATTCATTCGTATCTTTTGGCCACTTGACAATAGGGGGAATGACTCATTTTCTTTTAAATTTGACTTGGACCTCTATAAATTTGAGAAATCAGCTTTTAAACAAGAAATTGGTTATAAATTTCTTTCCCAATTTGTTATTTCCCTTCTAATCTAGGTTCCATTATTTTTATTTGTACAAGAGCTTTGTAGTTTAATAAAATCAAAATTATTTTTTTTTACATCTTAAAATGCTCTCTGTCTCTTATTTGGTCATGAATTTTTCTCTTCTCCATAGATTTGCCAGATAAACTGTTCTATGTTCCCCTAATTTACTTAAGGTATCACTCTTTATATGTAAATAATATATGTATTTCTAACCTAATTTTTGTATAGTATGTGAAATAGTGCATTCTTATCCCAAAAGCTGGGATCTTTGGGTTTATCAAACACTAGATTGATGAGGTAATTTACCATTAGTCTATTTCATTGATCCACCCTTCTGTTTCTTAGCCAGTACCTACTTCTTTTGATGATTATTGCTTTATAGTATGAAGATCTGGTGCTGCTAGGCCCCCATACTTCACTTTTTTTTCATTATTTCCCTTAATATTCTTGATCTTTTTTATTCCAGATGGATTTTATTATTTTCTCTTGTTATGTAAGATAGGTTTTTGTAGTTTGATCTGTAAGACATTGAATAAGTAAATTAATATAGATGAGATTGTCATTTTTATTATATTATCGCAGCCTACCCTTGTGGAATTAATATTTTCTAATCATTTACATCTGACTTTATTTGTGTGAAGTGTTTTGTAACTGTGTTCTTATAATTCCTATCTTTGCTTTCATAGATTCCCAGATATTTTAAATTGTCTAGTTATTTTAAATGAATTTTCTCTATCTCTTGCTGATGAACCTTGTTGATAATATATAGAAGTGCTAATGACTTTTGTAGGTTTATTTTATTTTGTATCCAGCAACTTTTTTGAAGTTATTAAATATTTCAATTAGTTTTTTTAATTTATTCTCTAAATATAACATCATATCATCTGCAGAGTAAAGTTTAGTAAACTCATTGCCTACTTTAATTCCTTCAATTTTTTTCTTTCCTTTTTGTTAAAACTAGCATTTCAAATAAAAATAATAGTGGTGATAAAGTTCCTCTTTGCATCAATAATGATGTTATTGGAAAAGCTTCTAACTTATTCCCATTGAAGATGATATTTGCTGATAGTTTTCAGTAGATGCTACTAACCATTTTAAGGACTGTCTCATTTATTTTTACACCTTCCAGTGTTTTTAATAAGAATGAGTATTGCATTTTGTTAAAGGCTATTTCTGAATTGATTAAGATATGTATGTGATTTCTGTTAGTTTGCTTATTTATATATTAAATTATGTTGATAATTTTCCTAATATTAAACCAACTATGCATTCCTGGTAAAAATCCCAGCTGGTCATAGTGAATGATCCTCATGATATATTGCTATAATCTCCTTGATAGCATTTTATCTAAAAATTTTGCATTTACATTCATTAAAAAATATAATTTTATTTTTTCTTTTTGTTCCTCCTAGCTTAGTAACAGAATTAAATTTTGTCATAAAAATAACTTATGATACCTTGCCTGCCTATTTCCCCAAATAGTTTATATAGTATTGGAATTAATTATTCTTAAAATGTTTAGTAGATTTAACTTGTGAATCCACCTAGCCCTGGAGATTTTTTTCTTAGGGATTTCACTGAAGGTTTGTTCAATTTTTTTTGTCTGTGAAATGGAATAATTTTAATATTTTACTTCCTCTTTTGTTAATGAGTAATTTATATATTTTATACATTCATCCATTTCATTTAGATTGTCAGATTCATTGACATATAATTGTGTAAAATAGCTCCTAATGATTACGTTAATTTCCTCGTCATTAGTGGTGAATTCAACTTTTCCATTTTTGAAACTGGTTATTTGTTTTTCTTCTTTTCTTTTTAAATCAAATTAAGGAATACTCTCTTTTATTTCTTTCTAGATAAAAGCAATTTGTCTTATTTATTAGTTCAGTAGTTCTCTTATTTCCAGTTTTTTCAATTTATTCTTTTATTTTTAAGATTTATAATTTAGTCTTTAATTGGGGATTTTTAGCTTTATACTCAATTAATTGATCTCCTTTTTCTCTATTTTATTGATGCAAGCACTCAGAGATATATAATTACTCCTAAGTACTGCTTTGTTTTTATCTCATCAACTTGGGTATATTATATTCTAATTGTCATTCTCCTGAATGAAATTATTATTTATATAATTTGTACATTGTTCTTGTTTTAGAATCAGATTATTTAATTTTTGATTGATTTTTGTCTTTCCATGAACTTTTATTAATAATAACTTATTAATTTACGATCTGAAAAGTATGTATTTATTATTTCTGCTTTTCTAATTTTTCTAAAATTTCATTCACTTCCTTCACTTTGTTCTTGATTATTTTTTTAATTAGATTTATCTAGATCTGAGAGGGAGAAGTTAAGGTCCCCTCCTAGTAAAGTTTTATTTTTTTCGTCCTAAAGCTCATTTAATTTCTTCTTTAAAAATTTTAAAGGCTAAAACATTTGGTGCATACATGATAAGTATTGATATTACTTCATTGTCTGGAGGAACATTTAACAAGATGTAATTTCCTTCCTTGCCTCTTTACTTTGTATCTGTTTTTCTGTCCGTATCTTCCCTTCCACAGATGTGTTTCTTGTAAACAACATATCATAAGATTCTGGTGTATAGTCCTTTCTGCTATCTGCTTCCATTTATTGGGTGAGTTCATTCCATTCACACTCACAGTTATGATCATCAATCATACATTATCTTCTATCTTATTTTCCCCCTTTGATGCTGTTCTTTCTCTCTCTTTTTACTCTGTCCCTCCTCACAAATGTTTTGCTTTTAATCTCCACCCTCCTTTTCTTAATCCCTTTTATGACCACCTTCTTGATTTATTCCCCTCCTACTCCTCTATATGATAACTTTCTATATCCAAATGAGTATGGTTGTTATTCTTTCTCTGAACTCATGATGAGAGTAATGTTTAAGCATTGCCTATCACCACCTTCATCCCCCTCCTCTACTGTAACAGTTTTTCATCATTCTTTAGGTGAGATAATCCCCCACTCTCCCTTCCCATGTTCCTCAGGACAATCATTTTTTATTCCTTGATCTTTGTTTTTATTTTTTGCACATCACATGATCCTAATAAGCTTACTCTCACACCCTCTATCAATACTGTTTCTAACTAATCTAATAATGATAAAAAACTTTGAGTTATAAATGTCATCTTTCTATGTAGAAATACAAACAGTTTTATCTGATTAAATCCCTTATATTTTATCTTATTTGATTTTCCATGCTTCTTTAGAGTCTTTCAATTAAACATCAAAATTTCTGTTTGTCTGGTCTTTTCCTCTGAAATAGTTGAATTTCTATTTTATTAAATTACCATTTCACCACCTCCCCACCCCCCACCCCAAATATGCTCTTCTTTGGCATCATAATTTTTCCCTATGGTTTGCTTTTTTTTTTAATGTTTGTTCATTTCCCCATTTTGGGAGCTCTGAAAGCCACTTCCCTATCCTGATTTAGTTTACTCTAGGAACTGTTGATGGCTTACAGAACTCAGAGCAATATGAACCATCTTGTGCTGGGGATCAGGATCTAACTTCCAACTTAGACAGGAACTTTGGAGCTTAATCTGTGCTTATACAAGCCAGGTCCACTCTGGACTGCTTTGTCCTGGGGTTTAGGACTTTCCTTCAAGATTAGGCAGGGCCTCTGGGCCTTACTCATTTCTTACAAAGAACAGGAATGTCAAGGACTTTCTTGGAAAGGGGTTCAGTCCTCACTTCAAGGGCTCTGGACCTCCCCTTTGGCTTACACCAGCTAAGCACCCTGCTGACTGCCCTGTATTGGGGTGTGGGGCCTGAGTGTGGGCTTGGGCTGTGTCTCAGAGTCTTAAAGTTGATTCATGGCCAGGTTCAAACAGTAGATGTATGGTAGGGTGGAGTTGCTGTTGATTTGTGCAGGTACTCCTTGGTGCAACTCTGCTTTAGGCTCTGGGACTTTCCTATAGGTTGTGCTACCTTTTCACCCTAGTGAACCAGACACTATCTGCCTAAATTTCAGGTTGTTTTCTACTGGAAAATATCTTCTCTCCACCCCCTTACTGGCTCTTTCACTTCAATATTTGTTTTGAAGCTAAATTTTTAGGTTGATTGGAAAGGATTCTCCTAATAGTTCAAGATTTCCCTGCTTTGGGGGAGCAGAGCCAAGATGGTGGCTTGGTCACAGCAAAAGCTGAAACACCTCTGATTATTCAATAAATTCAAAACCAATCTTTAAATGGCTCTTCAATAGGAAAGGAATTAAAATCCATTAGCAAGATGGAATAAAGAGGCTCTCCAGCTGAACACAACTGGAAAGTTAGGCAGAAAGAGTTGATTTTCATGAGATAAGGGGGAACCAAAGTCAAAACCATACATAGAGGAGTACTGGCAAACCAATCCTCCCCTCCCCCTACAAATTGCACTAGATTCTGAAACTCAGCATAGGCCAACTTTGGGGTACTGTGACCCAGGTTACACTGACAAAAGAGCATCTCAGACCCATCTTTTGAAGTCCCAAGCCCTACAGCCCACAGTGAGTTCTGAAGTTGATAGCACTGGGGTCTTTCAAGCAGACCCTACTATTGTGAAGACCTAGCCACAGGGAAAAAATAGTTCATAGTGCCAAACATGCAAGTCAGCAGAGGAGACAGAAACAGCAAGCAGTTTTCAGAATTCCTGGTCCATAAGCAAAAAAAACAAAAGGCTAGGAAAATTAACAAACTCAAAAATTTCTACAGGGACAAAGAGCAAAGAACAAACAGAAAGAACAGGGGATGATGAGATCCAAGCAACTCTACTCAAAACTTTTTTTTAAAAAAATGGAATTGTCTTAAGCCCTGGAAAAACTCAAAAAAGAATTTTAAAAATCAAAAAAGGGGGCAGCTGGGTAGCTCAGTGGATTGAGAGTCAGGCCTAGAGATGGGAGGTCCTAGGTTCAAATCAGGCCTCAGACACTTCCCAGCTGTGTGAACCTGGGCAAGTCACTTGACCCCCATTTCCCACCCTTACCACTCCTCCACGTATGAGTCAATACACAGAAGTTAAGGGTTTAAAAAATCATATAAGACAGGTTGGGAAAAATAGGAAAAATAAATTAAAGTAATGCAAAAAAGAAAATAATAGCTAAAAAACAAAATTGATCAACAGAAATAGAGGCATAAAAATCCAATGAAGGAAAGAGTACATAAAGAGTATCAAATGGAAAAGGAGGATCAAAAAATGATGGAAGAAAATCAGTCTTTAAAAATTAGAATAGGAAAAATAGAAACTAATCACTTCACAAGATATCAAGAAAAAATAAAATTAAATGAAAAGAATGAAAAAATGTAAGAAAATATGAAATATCTCATTGAAAAAACCACTGACCTAAAAAAATAGATCCAGCAGATACAATTTAAGAATTATAGGATTACCTGAAAGTCATGACCAAAAAATAAAAAAAAGCTTGGACATCATAATACAAGAAATTATCAAAGACAACTATTCAGATATCTTCAAACAAGAGGGTAAAATAGAAATTGGAAGAATCTACAGATCACTTCCTACATTAAATCCCCAAATGACAATTCCCAAAGTCAAGTTCAAGAGGTTCCACACCAATGTGAAAATACTGCAAACATCCAGAAACAAACAATTCAGATATCATGTAGCTCCAGTCCAGATTACATAGGATCTGGAAGTTTCCACACTGAAGGACAGGAAAGCATGAATTAGAATATTCTGGAAGGCAAGGGAAGTGGGTTTACAACTAAGAATCGCTTACCCATCAAAATTGAATATATTCTTTCAAGTGAAAGTATGATCATTTAATAAAACTGAAGATTTCTAAGCACTATTCCCCATCTCCTCTGTACTATATTGACTATTTTACCCCTCCTTGTGTGAGGTGATTTACCCCCATATATTTCTGATTTTCTTTTTCTCTCAGTGTGTTTCTCACCTTTTGATATTTTTTGTTCTTTTTAATACCATCTCATCAGATTTAACTTAAAACCCTACACTCTGTCTATGGAAAATACTTCTTTCTGTACTCCATACACTCCACTCTGACTCCCTAATAGATTTATATGGTTGTTAATGAGCTAGACAATTCCATGAGATTCTTATTCCACATTAATAATACCTTTCTCTTTCTCTATAGAGAACAGATGGACATTTATTCATTTGTATTCCGACTGACAAGTGTCTCATTGACTACTGATGGAAAAATAATAAGGTCAAGAAAGTGTTGGTCTATAATGGATTTGTTGGAGGTATTTGGCAACAAGGTTTTAAAAGTATAAATAGAATTACCTAATTTGATGGGGGCAGTGATACTCAGCATCCAACAAAATAAATTTCAGAAGATGATATCACCAAAATGTAGGTCAAATGTAAAAAAATATCTTTTACCCTTTTTTCTTCTTCCTTTCTTTTCTTCTTTCCTCTATGACTTCCTTTCTCCTCTTCCTTTCTCCATCTCTCTTCTTCTCTTTCCTTCCTTTCTTTCTTTCTTTCTTTCCTTCCTTCCTTCCTTCCTTCCTTCCTTCCTTTCTTTCTTTCTTTCTTTCTCTTTCTTTGCTCTAAGTAATTTGTAAAAACATATCTCTTCCCAGGTATAGAAGCATTACAATCTAAATCAGAGGAGAAATTATAAAAAAATGATTCTTAAAAAAAGAAACAAACATATAACATGTATATATCTATGTGGGTGGGTTGAATCTATTCTTAAGGCATTAAAACTGATCTATATTTATTTTCAATTGTAACATTTCTCTCAAGGTTCAGAATGGCTGGTTGAGTTTTATTGAATTTCAAGTTTCCAAATGGAATTCTTCAAACTTGACATTTTCAGATGACTTTTTAAATAATATTTCCAGCTGAGCAATAAAAGATATGTACCACAAAGAATACTCTGAGAGCATCCTGTGGCATGTATAAGAAGAAAAATGTCTGAATTTCAATGAGAACTAAAATAGTCCTTCAATTTTTTCCCTCCTGGGAAATAGTAAAGTCAAGAGGTCAAAGTAGGTGTTCTTCATTTCTTGATTTTATCCCCTCACTGTAATCTAAATTAGATTAATAGAATAACAATAAGGAATTTTTCTGTATACTTTTAAAGAATGAATAACTTATTAACACAAGAAGGCACCTATATTTCAAATAGGAAATCCCTACAGTTTGCCAACCAAAAAAATGACAAGCTAGAATTCCTTTAAGTAGTGTTTGTTCTAACGTTTACAAAATATTTCCAGAAAGGGAAAAATACATTCATAAATGTCCTACAAATTAGGGTAGGGTAGGTATAAAAGCTGATATTCATGTGATGGCTATAGGTTTCCAAAGCTCTCTACATATATTATTTTGTTTGAGCCTCACCATGATTAGATTACTCTTCTTATGCCCATTTTATTTCAAAGTTTACTAATGTTTCTATATATTTAGAGAGAATTTCAGAAAACTGAGGCTTAGAGAGACTTTCCCAGGGCTACCCATTCCATAAGGGTCAGAGGTGGAATTCAAAATTAGTACTCTTGATTCAAAGTCCAGCTCAGTAAGTCAATCAACAAATATTTATTAAGTGACAAATGAAAAAATGAAAAATATTGAAAGGTAATTATCTGAACCATTCTGACATTTGTTGTAGAAAGCTGTAAATTACAAAAGGTCAGGGTCCAGGTCCATCTCAGCTCAGTCATAGACCAAGTACATATGCATCACCTGTACATAAAGAATGAAATTATACAGACTTCCTCCCCCTTAAAAGGGAAGTGGTTGGGCAGCTGGGTAGCTCAGTGGATTGAGAGCCAGGCCTAGAGACGGGAGGTCCTAGGTTCAAATCCGGCCTCAGACACTTCCCAGCTGTGTGACCCTGGGCAAGTCACTTGATCCACCTTGCCTACCCTTACCACTCTTCCACCTATAAGTCAATACACAGAAGTNCTATGTTCTAGATATTGTGCTAAGTGCTAGGGATATAAAAGGAGTTAAAAGATAGTATCTTCCCTCAAAGAACTTACAATCTATTAGGGGAGACAGCAAGCAAACAAATATATAAAAACAAACTATATATAGGATATACAGGAAATAATTTTAAAAGGGAAATCAATAGTTTTAAGAAGTTTTGTCCTCCTGTGGAACAGTGATATCAAACTCAAATAGAAATGGATGGCTCCTTTGGGGTCCCTGATTGACTTAGAAAAAATAAATTAATGCTATCTATGTTATATGTTATTTATTTAAATTTAATACTTATCTAATAATATTAATAATTTATTATTTAATTTCTCATCAATTATTAATTTAATTATTGTTCATTATATTTTATAATTATATCTATATAACATAAAATAATTATAATATATAACATGATGTAATAAATAATCATTTAATTTGATGACACTAACTAATAATATTATTAATATTTAATCATTTCAAGTTATATTTTGATCTGGTCCTGTCCCTTTCAAGAATTTTACTGGTGCTTGAGGATGAGGTCAAGAGTCTGACAATTCTACTACTATGAGAAAGAGAGAGAGAGAGAGAGACAAAGAAAGAGGGAGAGAGAGGGAGAGAGGGAGACAGAGAGACTGAGAGAAATGGATAGGGTCTTTATGTGATGTGTATAGTAGTTGCCTTGGTAAGGCTGTAACTACAGTTTAGGGACTTAGAAGAAGCTTTCAAAAAAGAAGTCAGGCATTCTAGCAAAGCATAAATCAATACACTTTCAAACAGTCATGTTTTAACTTACATAAGGCCTAAAATGAGATGCCCAGGGAATAAGAGTAAGGGAGAAAGAATTCAGAGAAAATATGCTTTTGTTCCCAGATTTGGAGTAGATACCACCATGTCTTAATGCCCATAGGCTTTCTCTGGACCTTGGCAGAAAGTGAACTTTCTATCTCCTTTTCTTAGTTAAAAAAATGATATCTAGATCTTTTTTTTTTTCTCTCCTATTTTCCGGGGCAGCTTGAGAAGACAGACAAAGGTGATAACCTAGTATAAATGGTCTTCACCCAGGTGCATCTGATTGATTTTTCATCTCTGATGTGATAGTGAACAGCTTGGCATGTACCCTGGTCTGGGGTTCACAATTATTTATATATTTACAGTTTGGAAGTGGTCTGCATGCATTATTTCATGTTATCTTCACAGTAACCACTTTAGGTAGGTGCCATTATTATTCCTGTTTTACATATGAGAAAACTGAGACTGACACCTGGCTTCAGAGTTAGAAAGACTTAAGGTGACAAGTATAACCTCTGAAATATCCTGACTGTGTGAATTAGACAAATCATTTAAAACCTCTCATTGCTCTAGACAATCTGCTAAAATTATAAATTTCAGAGAAAATATTCTTCTATATTTCTAGACGGAGTTTCCTCATTGGGAATTTCCTGATCTCAACAAAATCCTCTATCTCTATCACTATCACCCAACTAGTATTGGGTGATATTTCCTCACTTCATCCTTCATCAGCTCACATCACCACTTCATCAGCTCACATCACCACTTTATCAAAACATCTAGAGTATTGGGATGAGAAGGGAGCACAGCCAGCAGGAGACTAGAACAAGGAGTGAAAAGCAAGCCAAGGGTAAGTCCTCCTCCCCCAACCCCTGACCACTGCACTTCTGCTGTGCCAGGTTCTGAATCTGAGCCCAAGCCCAAATCCCCAATATCCAGATCCTAAGACCCTTTCTGCAAATAGAGGTCCAAGCCACCTCATACCCCTTGGAATTCCAAGCAATCATGCAGTGATGTCTGGAGTTCCAGTCCAGAGCATTCTGTGCTGAAACAGCCTGATCTGAATGAGCCCAGAGTAAAACTAGGAGTCCCACTTTGGGCCTATGGCAAGGATATAGATTCTGGTTTGGGGTAGTTGGTAGACTCAAAGTTGGGGACTCTTGACCATCCTGCTAAAACTTCTGGGCAGAACCTGTAATTAACAAGTGGGTCAACAGGGGCCTTATTCTAGTAACAAAGCTAGCAGATGGAGCTGGTTGTAAGGATGAAGTGAGCAAACCTCGGTTGGGCTTGTAACTTGTTTATAAATGTACAAGGATCCAACCCTGGGAACTGAGTGCCCAGTGAAACCTCACTGCTTGCCACCAGGCTCCTTTAAGATATACGGCAGCCAGCCCCTTACTGCTGATGAAATAGACTCCTATTGGTTAATGGTAGGCTGGCAGAAAGTGGATGTAGAACTTCTTGCCCCTCAGCAATGGAGTTTGTTCCAGCCTAAATTGCTCAGAATCCTTTCCTGTTTCCTGTCTTCCTAGCCTTTGATGGTAGGGAAATAACCACAGGATTTATTGGTTAAGGCTATGGGGTTTATTGATAACTGGGTAAGGAACAAGGCAATGGTCAGAGGGCTAGGAAATACTAAGATCTGTTGTTGAAGATTATCTGACTAAGCCAGTAGAGATGCTAGGAAGGTCTAAGCTAACTGAGGGCAGGTAGCCCTTGGTCAAGGTGATGCAGTCCCTGATTAGGAAATAAAGTTGATCTTTGGGCTAATCTTGTTGGTGATGATAATAATAATATTGTGTTGCTCTAGAACAGTGCTTCCCAAACTGTTTTGGCCTACTGCCCTCCTTCCAGGAAAAAATATTTCTTAGCATCCCCTGGAAATTATAAAACTTTTTATTGAACTCAGAATAGAATATAATGCAAAAAAAGTATGGCCATCACCACCTCCCTGGATTGATGCAGTACCCACCAGGGGGTGGCAGTGCCCACTTTGGGAATCACTGGTTTAGAAGGTTGGGTCTTAAAATCCTAAGCTATTCTAGGCCTACCCATGTTCTCACTCCCACCACCCAATTCACTCCCACCACCCAGGCCCAGGGGGTAAGGAGTAAATGAGTGGTCAGGGCTAAGTCAAGTCAGGAAAAAAACCCAGCCCTGGGTTTCCAGGGCTTTTTATGCTCTTCATCCACTGGCAGTTGGTATCTGTCCAGTGGCTCATGCCAACTTCAACAATCCATCCAGGGCAACTGACTGATTTGCCCTAAGCCAACATGGCAATGTTAAAATCCTATATTACAAACCCCAGTGCAAATAGATTGTGTGTCTGTCCATATCAAGCTCAGAGGGAGACCAAAAGCTTACATAAACCTAAGCCTGAAGTTTGAATTTGATCTATCAGCAGGCTCAAGGGTTAATTGAATCAGCAGTGGGAGGTGGCTCTCAGAGCTCCCAGCCCTCAGGCTGTCATGCCATTTTGGAAGAAATAAAACTGACAGAAATCCAGAAATAAAGCTAAGGGTAGCATCAAAATAGGATGGAAATTTAAGTGGGTACCCTAACCTCCCAGAGAACAGAGCCTACCTATAAAAAAGGTAGCAAAAAATGAACAAACAGAAAAAAGGCACCTAAGTCTAAAGGATTTTTATGGAGACAAAGAGCAAGATAAAGACAGAAGTGAACATTGAAAACAAAACAAACACACACAAAGTCCAAAAGAAAAAATATGGGATGGACATAGATTCTAGAAGAGCTCAAAAAAGATTTTTAAAACCAATTAGAGAGGCAGAGGAAAAGTGGGGAAAAGAAATGGAAGAAATGAAAAAGTAGACTAAAAAGCTCACAGGGGAAAATCAAGCCCTAAAAACAAGAATTGAGCAGCAAGAAACAAATTATTTCATGAGAAATTAAGAAACAATAAAAAAATAAAAATAATAAAAAAAAAAGAAAACAAAACATGAAATTGCTTATTGAAAAAAATAAGTGGCCTGGAAATCAGAAACAGGAGAGAGACAATTTAAGAATCATTTAGACTATCTGAAAGCCATGACTAAAAAAAACATGGAGATCATAATGGCAGAAATTATCAAATAAAACTGTGCAGATATCCTTGAAAAAGAAAATAAAATTGAAATTGAAAGAATTCACAGATCACTTGCAGAAAGAAATTCTCAATTGACAACTTCCAGGAATGCAATAGTTAAATTCAAGAGCCACCAAGCCAAGGAAAAAAATCTTCAAACAGCTAGGAAGAAATAATTCAAATACCATGGATCTACAATCAGTATCACACAGGACCTAGAGGCTTCTATATTAAAGGATCAGAAGGCATGAAATATGATATTCAGAAAGGCAAAAGATCCAGGTATACACTCCAGTCTCCTATTCAGCAAAACCAAGTATATTCTATTAGGGGGGAAAATGGACTTTTGGGAAGACAAAAGATTTTCAAGCATTCCTAAGGAATAAGCCAGATCTAAACAATGAAGTAATATCAATACTAAACATTCATGCAGCAAATGGTGTATCATCCAGATATCTAAAGGAGAAACTAAAGGATCTTAAGGAGGAACTAGATAGTAAAACCATACTGGTAGAGGACTTCAACCTTCCCCTACCAGAACTAGACAAATCAAACCAAAAAATAAATAAGAAGGAAATAAGGGAAGTGAATGAAATGTTAGAAAAAATATAGTTAATAGGTATCTTGAAAAAACCAAACAGGGATAAAAAGGAATATAACTTCTTTTTAGCAGCACATGGTACATATACAAAGACCTAAAATGTACTAAGGAATAAAAACATTCAAAAAAATGAAGAAAAGAAGACATAACAAATGCAAATTTTTTTCATATTATAATGAGATTAAACTTCTTTAGAAGCCCACGTGGTGATTTTGGTAAGATGGAGGCTTAGACGGAGCAAATCTTAAAACCTCCGCACCCTTACACATGGAGATAGAAAACAATGTGCTTTGAGAAGAAAGAAGAACAAATCTAAAATCTGGACAGAGCAGGGGGAACCCTACTGCTTCACAACTAAAGAGATACACACACACAAAAAGGCTTGAATTCTTGAACTCTCTGTCTGAGGCTATAGAAGGGGAATACCAGGACACCTCCCCCACTTCCTGTGCGGAGTCTCCAGTTGCCACTGAAATCTCAGGCCTCATTTGGAAGAACAAAAGATCAAGAATATCAAGGGAAATAATGAAAAAAAAACACGAAGGAATGTGGCCTAGCAGTACCAGATATTAAAATATACTATAAAACAGTGGTCATCAGAACAATATGTTACTGGTGTTATAAATAGAGGAGAGGGTAAACTGAATACTACCGCTCTTAATTGGGTGACAGTAGTGGTAGTTCAGATATGTGGCTAGTGCAAGATCACCTGAGTCTTGCCACGTAGTTAGATGTTGTAACACTTCCCTCCTTTGTAACAGTGCCCAGGCAGGATCCTTCAGGTCAATGGATGAATATCCCTTTCAGGTCCTACCTGGGGTTGATTAATGGTGGATATTGGGCTCTATTAGCCTTGGACACGTTTATCTAACTGCATTTGCTCCCTTCCCAGAGAAATGATGAAACAACCATTCCAGGAAGGTACTTGAAGAGTTTTATATATATTTGGCAAGGAAGGAATATTTAGGAAATGGGAAGAGGAATAGGAAACTCTAAATAATCTTTGATAATATTAATCCTTCAGGACTGTAGGCAGGTGAGTGATTCTGGCTTGTTATTAGTCCTCTGGCTCAGCCTGGCCACAACCAAACCAGAGCAAGGAAGCTGTTGTTTGATGTCTCTCAGCTTCTTCTTCTTGCCAGATGTTATGCTTTTCACAGCCTTTAGGAACCACCCTTTCCACCCTCTTCTTCTTCTCCTGCCCACTTCCCAGATCCCTCCCAGGCCCCGGGATACCTAGATACCTAAGGATGGTTTGAATACCTAAATTTCTAGGGACAGAAGAATAAGAGGATTCACAGTCTGGATACAGGTTGGCAAATGTCAATGAGGTTCAGACAGGAGTTCTTGCAAGGTTGAGCCAAGCAAGCCTCAGATCCCAATAGACCAGGGTCTACAGATCCCAGGTCCAAAGCAAAGGGAATAGCAAAAGCCAAAAGCCCCCTGTCAGGGGCTGCCAGGGTATTTATACCTCCCTGGCCAACTGCTTTCTCCCCTGTCCTCATGGCCTCTGGGAACATTCTGAGATCCAACTGTCTTCACCTGTCAATCAACGGTGGGACTCTCAGCTCCCAGAGTTTCAATATAACACTGGCTAAGAGACAGAAGGAAGGATCAATGGAATAGACTTGGGGTAAGTGACGTCAGCAAGACAGTGTATGATAAATCCAAAGAGTCCAACTTTTGGGACAAAAATCCACTATTCAACAAAAACTGCTGGGAAAATTGGAAAACAATATGGGAGAGATTAGGTTTAGATCAACATCTCACACCCTACACCTAGATAAATTCAGAATGGGTGAATGACTTGAATATAAAGAAGGAAACTCTAGGTAAATTAAGTGAACACCGAATAGTATACTTGTCAGATCTCTGGGAAAGGAAAGATTTTAAAATCAAGCAAGAGTTAGAAAAAATTACAAAATGCAAAATATATAATTTTGATTATGTTAAATTAAAAAGGTTTCATACAAACAAAAACAATGCAACCAAAATCAGAAGGGAAACAACAAACTGGGAAAAAAATCTTTTTAACAAAATTTTCTGACAGAGGTCTAATTACTCAAATATGCAAGGGACTAAATCAATTGTATAAAACAATCAAGCCATTCTCCAATTGATAAATGGGCAAGGGACATGAATAGGCAACTTTCAGTAAAAGAAATCAAAAGTATCAATAAGCACATGAGAAAGTGTTCTAAATCTCTAATAATTAGAGAAATCCAAATCAAAACAACTCTGAGGTATCACCTCATACCTAGCAGATCAGGTAAAATGACACCAGGGGAGAGTAATGAATATTGGAGGGGATGTGGCAAAATTGGGACATTAATGCATTGCTGGGGGAGTTGAGAACTGATCAAACCATTCTGGTTGGCTATTTGGAATTATGCCTAAAAAGAGCTAAAAGAATGCCTGCCCTTTGATCCAGCCATACCATTGCTGGGTTTGTACCCCAAAGAGATCATAGATAAAAATACTTGTACAAAAATATTTATAGCTGCACTTTTTGTGGTAGCAAAAACCTGTAAAATGAGGGTATGCCCTTCAATTGGGGAATGGCTGAACAAATTGTGGTATCTGTTGGTGATGGAATACTATTGTGCTCAAAAGAATAATAAAATGGAGGAATTCCATGTGAACTGGAATGACCTTCAGGAATTGATGCAGAGTAAAAGGAGCAGAGCCAAAAGAACATTTTACACAGAGACCGATACACTGTGGTAAAATCAACTGTAATGAACATCTGTACTAGCAACAATGCAATGACCCAGGACAATTCTGAGGGACTTATGGAAAAGAACACTACCCACATTCAGAGGAAGAACTACAGGAGAGGAAACACAGAAGAAAAACAACTGCTTGAACACATGGGTTGATGTGGACATGATTGGGGATGTAGACTCGAAAGGACCACACCAATGCAATTTTTAATAATATGGAAATAGGTCTTCATAGATGATACATGTTAATACTAGTGGAAATTCAGGTTGGCTATGGGGTTGGGGGGTGGGAGTGTGAAGGGGAAAGTAAGAACATGAATTATGTAACCATAGAAATTTTTTCTAAAAAATAAAAAAAAATAAAAAATTAATATGGGGTCATGGGAGGCAAATTTAAAATCAATTGGAAACTAAATAAACTAGGTCTTCAAAACTGGTGGGTCAAAAAACAAATCAGAGAAACAATGATTTCTTTAAAGAAAATGACAAGGAAAAAATATCAAAATCTATGGGGTATAGATAAAGCAGTAATAAGGGGAAAAATTATATCTCTAAGTACCTATATCAACCAAAATAGAGAGGGAGGAGATCAATTAATTGGGTTTACCACTTTAAAAATTAGAAAAAGAACAACTTAAAAATAACCAGATAAAAACTAAATTGGAAATCCTAAAAATTAAAGGAGAAATTAATCAAGATGAAAGTAAATGAACTATTGAATTAATAAATAAGACTAGGAGCTTGTACTTTGAAAAAAAATAACAAATAAAATAAAGTACTGGTAAGTATGATAAAAAAAGAAAGATAAGAATCAAATTAACGGTGTCAAAAATGAAAAGAGTGATCTCACTTCTAATGAAAAGGAAATTAAGACAATTATTAAAACCTATTTTGTCTAATTATATAGCATTAAATATAACGATCTAGTGGAAATGTTTGATTATTTGCAAAAATATAAATTGCATAGATTAAGAAAAGAGGAAATGGAATACTTAAATAATTCCTCAGAAAAAGAAATTGAACAAATCATCAAGGAACCCCCTAAGAAATCCCCCCCCAGGATCAGATGGATACACAAGCAAATTCTTTCAAACATTTGAAGAACAACTAATCCCAATACTACAAAAACAATTTGACAAAATAAGCAAAGAAGGAGTCTTACCAAATTCTTTTTATGACACAAATACGATACCAATTCCAAAGCCAAGCAGACCAAATATAGAGAAAGAAAACTGAAGACCAATTTCCTGTAAGAACACAGATGCAAAAATCTTGTATAAAACAGTAGCAAAGAAACTATAGTAAGTCATCAGAAGAATTATTTACTATGACCAGGTGGGATTTATACCAGAAATGTCAGGCTGGTTTTACATTAGGAAACCATCCTCATAATTGACCTTATCAATAACCAAACTAATAGAAATCACATGATTATCTGAATAGATGCAGAAAAAGTCTTTGACAAAATACAACACCCATTCCTACTGAAAACACTAGAAAGTATAGAAATAGAAGGACCTTTCCTAAAAATAATAAACAGTATAGATCTAAAACCATCAACAATTATCATCTGCAATGGGGATAAATTAGAAGCATTCCCAATAAGATCAGGAGTGAAAGAAAGATGTCCATTATCACCTCTATTATTTAACATTGTACTAGAAACACTAGAAGTAGCAATTGTAGAAGAAAAAGAAATTGAAGGTATTAAAATAGGCAATGAGGAGACCAAGCTATCACTCTTTGCAGATGATATGGTGGTATACTTAGAGAATCCTAGAAAATCAACTAAAAAGCCAGTGGAAATAATAAATAACTTTAGCAAAGTTGGATAGAAAATAAACCCACACAAATCATCAGCATTTCTATATATTTCCACAAAACTCAGTAGCAAGAATTAGAAAGAGAAACTCCATTTAAAATCACTGTAGTCTAGACAATATAAAAAATTTGGGAATCTGTGAAGACCAACAAAGCAATTACATGAATGCAATAATAGCTCACGGGAAAGATGAGCTAATATGATAAAAATAACAATTCTATCTAAATTAATTTACTTATTTAGTGCCATATCTATAAAACTACTAAAAATATTTTACAGAATTAGAAAAAGAGTGATATTTAAGTAAATTAGGTGAACATGGAATTGTTTATCTGTCAGATCTTTGAGGAAGGAAAGAATTTGACTAAGCTAGAAATACAGAATATTAAAGGATATAAAATCAATAATTTTGATTATATTAAATTAAAAAGCTGTTGTACCAACAAAACCAATGCAACCAAGATGAGAAGGGAAGTAACAAACCGGGAAAAATTTTATAACAAATTCTCTGACAAAGGACTAATTTCTAAAATATATAAAGAACTAAGTCAAATTTATAAGAAATCAAATCATTCTTCAATTGAAAAATGGTCAAGGGATATGAATAGGAAGTCTTCAAATGAAGAAATCAAAACGATCAATAATCATATTGAAAAACTGTTCTAAATTCCTCTTGATTAGAGAAATGCAAGTCAGAACAATTTTGAAGTACCACCTTACACTTAGCAGAGTGGCCAATATAACAGTAAAGGAAAATCATAAATGTTGGAGTAGATGTGGCACAACTGGGACTCAAATGCATTGGTGGTAGAGTTGTGAATTGATCCAACCATTCTGGAGGGCAATTTTGAATTATGCCCAAAGGGCTTTAAAAGAATGCATGTCCTTGGATCCAGCAATACCACTTCTGGGATTGTATCCCAAAGAGATAAAAAAAAGGGAAAGGTTTTGTTTCTTCACAAAATTTTTATATCTGTGTTTTTTATTGCATCAAAAAATTGGAAAATGAGGGGATGTGTCAAATGGAGAATGGATGAACAAATTGTGGTAAATGACGTTGATGGAATACTATTGTTGTATAAGGAATGATGATGTGCTTGATTTCTAATAGAATTGGAAAGACCTCCATGAACTGATATGAAGTGAAATGAGCAGAATGAGGAGAACACTACACACAGTAATTGAAACATTGTGGGATGATCAAATGTAATTGACTTTGCAACTAAAAGCAAAGAAATGATCCAGGACAACTCTGAGGTACTTATGAGAAAGAATGTTATCCATATCTACAGAAAGAACTGTGGGAGTAAAAATCCAGAAGAAAACATAAACTTTGTCACTTGTTTGTATGGGTATATGATTTGATGTTTTGGTTGTAAAAGACTACTTTATTACAAAAATGAATAATATGGAAATAAAATTTGAGTGACAATATATGTACAACCCAGTGAAATTGCTTGTCAATTCTGGGAGGGGAAAAGGAAGAAGGGAAGAAGAAACAAGAATCATAACTGTGGAAAAAAATTCATTCTAAAAGTCTGGGTGCCTAAAAGTATAGGTTTGCTGTCAACCAATATAAATAATTTGAAATGATGGGAAGGATTAGAGGAAATATAAATGGATCTAGATATGAATATGGTGATTTTAAGGTGCTGAAATAATTCTCTTGTGGATATATTTAGCAGAAAGCTAGAAAGTTTTCAGGTAAAAATATCAAGCAAAACATATGCAAAAGGAAATGTATGTTAAAATCATTTACAGTTGGAGGAAATATTGTTCCATTTGCTTAACTTTTTCATTATATATGCGATCATTTTAAACTCTATTATATAAATATTCAAACATAATACACTGGAGCATTCCCTTTTGAGCTTCTCAATTAATGGTTATTTTTAATTTAAGTTGAAGATTCCTAGTAGAGGGAAGAAAATGAAAAAAAAATTAGTATATTACATTCTAATAATTATATATCTTGTTATACTCTTATTAGTCAGTAAAACTATTGGTCCAGTTGCAGTTTCCCTCTTTTTCTAGAATTCGAACTGTATCTTTTAAATTATGAAAATAGAACTCTATATCTAGGGGTCAAAGGAACACCCGGAGCTTCTAATCTAACCTGCTAATTTTATAGTTAATGAAACCAACAACTATGAAGATTAAATTAACTAAATTCATGATGTAGTTAACATGAGTTGTAAGATTTGAATCTATTTCCTCTACATTTAGAACTGGTCCTTTTTATATCTCCACTACTATGTCCCTCAAGCCCCATCGAGGTTTCCTTCTTTATTTCTGTAGGTCCAATGGCAGAGTAACAATACAATGGAACAGAAGATTCAAGGAATCAGTCATTAATAAATAGCAATTTGAATTATAAGAGGTATCATGTATGCTACAAAGGTTACATATCTCTGAAAATATTGAAATGTTAATGTGTCAGATTCAACACATGTTCCCATCCACAAAACAGCTTCTCTCATTTTGCCCTTCTAAGCTTCTCTTACTTCCCCTACATGATTAAGATTTGAGAATTTAAGTGCATAATTTACAAAAAAAAAAAACAATTCAGAAAGTGCCCTAAAACAACAGATGGCCATGAAAATCACATGTAAGAAGCAGTGGGAAAATAAAGGGGAGAAGTATAAGAGAGGATAATGAGGTGTAAATGATATGATTCCTTTAGGAAATCTTTATAGGATATCTATTACAGTAATGCAAACCATTAACTGACTGATGCATCCTTTTAGATGAAATGGAAACTGAGGAAATCAGTTTTAAGCTATTGCTATTTCCTTATGAACCTTTATATCATGGACATGAGATTATTTATATTTGACTTGTTTTGTTCTTTGTTAGAGCTAGATAGCATCTCTCTTCTAAATATGTTTCTTTCTTCTGGGCAAGTCTAGATTTCTGGATTTATGTTGCATTATTGAGAATCTGAGAAGGATCGCATTGCTTGTAAGCATCTGAGAACACATTTGAAAGATGAGTCTTCCTTACTATATACCCCATATTCTATCTACTGTACTACCTAGCTGTCTCCTTGAGATTTGGAAATGTGAAACATTAATGCTTTTATCCTCTGGACATAGATACCACGAACAAACATATGTAGCCCCTTTCTAGGATTGGTATGAAAACATTCCTGGCTGTTAAAAGAAAAACTCTGTACTAAAGCATGTCTTCCCCTTCGATTAAAAAGTCTTAGAGAGTTTCCTAGAGTAATGAAAAATTTAGTGATTTACCCAAGGTAATTCAGCCAGTATATGTCATAGGTGGATTTTAAATACAGATCTTCCTTGTTAATAGGGCAGGCTTTCTACCTATTATGACAGACTGAATTGTAATCAAATCAATACTACCTTTTCTAATGAAAATGCATATCCATAGATTTCAATACTATGCTGTTCATCATCTCTGTGCCTTGTTATACCTGAACATTCTTCTTCCCTGGCTAGTATACTCCTTTAGGTATTGTTATTCCCTTTTAGAATATTCGATTCTTAAGTATAAGTTCTGTCTCATTTTTGTCTTTTTCTTCTGAGCACAATTTATTTGATAAAATGTAAAAACATAAATGCTTTTTATTCTCCCTCACTCCCTCTTTGCTTTCTTTCCTTCTTCCCTTCTTTCCTTCCTTTTGTTCTTTCTTTCACTAGTAAAAATATCCAGGAATAAATTAATATGAAAATTTCCTTTAATTAGTGAATAATATTTGGATTCTATTGTCTTTTTCTATTCATAGCTATTAAACACCTACTACTTCCGAGGCACTCTGCTAGGTGATAGGAAAAGAAAGACCAAAATGACAGGATTACCTTCTTTCCCCAAGATTGTCAAGGGGAACACTCACCTCACTCCCAAGTCCCAGATTAGGCTGTTAATCAAAAACACCAACTTTCCATCATCCCTTCCTTCTTTTGTCTCTAGGTTCATTTTCAGTTACACAGGAATGCTTTTTTGTGATTAGATGTGCTACTCTTTGGATGCCTTGCATCTTTGCCACCCTATTCAGCAAATAAATCCATTTTCCATGGAAGCTAGAATAGAGTGTATTGAGTAATGTATCTTTTCTGATGTCTCTGATGATGTGTTCAACTAATACATCATCAGAGGGAACTGTCACATTGATGAAATATTCATATAATACATCATCATGGTGAGGCTGGTGAAAGATGGATTGCTCCTAAAATGGGGTCCTCTATGGAACAAAAGCTCTTGAAGCAGATTGATTATAATTATAGAATAAAAGGTACCATACCTCACCAGATATTATATAAACTCTTTTCATTGCTCTGTCTTTTAAATTAAATTATGAAATACTCCTTTCTACTTTGGCTTATTAATTCATTATTTATTTATCTTGCTTAAGAGTTGAAACCACGTGAATTGCGTAACATATTTTTTTTTCAACTTTACAATACTTGGTTCCAATTGATTTTAATGATCTCTACTGAACTTAAATATTTATAACTGAATTCCATCTTAAGGAATATTTCCTGCAAGGGTCCCTGTACTTATTCATTCTTTTAAAAGACATGTGTTGCATGTATGATAGGTGAAAAAAATTCAAGTATGAAAAAGTCTGTTTATTTACTTCCAAAGTATCTTTGCAGTACTGACTTTCAAGAACAAGATGATGGATCACATAGTAGCTAATTTTTTTAGGTATATTTAAACTGGTTTTACATTAATTCATGATACAATGTAAAGACAAAGACTGGGAGTACAATATTGACCTTTATAAGTCCTCTATCGCCATTAAACTCATTAAAATATACTCATTAGATTAAGATCTAATATAAAATGATCAAATGAGTCACTAAAGGCCGAATAATTCTGACATATAGGTAGTGATTGAATGTGGTTTTAAGCCATATGTTTTATATGACTTTTATTTTACAATTTTATTTTAATTCAATCTATTTTTTTAATTATCAAGTCTTTATTTCCTGCTCCCCCCATTCATCCACACTGAGGAAAAATCAAACTCCTTTAAACACATAATGTTAATGAGTTAAAGCATTTAGATATTGGGCATATACAAAAAAGTGTATATCATTTTATATATACATTCCTCACTTCTCTGTTAGGAATAGTGTAGTGTTCTTTATTATCAGACCTTTGGAATCAGAATTAATTATTGCACTGATAAGAGTTTTCAGTCTTTTTAAATGGATTATTTGTAAAAATTTTTTTATAATATAAAAAGGCACTTGGTTCTGATTATTTCATTCTGAATCAGAGTATACAGTCCTCAGATTTCCTTGAAACCAAATTTCTTATTTTTCTCCAAAATTTCTTTCTTCATACCTTCACACCTTCATACCTTCAATTCAATAATAGCATTCCATTGTGTCCATATATCATAATTTCTTCAGCCATTCCCAAATTGATATATTAACTTTCAGGATTGGGTTTTTTTGCCATTAAATAAAGAGTTGCCCTATCCATTTTTAAAAGTTCAAAAACTAGGGTACTTTTCTTTTCCTCTGAGCTCCTTGTGATACAATTATAGTGGTAATGTTTGATCAAAGGCTATGTCTATTTTATTAACTTGGAGAGCAGACTTCCAAATTGTTTTCATAATAGTTATGCTCATGTACAGTTCCATTAACTGCATGAATTTATTTGTTTGACTAGATGTTTCTTCCAATAGTTTTTCTCTTCTGCAATCTGATAGTTGTGGGGTAGAACCTGAGTTGCTTTGAATTGTATTTCTCTGATTATTAATGATTTGGAGTATTTTATGATTATTTATTATTTCATATGGCTTTGGGTAGGGGGAGAGTATCTTTCCTGGAGAATTTCTGGTTCATATGTTTGGACAATTTATCTACTGGGGAACTTCTTGCCTAGTGAGATGGATGGGATCTTTCATTCAATGTAGCAACAAAGAAATCCAAAACGCACTGCTTTAGCATCAAATGAATGACTTAATTTTAACCTTGCATAGCGGGAAAATTATTCATTCATTAGTCCACTGAACCTGCTCTCCTTGAATCCCACCATACATTTTATTAATTTTTACTCTTCTCCTCTTCTATGTCTCTCAATATTTTTCTCTCTATCTGTCTCTTTCTGTTTCTGTCTCTATCTCTCCACCAATCAATATTTATTATTTCTTTTAAGTCTGATTCCAGTTCACTTTACTTGAATTCATTCAATTACTTTTTTTCTCATCTTAGGAATTTCTCTATATTGCACTAGTCTAGATGTTGAAATTCTGTTCAAGGTATTATGGGTTCTATGTGCATGTCTTACATCTAGATTGTAATCTCATTGAGTATGGGGAACATAAGTTGTTTTGCATTCCTCTATTGTCTCTAAAATGTGTAAACAGTAACCATTTGATAAATGCTTTTTGAATGGATGATTCACCAAATTTATATTAATACTGCCTGTGAAATTGTCTTTTTTTTACATTAACTGAAGCAAATATCCCCAAGTTCTTCTCAACTTCTAGAAGCTCTATGAATCAGTCCATGGATTGTACTGGAATAATATCCTAGCTTTCTAAAGTTGTTTTGGTCCTGATGCAATGCTACTGGCCAACATTATAGGAATACTCATAGGTGAATAACATTAGAACTAGTAGTGATGTCTGAAGCCACCTAGTTCCATTCCTTCGTTTTAGACTTGAGAAACCAGAGACCAAGAGAGATCAAGTGACTTGTTCATAGTCCCACATCTTCAGTGAGCAGAAACAAAGATTAGAACATAGTTATCTTACTTCTAAGCCAACATTATTTCCAAGGTACCACTCAGTTGATAGCTAACATTTGTAAAACTCTTAAACTTTTAGGATCATATATTTAGAGAAAAAAGTCACCTGAGAAGCCACTGATCTCTCCATTTTATGGATGAGGAAAGGAAGCCTAGAGAAGGGAAATAGTGTCACAGAACTGATTAGTGTTTAAGGTAGAGCAAAGGTCCAGGTTTTCCTGCCTCCACCTCAAGGGTTCTATAGGCTACAATATGCTGCACAAAATTGTTTTAAAATGAGCTTGAAGGGGCAGTTGGATAGCTCAGGGGATTGAAAGCCAGGCCTACAGACAGGAAGTTCTAGGTTCAAATCTGGCCTCAGACACTTCCCAGCTATGTGACCCTGGGCAAGTCACTTGATCCCCATTTCCTAGCCCTTATTGCTCTTCTGCCTTGGAACCAATGCCCAATATTGATTCTAAGATGGAAGGCAAGGGTTTTAAAAATAATTAAAAATAATAAAAATAAAATGAGCTTGACAAATGCATTTTTCTCTCTCTGACATATTATTAAATACATAATGAAAATCATATATTTCATGTGAACAATTTGAGTTTTAGAGTAATAAAATGAATTGCTCAGGGAGACTCTGTAAGAAACTGCTAAAACTAAAACTTGAATCCACTGATGATTCTTATTCCAAGAGCTATGCCCTATTTACAGTATGTTATGTCTTATAACTCATTAAGCTTGCATATAAATATATACACAGAAGTATGTATATAATATGTTATATCTTATATAATAATATACATATGTTAACATATGTATAATATAGTATGTAGTAAGGTGATGCTCCTCAAAATGTGATCTTTATCTAGGATTATAAACACCAATGGAAAAGGTAGGAAGGAAGATAGAAAAACTAGGTCTATAATCAAGCACTATCGAGTTTTGAAGGTAGAGAATTTAAAAAAGGAAGAAACTTAATTGTTGAAAATGTTTGTGGGGAAAAATATAGTACAGGTTAAAATAGAGATGCTTAAGCTAAGTAGAAAAATGTGACAATACGAATTTAGTGAATTTCAAGTGTATTATATGATTTATGGTGTCACTTTTATCTAATGGTCAACAATTACACAGTGCTTACTATGTGCCAAACACTTTACTAGGCACTTTACAATGATCTCATTTGATCTTTACAACAAATTCAAGAAGTGGTGTTATGAGCAACCAGGGGGACCTAGGCAGATGCTGATGATGGGATATGAATAAGGTGAGAGACTTTAACCAAAGCCAAATATGAGGTTAGATTAGCTCCCACTTCCTGAAACCTTAAATTGATGATGGATAAATCTTGCTTGGAAAGGCTAGGCCAGCTAATGATGTTAACTAGATCTGACTGCTAATGACTAGTTGTTGGTAAGGTAAGCAAAGGCTTCAAGAACAGTTAGGCTTTAGGGTTTAAACAGTGTTTACTTAAAACCAAACTGAGGATAGGTAAAAAGAATAGGAAGGTGGGTGAAGGGAAACCCTACAAATCTTGCCTAATATTTGATGTTAAATAATTCTTGGAACACAAGTTGATGTTCCTAGGTACAGAGTATGAGAAAGCCTTGAGGGCACTTCCCTGACTCTGTTGCTCTGTAGCTGAACCCAGAGGCTGTCTAGCCCCTGGGTCAGATGCTGCTGTTCTTGATAATAGCTGTTGACACTGAACTGAGTAGAAGGTTCTTGGCTATGCCATTGAAGCATTGAATGTGGCTAGCAATGGTTTTTATCCCTGCCTGCCTACCAAACTCCCAAACCACCGAAGGGGTCCAGAACTACCTCCTCCCTAACCCTCAAGATGAGAGAGAAAAGTGAACACTCCAGGGGTTTATGGATCCCCTTTTATACCCTATCTTTAACTGTCACCCTGGCACACGGCCTGGGTGCTCTGCCAGGTTCTGTGTTCCAAAGTGGCAATTAATAACTTACACCTAGAGAGAAATGGGTACCCATTTCTGCATATTACAATGGATGTATCATTATCTTCACTTTTCTAATGTGGAAATTGAGGCAATCATTGGTTAGTTACGTGACTTGTCTAGATTCATATAGTTAGTGTCCTGGGGTTGAATTTGAACTCAGGTCTTCTGGCTCCATGCCTGTCATTCTATCCACTGTATCATGGGACTTGCTATCCTATATACTTTAATAGTTCATTTGATTTGGGAGTCCATGTTCCTTTTACAGAAGTGGCCCATTCAGATCTAATAGTGAACCTATTTAAAGTACTGGAGGTTTTTTCTAGACCTTTTAACATTATGAAGCTATAAGTGAAGCTTATGGTTTACTCCTTTCTTCTTTTTGCTCTTGACAGATTGCTAGACCATCTCTGACCATACTTGTTTTTATTTGTTTGTTTTTTGGCAATAAATATTTTAATTTTTTTTACAGAGAAATACTCTTCAAGTTTGCTTTTAAAATTCAAGTCTTAACCACAAACAGGTACAACCAAGACAAATAAGCTCACATTGACAGACATGCATCTGATTGATTCTCCAGGTCCCTGATGGCTAGGGAAGATGAGGGGAAGACTTATTTAGGCAGCACCATCATAACTCCCAGGGGAACTGAAAGGAGAAGGGGGGAAACTCTGTATGTACCTCCTGCAAGGAGGAATATTGGCTCAGATAGAGGGAGTCTTTTTACTCATGGAATACTCCGAGAAGTCTACAAGAATCTAGGAATAAAAGGGAATTATCATGCCATTTATCACCTGGAAAGTGCTGAGCAGGTGGAAAGATTCAACAGAGAAATAAAGACACTCATCTAAAGTGGACAAAAGCTTTGCCAATAGTGTTATGGTATCTGAGAAGCAACCTAGTGGGGATTTACATCTTTCCCCATTTGAAATGCTATATGGCCAACCTGTTTGGCAAGGGAGATCTCACAAAACCCCATATGTCTCAATGCTGGGTGCAGATTGGAACTGCATAAATATATCCAGGCCCTGCAACGAAGACTCACAGAACTCCATGAACTTGGTTTGATTCAACAAAGAGTTCCCCTTGATTATAACTTGCATAATTTAAAACCAGGAGACAAAGTGTATACAAGAAACTTCACAAGAAAATCATTAACAGACCCCAATCATTTAGGATCCTATCAATTTTGATCACTACCCCTACAAGCATAAACGTAGAAGGAAAAGATTTGTGGTTCCATGTGGCCCACATGAAACCTGAAAAGAAACATACAAATGCAGAACACCCAGAAACAGTTCAAAACAGACAAATTACAGAAACTGCTGAGGACTGAGAATTGAAGTTCAAAATCATTGCAAAACACAAAATCATTGCAAAACATCTGAAAGTGCATATAACATACACACACAAACACACAAACAATTGATTGACATTACTGACAAAGCATCACAATCCACACTGTTCTTGTATCTAGATCAGAAAACCCATCTGACCATATGTATGACAACAGACAACATGTGAAGGAGAAACAGAGAAGGGGAAAAACATCAAGAGAAGAAAAGGAAATTGAGAAAATCACCAAGAAGAAAGAGCAAGAAAAGAGTACTTGAAGAGACTTTATGAGAAAACTTTTGAATTTTGAACTTTGCAAAAATGGACAATTGCACAAAGAATAGGACAGAAGGAAACAATTTACATAAGACTGGTGCGGCAATAGCACAAAAACACAAATTAACCTCACACCTTAGGGAAAATTCAACCACAGTATATAGCATCAAGATATAAGAGAAATCTACAGGCAACTTGAAAAAAATTGACAACTTTGAAAATAAGAGTGAGTATTTTGCATGCACAGTACGTAAAGAGAACACAAAACACACCACAAAACTGATATCTAGTCAAGACCTTGTGTAAATAGGCAAGTGTCTGAAGATTGTGTAAATATCAAATATATACATATATATATGTCTATAATGTAAATAGTTGCAAATTCCATAAGATTTTAACCACATAAGAAAATCAAGTGATTTTCTTGTCTCTTTAACATTGATATGCAGGACTAATGCTTGTATAATTGCATAATAGTGTAAATAATGTAAATTTTATATATACCTGTAACATAGGTTGAAAAAGTAGAGTAGAATTGTAAAGAATAGTCCCTAACCATGTAGATACTGTAGCATACTAACAATTTAGCAGATAATTAGAACATTAGACATAGAGAAAGTGGAGAAAGGGCTAGGGAAGTTCAAAAATTTTTAGCGAGCTAGTGCAGGGAAAACATAAGAATAAAATATATAAATGTTGTTGGAAACTAAGAATACTAACATACTAAAATAGATTCTCAATATAAAAACTAACATTGCATTTAAAACATAGGTGGTTTAAGCACAATTTGATAACAGCTAAGAATAATAAGATAATTGTATTGCATTACTCGATAGACGTACATTAAAAGAAACAAGTTAAAATTCTATTAAAATCATAGATGGGTTAAATAATAACTTAGAAGAGTTTAAGGATAAAAAAAATTTGCTACACTGTATACTCAGGCATTGTGTTCAATGGAAACTTTTCTTCTTACAAAATTGTTATGTACCCTGTAAAAATTGTTATATAAATTGCAACCCTCATCCCCCTACCAACCTCTCCAAAACCTGTCTTAGAATAGAAATAGATAGATAATAAGTATAGTGATAAGATAAGATAAGATAAGGATTTATTATTTTGGAGGGAGGGGAAACATAAGATAGGAATAGGAAATAGTGATGCATGAATTAAATCCCACCACACAAAACCAGGATACGGTAAGGATGGGATTTTTGCAAGGGTGATGGGACAAAATGAGTCAAAGAAGAAGTGGCTGAGAGTTGGGGACAGTTGGTGACAGTTGATACCAGAGGGAATTCTGGGAAAGGCTCTGGAGAGAGGAGGAGGAGGAAAAGGGTTCTGGTGGAGGACATCCCAGCTAGGATCAAGTCCTGAGGGCTTCCTGAGGGCCTTTCTTTGGACACTGATACCCTGATTCCCTGGTCAAAGGCATCCCATTGCTTCTCACCCATCAAGACTTCAACCATTGAGTTAGATAAGTTTTTGGACTCCATTTTGGGAGCGATCTCTTAGTCTCCTTCCCCCATTACCCAACCTTGTTGAGAAACCCCCTTTCAGTCAAAACTTACAATTATAGAAAGGATAGAAACAGAAAATTAGAAATAGAAACAGAAGAAGGGACATTGCTCACTCACTCCAGTCCCCTGGTCACTGACTGAAATGGTCATCAGCTCTGCTCTCTGAGAGGGATGAGCTATCTCCTCAATCAATCTCAGCTGAAGTCAAAAGTCCCATCTCCTCCTCTTTCAGCCCTGAGCCTGAAGCTCTTGCCCCCTTGCTGGAATGCCTAGGACACTGTGACCCATCAGAGGCTGATTGCCTACTTTTCTCGATCAAAGAGACACCTGTTTCAGTTCATAGCTATATACTCATATTTGATATAAAGCAGAAGCTAATCTTCCTGATTCTATCCAGGGGAAAAAAGAAAGAAAAAAAAACACAATTAAACCAACCACCCCCCCAAAAAAAAAGGTAGGTGAGGTGATGGAGAAGAGGAAGACGGGAATACTTCTGGTCCCACTAGAGAACTGTGCTTTCAAACAGAATAAAATACCATCTTGAATTTCTTCTACAAGAACTCAACAACTTGACTCACTCAATGACTTATCTAAGTAGTTATTGAATAAATTGGTTGTTCACATTTCTAGAGGATTAAGCCTTGGTTGAGGAAGCCCTGATCTGGAAGATGGGAAAAAGGGTGGGAATGCCATTCAGAGACTTCCTCCTGTCTGTGTCTAGTAGGATGAGCAGCTGGAACAGTGAAGGCAAGAAGGGTATTGGTACCCCAAATGGGGCAGCCTGAGAAAAGAGCAGTGACTAGCTGGATGTGTAATGGGGGGAGAGAGGGGAGGGGACAGGAAGCTTTTAAAAGCAAAAGAGTGTGGAGGAGAAGGGATTGGGCTGTTATGAAACATTAAACATATATATATATTATACACCTGTCAAATCATTATTAGGATAAAAAGTTGGAGAATAGGAGAGTAACCAGGTATGTTCCATCCTGCCCTGCTCCCTCATGTGGAAAGTCATTGCTATGCATATAGTGAGAGGCAGTGGGACAGCTCAAGTCCACAATTTGGATTTTCATCTCCCTATAAAACCTGCAACAAGTCTTTGACTGCATGCATGGGAAGCCCGGATTTGTCTTTTTGCAAAAATGTACAAAAGAACTAGAAATAGAAAAGGTTTTGGTAACCTAAGGCCATCTGTGCAAGCCTGTTGGGAGGGAACCTGTAACAGATTTTTTTTAATATTACAATGAAAAGCGTTTTAATAGATTTTAAAACATGAGAAGTAATCCACTAAGATTAGCTGTAAACAGCACACCCCCTCCAAAACAAAAAAAACAAAACAAACTAACAAACAAAAAATCTAATTCCCTTCAATGGGATTCTGTCCAGTGAAGCATGGATCCATGTTTGGGGCATGGTTGGGCTTCCAGGGAAGCTTTGATGCTGTCACCAAAGTTATACAAAAGTTCTTCACCAGCTTTTATCTCCCTTAAGGTGATGAGGATGAGGCAAGGCATGCCGTCCATGTCCTGGAGTTTGTTTTGGCAGTTACCACACTGATGTGACTGATCAATCTCCACAGACAATCTGTTTCTCCAGTAGCATCCACACAGTAGGTTTTGCTCAGCTACTGAAAAAGCAGCTGTGGAAGCATCCTGAATGTCGAGAGCCTCGCGCTTCTTAGCCTCTGTGATCTGGGTGAGGTCTCAGTGATACTGGACTAGAAACTCTCCACTTGTAAACTGTTTGGAGGAGATCACTCCTCTGTCTCTGCCATCAATGATATCGATCTTCATGCCTTCTTCCTTTCCACTTTCAATCAATTCATCCAGATTTCTTTTCTTCTGACTGTAGCTCACCTTTGCTTCTGTCGGAGCTTTATCTCACTTGGATAATAGTGACTGTGATTCTGTTGAGTTTTTCCCTGAGCTTTTCTCTTCCAGGCCTGCTTGGTTTGGGGATGTTTCTTTTGGGGTGTGCTTCCTTCATGCTGGCAGCATCAGTAGCATTGGCGGGCAGTGCCATGATTGGGGGGTTTCCTGCAGCTATGGATTTGTGGTTTGGAAGTGGCTCCAGAGAATCCCTCCTCAGTTCTTTGCCTTTGTGCTCTTCTGATTTCATAATGCTAGCAAGTGTGTTGCTGCTAATTCTTTTCTCCTCTCCTTTCTTGTGCAATTTGATTAAGGTTTCCTCCTTATGCATTTGACATCATGATGTGCAATAGAGTTTTCCTCCTTGAGTGGAGGAGTTCCAGAGTTCCAGAGGCTCTAGATTCTTCTGAGTTTGACACACCAAGATTTTAACGAGGAAAACTGGTGATATTTTTTAAAAAGATAGACTAAAATGGATTTTTGCAGTACTGAGCAGTTGGGAATCAACTGCCCACTTTCCCAAGTACAATTCATCCTACTATTCTCCTCTTATTAAATTCAAGATCTAATCCATTTACCACAATTAATATATATATANCCCTCCTCAGTTCTTTGCCTTTGTGCTCTTCTGATTTCATAATGCTAGCAAGTGTGTTGCTGCTAATTCTTTTCTCCTCTCCTTTCTTGTGCAATTTGATTAAGGTTTCCTCCTTATGCATTTGACATCATGATGTGCAATAGAGTTTTCCTCCTTGAGTGGAGGAGTTCCAGAGTTCCAGAGGCTCTAGATTCTTCTGAGTTTGACACACCAAGATTTTAACGAGGAAAACTGGTGATATTTTTTAAAAAGATAGACTAAAATGGATTTTTGCAGTACTGAGCAGTTGGGAATCAACTGCCCACTTTCCCAAGTACAATTCATCCTACTATTCTCCTCTTATTAAATTCAAGATCTAATCCATTTACCACAATTTATATATATATATATATATATATATATATATATATAAGATATAAGTACAGTTGGCTTAATTCCAGGAGCTACTCATTAACTGCGTATCATAATGGGAATAAAAGCATTCTTTGTACACTTGTTGCTGTTTCTATTGATACTGTTATTGCCATTGTTTTCTTCTAAAGATTCTTAAAGATAGCTTTGGTAAACTGTATATCTCCCTGAGGAAATCTGTTTTATTCTAGGATTGGATGTAACTTTTCTGGTGTCATTCACTAACAGGAAAATCTAAAGAACCTCAGTGTCTCCATGTTGGGGCATCTTCTATGACACTGATGAAAATCTTTGACAAAAAGTGATATATCTCATGATATTGACACTCAGATTACTGAACAAGCATAAATCATCAGCTATTTATTAAGCTTTTGCTGTATTTGAGTAATGTGTTGAACATTTATGTCTGTGTTTATAGTGAACTGAATCTATAAATGAAGGATACCCGGTTATCACTCACCAGTTACTTGCTAATTACTAAAAGCATGCCACTGAGGTAAGTTATAGAACCCACTTTCCTGGAAATATTTTGAACAGAATATTGAAGTAACCATATGAGTTTAGCTGGTTATATAGGAATCAAGACAACCTACATGCTCTCTTGAAGACATTTCATGTTAGGTTTCTAAGATTGAATATTGGGAATGAAATTTGGAAGGAACTTAAAAGTTATTTTGTCCAGTTTCTTCCTTTATAGGTGATAGAAAATGATAACCAATAAGTTTAAATAACTCACCCTGGGCAATATAGCAAATTTATTTTAAAAAAGAGAATATAATAGATGTACCCTCCATAAATAAAATAAAATACAGAAAGTAAAATTAAAGAATATAAAAAAATTAATTATGTATAAACACAAGTTACATTTTTTAATCTACGCTGCATGTTATAATTATAGGATGATAAGTAAGGTAGAAGTTTGGCACTAAAAGAATGTTCTTAGTATGATACAATCATATTAATTTGTAGAGTCGTATTAAAATAATTCTCTAAGCAACATACTCAATTGTCCTACTAAAAGCCCTGAGAAAATAGAGAATCTAATAAAAAAATGTATTTTGGAACATCAGTTGTTTCCTGGAACAAAGCCCTCACTAATACAAAATAATAGAGCATGATATATAAACAAGTAAAAAGCTTTTTAATTTAATTTAAAATATGTTTTTCAATACTTATTATGATGATTTCCTCCTTAGCTATTAACATACATGCATTAAGGAATGGTGTAATGATGGTTTGTTACTCACAAAGGAAAAGGGAAGAAAAGTGGAAGGAAGAAAGGAAAACTATAGTAATTGTGTTTGCTATATGAAATATCAGAAACCCTGATTAGTGAGGGAGGAATGAATTATTAAATCTCTACCCACACTTTCCTTTTTGTAATCTCTCCTATTCAATTATGCATCAGTGAATGTTGTCAAATGATCATCAGCAAGTTGCTAATTAGTATTTATGAAAGGATTCTTTTTAGGCCTGACCTTTACATAATTCATTTTGTGTTTTGAGATCTTTTGTATACAAATAGAGAGCAGAACTGATTTATTTTAGATCTGAGTCATCAGCATTTTACTTAGAAGCTTTAAGTTGTTTTAGTTGCTCATAGATGGTAAAGTTTCACTGAAGACTACAATTACTTTCTTAATTGTGGTAGAATTTCTTACTATTCATAAGTCATGTTTATATGAAGTCCATTTCTACAGAACTCAAAAGAATTTTATAATTTCTTAAAAGCTATAATTATTCTTTATGATATCTTTTTTAGATAAATGAGGGGCAGTAATTTGTAATCTAATTATAGAGATAAGGAAAAGGAAATTAGAAAGGTTAAATGATTTGCATAGAGTCAGTTAATAAGACAACCTGGAAAACAACTGGAGTGTCCTGATTCAAGCTTTGTAGTCATGGAGCTAAAGGACACTCAGAAAACATTTACAATTCCAATGGGTATCATAAGGCAATTCAAGAGTATTTATTAAGTACCTCTTCAGTGCAAGGAATTCTCCTAGGCCAAGGGATGCAAAGATAAAAACCTGTCCTGCACTAAGGGTCTTGAATATTCTACTAGGGAGATACTACAGGGATTGGCCAATAGAAAGTGTCTATTGTCATTATTTTCTGTTGAAATACAATCAACCTCTAACCATTTGCTTTTGACTATGGTTCCTTTAGAGATCAGCCTCTGGATATCTCTCAACAGGAAGAAGTAATGGTAGACATGCTTACTTTTTGGGTAATAGAAGAGGAAAGTGGGGTATTTGTAATTGTAACATAGGAATTAACCTTGTGGACAAATTAGGGCAGGTAGGTGGTACAGTAGATTGAGTATCAGTCCTGTAATTAAGAAGATCTGAGTTCAAATATGGCCTCAGACACATACCCAGTATGTGATACTAGGTAAGTCACTTAAACCTGTTTACTTCAGTTCCTTATTTGTAAAATGGGGGAAGGAGAAGGTAAGCCACTCCAGTATCTTTGCCAAAAAATCCCAAATAGGATCATGAAGAGTCAGGTACCCTTGGGTCAACTGAAGAACAAATTTAACGAAAGGTAAAAGAATCACTGTACACATTTTCTAAAATCATTCCAATATATCTTCATTTCTAGGGGAAACACAAACTAGTTTCAAAATCAAGAGTTGGTAGCAAGCTGATGTGATCACAGTAGTTTTTATGAAAGCATGAGTTATTTTTCCTCTGTGGAAGTCCTATATAGATATGATTTTCTCTCTTAGCTAGAAGTGATGTTCAGGAATGAATATTGGGAGATTCCTTTGGGTAAGTCTGAAAATTCAAGAAGAGCTCCCACACAGAATGTTTAGTTAGTTAATTGGCATTAACTAGTTTCACCTACACCATTCATGTAAGTGTAACCAAAAAATCTCAAAGCAGTTAATGAGTTGGGAGGGTGTCTACTCTACGTAAGTGAAGACTTCTTCCAATGGAAGGAGTACAGGAGAACATTGTTTCAGTGGCCATGGGGGTGACATAAGTAGGTTCTGTGGAGCAACTTAGAACTTGGGGAAGATACTGAAAATGTCATTCTTTTCATCCTGAGCCATCACCAGTTTATCTTGACTTTTGTCTTCCCAGTGGATTTTGATGATCCTAGAATAGCTAGAATAGAGTGAAGCTGAGGACTTTATATAACTATCTCACTTAAGTCCAATTGATATACAAGCTGAGACATCATCCTTTGATATACTTGTTCCCCTTTGAAAAATAAGGACTACTCCCAAACACAACCCCACGCATGATTACCCAGACTTCTTTAGCAAAGAAAAAAACCTTTTCCCCTCCAGGTTGTGCTCATTTCAGAGGACTTAATTTCTGATCCTAGAATCGATCTCTCATTCTTCAGAACGTATGTGAGAAGTTTCTTGCTTGTTCAGACTCTTCACTCAAATTAAGGTATAGTTGTTTTATGACTCTTCTATTTACTTATCAAGCTTCTTTATCTTTTTATTTCTTTAGTAACACTTGATCTCATTTCTTCCATAAGACAGTCCCTTTGCCAATCTTATATTTGCACTATCTTGTATGTCTAGAATACTTTCCCTCCTGACCTCTGTCTCCTGCCATTCTTTAAGCTTCTAGTCTCAGGTAAAATCCTACTTTCTTCAACATGTCTTACTGGGAAGATGATGTAGTAAACCAGAACAGCTCTGTGTCACCATGAGAATCCTCTCTGAAAAAGAATAAAATATTGCCACAAGACAAATACAGGAGTGAAAAAAACAATGAGACAAATTGAAACAACTTTCAAGAAAATAAGAACCCAAAAGGCATGCAGTCTATATCAATAATCAAACAACGGGAATCATATGATTATCTCAATAGATGTAGAAAAAGCCTTTGACAAATACAGCACCCATTCCTATTGAAAACACTAGAAAGTATAGGAATAGATGGGCCCTTCCTCAAAATAATAAACAGCATATATATAAAGCCATCATCAAGTATCATCTTCAATGGGGAAAAGTTAGAAGCCTCTCCAATAAGATCAGGAGTGATGCAAGGATTCCCATCGTCACCTCTATTATTTAACATTGAACTAGAAAGCCTAGCGGTAGCAATTGGGAGAAGAAAAAGAAACTGAAGGGATCAAAGTAAGCAATGAATAAACTATCACTCTTTGCGGTAATATGATGGCCTACTTAAAAGAAACCTAGAAATTCAACTAAAAGGCTAGTGGAAATAATTAACAACTTTAGCAAAGATGCAGGATACAAAATAAACCCACATAAATCATCAGCATTTCTATATATTTCCAACACAACTCAGCAGCAAGAATTAGAAAGAGAAACTCCATTTGAAATCACCTTAGACAATATAAAATATTTAGAAATCTATTTGCCAGGACAAATCCAGGAATTACATGAACCATATACAAAACACTGTGAAGATAGACTTATCTCTCTTTGTTATTTCTCAATATAATCAATCAGCAACCTTCAGTTTAATGAATCAAAAACTGAAAACACCCCTACTTAATACTTGACCAGTCACTAGGTGGAAGAGTCCACAAGTCAAAAACTTTGACCTCCAAAGGGGACTGCCCAGCCCTGGGTAGGGATAAGTAGTTTGGGAGCTGTGATTGGTTTCTATGAAGATGGGAAGAGACAGGAAGTGATGTGGGAAAAGGACTATAAAAAGGACATGGCTTCCTGGATTCTGGACTGCTTCTTCTCTTTTAGGATCATCTGGCTTGGAGTTATTCCTGAGTTGGTGTTTGAAGAGATGCTTCCCTTGGATCTGCAGTGGTGAGTGGAGTGATTCCTCCCTCCATTCTTTAGTGAGGGGACCCTCAGCTTAGTGTTAAGTAGGGGTGCTTTGAGTTCTTGATATTTTTAGGTAAAAATAGGCAAGGGGAGAGCTAATCCTATCTTCACAAGATGGTTGTTGGCTTATTTTCTTTCCCTAGGCTGTGAGTTCCTCAAGAGGAGGGTCATTTTGTCCCTTTATTTGGTTTGGTCTGATTTTATTTTTCTTTGCTTGTCTTTGTGTTCACAACACTCAGCACAGCACAACATTTGGTATGTAGTAGGAACTTAATAAAGGATAACGGACTAATTGACTGGATCTGCTTGTCCTTATCTCTCTCATCTTTTAATATTTATCTATCTATCTATCTATCTATCTATCCATTTATTTTTGTTTATCTATCTTCATTTTTTAGTACTTGAGTTCTCAGTTTTCTCATCTTTCTGCCTAAACAACTGTTTGCCAGGACCCTATTACATCTGGTTGAGCTGGATTATCTTTTAGCAGGATAGAAGTTATCAATTATGGGAATACTTAATAAATTTGAGATTTTTCTTAATCAAATTAATAATGTTCCAAGGGAGTCCATTTTATGCATGAAGTGGAAAAGAATCTTTAAACTGGAACATCATCCTTCTATTTGGCATCTGATGGAAAGGACACAGGAAACCACACACAATTTGACAACTAAGAATCAGATACCTTGGGGCTTCTAAAGTAAATTGGGCACACATCTCATTAGTTAACTTTATAGCATGCCCTCATTGCCTTTTCTCTTATGCCTTCTTTCTGAATGTGAAGAAACACATTTCTCTACTTTCCACAATGACCAGCCTTCCAAACTATCCCAATAATAATGATTCAGGAGAATGCCAATTGTAGACATGAAATTACACACAATCTGAGGGGGGTATTCAAAGGCAAAATCTCTGAACATCCACCCCCATTCCAATTCATCCTATATACATGTGGCAAAGATGATTTTGTTAAATTAGATGTCAGACCACATCACTTTTCTCACTCTATAAACTTCAATGATTCCATATTGCAAGTAAGATAAAATATCAATTAAAGGTCTTTGCAACATACCTTCTTCCTATCTCTCCAGTTTTCCTATATAATATTCCCCATCACATAGATATGGCTTGGTTCAAACATACTGGTCAGCTTGTTATTTGTCATATATGACATTCTATCTCTTGTTTCCAGGACATTGTACTGACATTATCAGTCTTGGAATATTCTCTCTATTAATCTGCTTCTTAGAACCTTTGGTCTACTCAGGAATTAGCTTCAAGCACTACTTTTTGTAGGCATCTTTTACTGGACCCTGATATGCTATTATTTCCTTTTCTTCTAAGATTACCTTCTTATACTCTTTTGTTTCATCTATAAAAGTGATTCATACATATATTGTCTCCGTAAGAGCCACACATTTTGTAAACTCCTTGATAGCAGACAGTTTTTGCTTTTCATTCAATTTCCAGTGATTAGCATAGTTTCCACAACATTGTAAATGTGCAATAAATGTTTATTGACTGATTAATTGATTGAAACTTCCTCTCCACTAACTAATTTTGCATCTAGTAGTTGCTAAATAAATGATAATAGAATAGTTGTCTAAGTTGATCATTTAAATGATGTTTCTCAGGCATTTACTTCTTTCCATTTGCTTGTACTTTTTAATTCTCATTTTTCTTACTCTACTAGTTGTTTCTAGTTTCCAGATCCACATATTATTCTAGCTTCAAAATCTGCTATCAATTTCTGGTCTTTGTCTCTTTTTAAAAAAAATATTGATTTCTTTTGTTTTTAACATTGCAAATATTTCTAACATCCTTCTCCCTCCTCTTATAGGAGACTGATTCAGTATCATATATTATTGAAGAAGAAAAAGAAAAGAGAGAAATAACAAAACTAATCGAAATGTAATATAAATACAATGATCAGATTTATTGCTCCACAGCAGTATCTCATCTCTTCAAATGTTACTTCTTATTTCTAATGCATGGTAAAATGACAAAGAGGACCCATATCTCTAGCAGAATTCTTATTTTTAAAATTCTGACATTTAATATATAATTTATTGACTTGAAAAGAATGTCTTCATACAATTCCTCAATAAAAGGGTAGAATATTGAAGGCCAATGTGGCAAGGGATTACTTTTCTATATGAGCATATATCTTTACTTACATCAACATGTCATGCATCTATCGAATGAAATATAATGTTAGTAGATATAAATCATATAGAATATATAGTGTTTTACACACAATATTCTTCTTACTAATTTGCCATTTTGAAGAGTGTCTTTTCTAGCATATATACATGTAGTATGTATGAACTTATGTATTCTTCAAGGATTTCAATGTCTAGGAAACAGCTGGATTACTCAGTGGATTGAGAACCAGGCCTTGAGATGGGAGGACCTAGGTTCAAATCTGGCTTTAGACACTTCCTAGCTGTGTGACCCTGGGCAAGTCACTTACCCCTCATTGCTCTTTTGCCTTGGAACCAACACATAGTACTGATTGTAAGATGGAAGACAAGGGTTTAAAAAAAGAATTTCAATATCTAAAAATATTACAGAATCATAAGATTGTAGATTTTGAGCTGGAATAATTCTTAGAGATTAATTTCAATAGCATCATTTAGATATGAGGAAAATGAAGATGAACCCATGGCTGTTGAAGTAGGAAACTGGATAATTGAGATTAAAATTGAATTGCTTTATGAACAAATCAAGTGCTCTTTCTAACACACCTTATTACATCTTCCTGTTAGTAAGGAGCTCCTCTAAACTTATCTAAACTGGCTCTTGTATTACCAGCACACATTTGTTTTGTGGTTCAATAGTCAACTGATTTAGAATTTGGTAGTTCTTTCAAGAGCTCATACTTAATCTTTAAGATCTCAACATCAGTGCCATGCCATTTGGAGGCATTGGAATAGATTTTTAGTGAAAACATATGTTTCTCATGCTAGAAGTATCCTTTCTCCATGAAACCCATAGATTTTCTTTTGTGAGAAATACAACTGTGTGTGTTGCAGAGAAAGTTCAACACGTTTTATAACTGGTATCCTATGGGGGCTAAAATCTACAAATCAGAGTGGAAGAGATGAATTTACTCTGTAATATTTCCGTGTTGGCCCAACCCATTTTAATGTGTAGCATCACTCAAGTTGACAAAACCCATCTTTCCATAGAAGAGAAAAATGGGCTTCTTAGAGATGTGAATTAACAAGAATATTTCAGCCAAACTCTGGAGTCAGATGGGAAATTTTACAATGACAGTAGACAACATGAAAAAGTGTATCAAGGGTAGTGCCAAAAGTAAGAGACTGAACCCAGCAAGAGGTGGTATTGGGTGAATAGTTAACAAGGACAAAGTAGTTGACATGCTTGGTGAAAAAAGCCCAAGATCCTAGGGAACACTCAACAAACAGGGTAAGGAATGGAAGAAAGAATATAAAGCTATGAGGTCAAGTCAGTTTTTTGACAATTTATTTATTGTCTTTGGAAATGCTTTCTAATACCAGAAGAGGTACAGTGACTATGCCCTCTAACCCTGACATGAAAATACAACTTCATGATTCATAAGTCATTGATTTTGCAAAGCTATTTATGTAATTTGGAAGATATACAATCATATGAAACTAGATTCTTATCCTTTTTTAATTATTTTTTATTTTTAGAAAAATTTTTCATGGTTACATAATTTATGTTTTTACTTTACCCTTCACCCCCTCAAACTTCCCCACCACCACCACCCATAGCTAACTCACATTTCCACTGGTTTTAACATGTGTGGTCAGTCAAGACTTATTTACATATTATTGATAGTTGCATTGGTGTGGTCCTTTCCGGTCTACATCCCTAATCATGTCCTCATCAACCCAAGTGTTCAAGCAGTTGTTTTTCTTCTGTGTTTCCTCTCCTATAGTTCTTCCTCTGAATGTGAGTAGCTGGAAACTTATCCTTAACCAAATCTTTTGTTTTATTTTAAGTTTCCATTTTTTTCTACATTACACGTTTATACAATTTTTAATAATTATTTTCTGACAATTTATAATATATATATATATTCTCTTCCTCTCTTCAACCTCTCCCACTTTTCCAAGAAGGCAGATAGTATATCTGTATGTATATTTTCATAAAGTACATATTTCTATGTTTGTCATGTTGTGAAACAGCACATATTTATTATACTAGAAAAGACTTTATGGAGAAAATAGAATGAATAATGTTTCAATCTGTATTCAGACTCCATCAGCTCCTTCCATGATGGTGCATATTCATTTTTGTTATGAGTTCCTTGGAATTTTCACGAATACTTGCCTTTTTTATAATTAGTCATCTATAGTTGATCATCATATATTAGTGTTGTCATTGTGTACACTATTCTTGTGATTTTGCTCATGTCATTTTGTATAACTTTTTATGTCTTTTCAGCTTTTTGGTGATCATCTTGTTCTTCATTTTTTTTATGGCACAATAGTGTTTTGTTACACGCATCTACCATAACTTGTGTAACCATTCCCCAACTGATGAACAGTTTTCCTTTTCTAGGTCTTTGCCACTGTAAAGAGAGGTACTAAAATATTTTTGTATGTGTACGTTCTTTCCCCCTATCTTTAGTGTCTTTGGGTTATAGACCAGTAGTAGCATTGCTAAGCCAAGGAGTATGCATAGTTTTATGTCCCTTTGGGCATGGTTTCAGATTGCTCTCCAGAATGGTTGTGCCAGTTCATAGCTCTCTTAGTCTAATTTGATTAATATTATATACTCTTTGTCTTATTACTAACAATTATATCTTGCACATAGTAACAGGTGGTTAAAATATTTTTTGGATTGTTTCATTTTTCATACTTATATACCCAGCACCCAATATCTGGCATATAGAAAACATTTAATGAATACTTGTTAAAATTAACATACCTTCTATTGAAGTTCTCACAATTTCCTAAAAGTATTAGAATGGAAATGATTGCTATTTTTGCACAAAATTGTGCTTTCAGTGATAAGGAAACATAAAATTTTAGAACTGAACACCCTCAAGACTATATCAACTAATAAATAAATCCCTAGTGACTTTTATTTCTAAGAGTAAGAATAGGAGTGAAGGGAAAATAATAAGAAGTAAAAATGTTTATTTGGAGTAATACCTCAAATAAAGGAAAGCCTTTTACCAAATAGAAGCATCAGACTTATAGATCATGATAATTTTTATTAAAGAGGAGAATTATAAGGAGTTAGATATTCTTAGGACCAAATAACAAAAGCTTTTATTTTTAAATCAAGAGACAAAGGCATAAAGTCAAAATAGAGAAAGGTAGACACAGAGAGAAAGAGATGAGAGTAGGGAGAGAAAAGAGAAAACCGAAAAACAAATAAAAATCAAAATAAGAAAAGAAGTAGAAAACTAATTGTTTAAATCTTAAAAATGTAATAAACTCTTGATATAGCTTTGGGAATAATTTCCAAAGTAGATATCTGAATATTCAGTATATTGACTCAGTAATGAAAAAACATAAATTAATATCAATTTAGAAGAAAGAAAAAAGACATCTCAAAATAAAAATTCTCATGATTATTATAGTCAAATTCAGAACTTTCAGAACCACAGTTACAATTATACTGGACCTAGCAACTTCTTCATTAAAGGACCAGATATTATGGAATAAGACATTCAGCAAATCAAAGGATTCAGAAACCAAGATTCATCTACTCAGCCAAACTTAGTGTAATACACCAGGGGCAAATTGATATTTAATGAAATAGAGGATTTCCAAGCATTCCTTTTGAGAAGATCAGAACTGTAAAGAAAATTTAATGGTCAAATTTGAAATTCAAAGGAAGCATACAAAGGCAAATAGAGAAGAGTAAAGTCAAAGATTAAAGAAATTATATTCCTTCACGGGAAGATGATAACTATAATACTTAAGATATCTATGATATAAGTGAAATGTATGGTACTTAAAGTTTTTTAAGATATTTAAGAACCTTATGAGTAACAGGACAGGCACAAGGGTTATACATAGACAGAGGGGAGAAAGTAAGTTGAATTTAATGGAATGATACCCCCAAATCCCCAAAATTAAAATTAAGAGGTAAGACAGGGGACAACACTGGGAGAAGAGAAGTGGCAATATATGGGGGAAATTATCTAACATGAAGAGGCATGTAAGAGTCAATACAATGAAGGGAAGATGGGAGTGTTGCAAGCAATGCTTGAATGTTACTCTCATCAGAACAGGCTCAAAGCAAGAATAATATCCATGCTTAGTTGGCTTTTAAAACATATCCTACCATAGAGGGAAGCAAGAGAGAGGAGGGGGAAAGAGAGAAGAAATGGATGGACAAAAGAGAGGTGAATTGGGGTAGGTAGTGATCAGGAGCTAAACATTTGTGAATAGGGAAAGGCTGAAATGAAAGAAAAGGAAATATTAACAGAAGGAAAGTAAGATGGAGGAAAACATACAGTAATCATAATTGACAATGTGAAAGAGATGAACTCACTTAAAAAACAGAGGAGAGCAACTAATTAAAAACCAGAATCCCACAATAGACCGTCTACAAGAAACACATTTATGCAGGGAAGATACACACACAGAGTAATTTGTGTAACAGAATTTACCATACTTCAGATAAAGTTAAAAAATTTAGCAATTGTTATACCACAAAAAAGTAAAATAAAAATTGATCTAATTTAAAGAGATAAAGATAATTATGTCTTGATAAAAGATGTTATAAACCATAAAGTAATAACAATACTAAACATATGCCCAAATGGCATAGCATCCAAATTCCTAAAGAAACTACAGAAGTGTCAGGAGGGAATAGATAGTAAAACTGTATTAGTTGGATACTAAAGCTTTCTTATTATAGACCTTGATTAATCTATCGAAAACAATAAAAAAGAAAGGAATTTTAAAAGTGAATATAATTTTAGAAAAGTCATATATGATACCTCTGGAGAAAACTAAAGGGGAATGGGAAAATGTAATATATGTATATTACATTTTCTAGTTCTGAGAGGGGAGTTCCCTGCTCTTATTCTGTTATTAATTTCCCTATAGATAGATGGATATAGATATACATATAGAATTATTTTTTCTTTAAGAATTTGGATGCTATAATACTTGGTGCATACAGATCAAATATTAACAATGTTTTGTTATCCATAAGACCTTTTTATTAAGAGGTTAAAAGTCTGTGCACATATGAAAATATATTAATTTTATTCATAATGACAAAATAATTGAAAAAAATGCAGTAATTGGAACAAATGGCTGAATAGATTGTGATACTCTCATGTAATGAATTGTATTGTGTTATTAGAAATAAATATTTGAAATATAAAGAAAATGAAATATGTAAAGAGATGAAAACAGAAGAAAGGAAATAAGAATAATGCATATTATAATTATATTAATAACAACAGTCATAAAATCAAGAGCAAAGTATTAAATTAAAACAAATCCAAATATGACTTAAAAAGCAGAAGATGCTTATATTAGCATTCAAAACCCCACCATACATATGTATATATAAAACTTACATATATTTAAACAAATTATAAATAATGTGGAGTTCATGGTTTTGTATATTTTTGCACTTCTTTATTTAAGTTATTTTTGGTGGTGGTGGTTAATAATATATAATAAAAATGTGAAAATAATTAAATAAAAACTAAGCAATCACCTGAAGATTGAGTAGTTAAAGAACAAATCATAGAAATGATCAGAAATTTCATGAAAGAGAATGACAGCAAGGAGACAACATACCAAAATGTTTGGGATGTAGCCATAGCAGTAATTACTGGGAAATATATCTACAAATGATCAAATCAATAAAATAGAGAATGATCAGGTCAAATGATTGGGCATATAGCAAAGGGAAAAAAATGAAAATTCCCAATTAAATACCATTTTAGAAATTCTGAAAATCAAAAGAGATGAATAAACTTAAAAACAAGAAAATCATTGAAGTAATAAAAAATAAGAAGCTGGTTTTATTTTAAAAACAATAAATAGATAAATAATTATTTACTTTTATTATAAAAAAGAAAGAAAATATTATTTTTTAATTTATTTTTATTTTATTAATTAATTATGAAAAATTTTCCATGGTTACATGATTCATATTCTTTCCCTCCCGTCCTCCCATCCCCTTTCCACAGCTAACATGGAATTCCATTGGGTTTTACATGTTTCATTGATCAAGACTTATTTCTATATTATTGACATCTGTACTAGGGTGATCATTTAGAGAAAAAAATATATTCTTATCTTAACAAGATGTACAAAAACAGGTAGCAAGGTGGATTTGGTTTATGCTTTTTAGTTTGGAATCCCTCTAACATCCATCTATTTCTAAATAAAATATTTTATGAAAGGACAAGGATCCATATAAAATCATTTTATGTAGTAGAAACCAAAATATAATTTATATACCTAATGGACAATTCTATAATCAGGGTATAATATAATAGAGGGCTCTAAGAGTTAGCCAATTTTTAATTACATATGCCTATATATATGATGATTGTGCTTACTTGATCTGATTAAGCTTTCTGTTGACTAGCTCTATTTTCTCCTGTCCATGTACATGTATGTACATATACATACACATACATGTATATGATAAATTTTATATATCCAATTGAAAATGAAGCTTGCTCAAACTCAAATAAATAAAATCATCCCAAGATAAGGATAAAACTAGGACAAAAATATATAGTTGAAAATGTGGCAATGGCATCAAGAAGAGAGAAAAGGGTTGCGGGTACTGGCAAAATATTTAGTTTTGAGAGTCATTTGATAGTCAATGAAAGGTAATTAACAAATGTTGGAAGAAAGGAAGACCTCTTTAAAGGAAGTGACATGAGCTGAGCATAAAAAGAAATAGGGATCTCAAGATGTAGATATCTTGAGAAGGGAGAAAATTCCAAGTATAGTTAGTCCAGTCAATAAACATTTATAAAGCACCTAATATGGGCCGGGAACTTTGTGAGGACTTGAAGTGCAAAGAGGTAACATTAATGTGCGAAAAATAAATGAGCAACAATCTATGTACAATCACTACATACAGGAGAGGAAAGGACATAATTAAATTGTCAGGCCTTAGAATTTAAAAAGTATTGGAAAAGACTTGTTGTAAATGATGGGATTTTTATTGTACTTGAAGGAAGCTAGGAAGGCTAGGAGTCAGAAAGAAGAATGGGGAGCATTCTAAGAATGCCAGAAAAAAAATGCCTAGAACCTAGAGATAGAGTGCCTTAATCAAGAAATGTCAAGGAGGTCAGTGTTACTGAATCAAAGAGTATATGGCAAAGAGGCAAGATGTAAGACAGTTAGAAAGGAATTATGTTATGAAGGGCTCTGAATGCCAAATGGGGAATTTTTTTGACCCTGGAAGTCAATAGGAAATTATTGGAGTTTATTTGAGTATGGGTGGGGAATGGCTTGGTCATGCCTGTGCTTTACAAAAATAACTTTGTTGACTGAATGGAATATGACTTGGAGATGAGGGAGACTTGAGACATATAGACCCAATGGTATGCTATTATAATAGACCAGCCATGAGTTTATGAAGACCTGAAACAGTAGAGAAGGGGACATATTCAGGAAGTGTTGCAAATGTAAAATAGTAAGATTTTGGTAACAAATTGGATATGGGGACTGTAAGTGCTAGTGAAGAGTTGAGTTTAATTTTTAGATTACAAAACTGTGGGACTATAGCCCATGACTTCAAAAGAGAAGTTTCTGTGGGGAGTGTTTAGGGAAGAAGCTGATGAGTTGTTTTGGACATCTAGGTTTTCCTTTTTGTTTTTCTTCTTGATTTTTAATCATATAGGTTTTACTTTATTATAAAGAGAAGGAAGCTGGCTAAAAAGTCTAAATGATTCAGATCTACTAAAGCATCCCTAAAGAAATATATTCATTGTGATTCATTTGGCATTTAATGTCTTAAAGGCAATTGGAGATGAGAGATTAGAGGTCATCAGAGAAGTCAGGGCAGTATAACCAGATTTGAGAAGCAAAAGTATGGAGATATTAATGAAATTCATGAGAAACATTGAAAATACCAAATGAAGTAATATAAAGGGAGAAGAACCATCTAGGGTGAAATCCTGAGATATATATATATATATGTTTGTTTGCTTATGTATATATTTATTTATT
>NC_058132.1:632102856-632150522 GCF_016433145.1 Gracilinanus agilis
TATATATATATATATATATATATACACACACACATATACAAAACAGAATATAGCTGAAGATAGGACTCTGGAATGGACTGGTGACAAAACCTGGATTCAATTATTTTTTCAGACATTCCATTTCCTCATCTATAAAATCAGGATATGTTCCACTATTTAAGAGGCTTTTTGTGAAGATCAAATTAGTTCATATATGCAAAAACCTTCAAAAATCCTTTTAACTCCCCCCAAATATATGAATACAAACCAACACTGATATTATTTGTCCAATTCCTCCTTTTCATTACAGCTATTTTGCACAGTAAATAGGACTTGAAATCTAGAAGTTTTAAATCCAAATCTAGACTGAAACACTACTATGTGAGCTAGAGGAAATGGCTTAACCTCTGTTTGCCTCAGTTTCCTCCTTCATAAATATATAAATCATAGCATCTATCCTCCCATGGATGTTTAAAGGACTAAATGAGATAATAATTTTAAAGGACTTAGCACAGTGCTGATATATAATAAGCACCATATATATATGATCATTATTTTGACTGTTATTTTTACTTTTCTATTCCCTCTTTCCCTTATTTTCACTGATATCCAACTGTATAGCAATTATGGGTTAAAAAATCAAAATACAGAACCTTTGCAAAGAGAAATTAAAATTAATATATTTGGGGTAGATTTGGAATTATAGACTTAGAAATTGAAAGGGACAAAAGAGGTTATTAAATCAAACTTCCATGTTTTGCAGTTAGAAAAAATGAGATGAGTCTTTTGACTAAAGATAGCATTCTTTCATAAAATTATTTTAACAAAGACTTTATCAATACATTGTTTTAAATCTTTAATTATCCTGGGCTAAATACAGATGCTTGATGATTCTCAGTGACGACTTCCTGTCAAGCTCACACTAAACCATGAATGATTACACTTTGATTCATTCTGACTATTCGACCAGTTTTGAATCCATCTAATTATAATATCAATAGTCTACATTTTCCATACTTTTTTCATTTTTCTCCTTTTTTATTTTAATCATGAATTTAACCAATGTGAATATTTTAACTTGTAAAAAGAACAAATAGGATTTCCTGTGAAAATCTGAATTTCTGCTTTATGCTGATTTTTAGAACATATTAAAAGAGTAAAGAAAAATATGCCTTGATTGTCAATGTCCCCTTTTGGACTTACTTTCCCTTTATTTTGTCTATTTTAAATGTTTTGTTGACACTTCTTTCTTCTCTTCTATTGTTCTCCAAAAGTTCCCTCTCCTCAAAAATAAACTCCTCCCTTGTTGTAACAAGTAAATGTATCATCTATTTAAAATTACATCTCATGTTTTGCCAATAATTCATCATTTCTCATATGTTGTAAATATGTTTTATTACTGGTCTTCTGAATTTGCTATACTGATGAGTTCAGAAGTCATTCAAGGTTTTCATTTCATCTTTTTTATCATTCTCTGCTCAGTTCTATTTTCATTATTCTCTATTCTTTCATACTAGGATTTCTAAGTTTCCCTAATCTAATATATATTCATCATTTCTAGTATCATAATAATTATATTATCACATCACAATAAATTAATATATCACAATAATTAGATTATATTCATGACATAATGTGTTCAGTCATTTCCCAATTGATGTAGAACTTAAGACTGACTCTTACAACCAAACCATGTTTCTATATTCATATAATTCCATAATATATGGAAACATGTTTCCATATGGTAAATTGGCTATAAAGGAGAATTAGATAGACATTTTCTGCAGTTCTCACTAATTCTCAAACACACACACACACACACACACACACACACACACACACACACACAAAGAGGAATTGTGTGCCAGATAAGAATAACTACAGCTATCCACAGGTCAAGAAGTCATAAAAGGAAAAAAAAACATTCTTATGAATTAAGTGGTATCAAACCTTAGTGCTCACCAAGTAAATCTTCCCTGGCAACCCTTCCCCCTCCAAACCACCTACAGATTTTTATATGGCACTCTAACATATACATCTACTTATATTCTGGAACCCACTCAGCTACTTCCCTGTTTCTGCTGCAGTCTTTACCCTGTCCTTGTCCTACCATTCTTTGACAACAAACAGTAGAACTCAATACTGTAGTCATTTGCAGAGGAAAAGGAGGTATACTACATTTGGGATACATTTTCTGGGGCAGTGACAGCCACAGAAATAAAGAGAGAGATGAGACAGGGTACAGCACGTAAGACTTCACTAGCCTTGTAGAAAAAGAGATTGCTATACCAATGGAACCACTCCTGCCCTGCACCTTGAAGACACTATGAGCAAGAACTGAGGCCACTGAAAACAGAATCTTCAAACAAGAGGAGGGATCCAACTTTGAGACACAGTCTCTGGTGGAATAACTGAATATGAAAGGGGAAGGAGTCAGAAAATGAGTGGTACAGTAATATAAGGATAACAGAATAATTAAAGACCTCAAGAGAAAAATAACATATTAAAGAAAGAGGAAAAAAGTAGATGAGTCAACTTGAAAGATAATAAAATCATGAGGGCATATGACTAACAAGATATTTAAAAGACTACAAAGGTCTCTAAATAAGCATTGCTAGAAAAGGAAATTAAACCAATGCCCAGTGAAAAATAGAAAAATGTATATTCCCAAAAAATCATCTAACTACCTGAAGGTATTCCTGAATGGTTCAAGAGAGGAAACTAGAATCTTGAGAGTGCAGATTAAAGGGATAAAATCCAGAATTTAAAATATAAATACAAAAATTATTTACAAAATAGAAAAACCTGATGCCAAAGAAGAGGGTCTTGTCTAAGAAATAAAAATGAGAACAGCAGATTAAAAATATAAATATAATAAAAGAAAAAATAATAGAAAATAGAAGCAAAAAGCAATAATGTTAAAATAATGTATCCTTTCTATATTAACACAATTCAAAATAAAGTTTGACAAGTGTACTAGAAGCTGTAATAATGAGTTATATTTTCATTTACAGACATAGTGTCCCTAGCCTTTGTTGCAGTTCTCAAATACTTTGATTCTACTATCTCCAATTGGAAAATTGTGTGTGCATCTAATTCTTTTACATCCTTTATTTGCTTGAGCACCTGGAACAATAACTTCATTTTGTTCAGGACTTCTTGACATACCGAGTCAGTTTTGGTGTTAGATGTAGAACCAAAGAGCAGCCAAAGATGGGAAACTACTTTTCTTAAAACCACCAAGCTTTGGGAAATTGCAAAAATGATTGTCATAGCCATAGGGACAAAACAAATGAACTCAGCCAGTGTAACCGCACACCATTTATAATCATCAAAGAGCTCCAGAACATGGTAAATAAATTGAGGTACTTTCCTGAACCAAAAATCTATAGCTCCCTGCTTCATTGTCCAAGGAAGCAATGAAAATCTGGTGACAATGAAAGCTAAATGTGTCACAGCCATTTTACAGTGATATTATTATTGTAAGTCCTTTGCCTAAGCTGTGCTCACTAAATGTAATAATGAGCAGGTCAACAAGGGCCTTGAGCTGGTATCAGGCAGGAGGATAGTGTTGGTTGTTAGGATGGAGTGAGCAACCTAAGTTGGGCCTGAAGCTTGTTTATGGAAGTTCAAGGATCCAGACCCTGAGAACTGAGTGCCCAGTGAAACCCCACTGCTAACCACAAGGATCCTTTAAGATATCAGGCAGCCGGCCTCACCATGCTGAAGAAGTTATCTCTTATTGAATAATGGCAGTCAGGCAGGAAGTGGATGTAGAGCTTCCTACCCCTCAGCTATGGAGCTTATTCCAGCCCTAACTGCTCAGAAGCCCTAGTCTGTTGCCTGTCCTCCAAGCCTTTGATGGTAGGGAAATAACCACAGGATTCACTGGTTAAGGCTATGGAATTTATATTTTTATTTCCATCCATTCATTTATTTATTAATTTATTTTTAGGTTGATTAATTTTTTTATTTTTAGAAAAATTTTCAATGATTACATAATTCATGTTTTTACTTTACCCTTCACCCCCTCAAACTCTCCACCCCCATAGCTAACTCGCATTTCCACTGGTTTTAACATGTGTGGTCAATCAAGACTTATTTACATATTATTGATAGTTTCATTGGTGTGGTCCTTTCAGGTCTACATCCGCAATCATGTCCTCATCAGCCCAAGAGTTCAAGCAGTGTTTTTCTTCTGCGGCTATCTTGTAGATGATGATAATAGCTAATAATTGAGTTGCTCTTGAAGATAGGTCCTAAAATCTACCACCCTTTCCACTCCCGTCACCCGGGGCCCAAGGGGAGGGGGTAGATGGGTGGTCAGGATGAAGTCAGGTCAGGGAAGAACAGAACCCAGCCTTGGGTTTCCAGGGCTTTTTATACTCTCAGCTCAACTTCCATTTGGTCTCTGCCAAGTGTCTCATGCCCTCTTCAACATTCCATCCAGGGCAACTGACAGGTTTGCCCTAAGCCAACATGGCAATGCTAAAATCCTATATTACAAAGCTTATAAAGAGTAAAGCATAACAACATTGAATTCTGAATTAAGACAACTGATTTTGGAATACTGAACTTCAAAACTAATTTTTATAAGTTATTTTATTTGTCATCTATTATATTTAATAATCATATATTATTTATTCAATTACATTGTATTCAAAAACTACTTTATTTCTGAATAATTATATTCATTTTGATATAGTCATGTTTTGTGATATTCTTTAGTGCTTACTATATTTATCATCTATTGATTTTCTAATTAAAGAAAATATCGATGAGCATGCCCCTTTTTACTTCATTTCTTTTGTGAAATTTTTAAATTGTATATGTGATGTGTGTCTTCTTTCATGGGATGAGGAATAGTGAAAATTCCTTTGGGAGTACTGATATATATTTGACTATTTGCCACCTTGGAGTAGGAGGGAGGGAGATTAAGAATCTGAACTGCAAACTGTCCATTAAAATTATCAAAAATTGTTTCTACATGAAACTGAAAAATATTTTAAAAGTTAAAAAAAGAAAATTATGATGAACAGATAAAAGACTTACAAGTAGTTCAGTTGATGTATCAATTCCTGATCAAAAACCATGCTTCCCAACATAATTTTTATGACCATGCTCTCCTGTACCCATTTGCATAATTAAATCATCAATTATCAAGCAATCTACTTAGCTCTTAGATTATTTGAATTAATTTAAGTTTTCATAGTATTAATCTTTATTTAAATACCCTACATCAAAAGTTGAAATATAAACTGAAATTATCTTCATGCTGGTCTACTTGTTTATACTCATTGAGACCTGTCTGAGGTGTAATTACCAAGTTTTCCATTAAATGATTTTCTTATTGCCTTTGAGCATAAAATGACACTCATTTTGCATTGTACGTCAAGATTTTTTTTAATTTAGGGAAATATGTGAGCCACTCTTCCATGCAATAACAAATTCTAACTCTATTTATTAGGAGAATATTAATATGATGATAACTCAATTACACCAGTAGAGTCATCAGACAAATGTTATAAATATTGAAACCTACAAATGAATAATTATCTAATTGTTTTATAAAATAGAGATTTCTAAACTGTTAAGTTCCTACCCTACCAGACTAAGATACTCAGAGGAAGTAGATGAAGGAATGACTAATTATTATATATCTTCAGTACTACTTTTTCATTAAAATATCATCTCAAAGTCAATAAAAGCACAATTAACAACAAATTCATTACAACTATGAGTGAATAAACTGTTTTAAAGTTCAGATGGCATCAAATTTGATTAGGTATATTTCCTCTTGACAAGAATGAGGACTTCCAGTATCATTCTTTGTTAGCATAGGATCATGTATCTAAAGAACTACATTGTTGCTAAGTTTGAAATATTTGAATTAAAAAACATGATTTTCTTTGTTCAAAATTAAAATAATTTCATTTCTTTTTAAAATGTTTTTTCCAGATTACCTATAGATACATGTTCTCTCACTCTTTCCTACATTTCCTCCATCCCTGAGACAGCAGGCATAATGATATTGGTTATACATATCCTGTCATGTAACAAGTATTATCTCATTCACCATGTGAAAACAGACCATTATCACTTATATAATAAAAAAAACTTATGAAAGAAATGATGTGAAAAATTTTATGCTTAAAACTGCATTCAGACTATTAATTCCTTATATGATGGTAGAATTTTTCAATTTCTATTTTCCACTCTTGTTGGAGAACATCAGAACTGTTCTCCCTGGTAATTATTTGCAGTACGATGTCCAAGCTTTTTTGCTCATCATAATTTTCATGTTAAACAGTTATTATTAGGTTATATCTTCTGAATCTATTTTCTAGTTCACTTATTTTTCCAATGAGATATTTTGTATTTTCTTATATTTTCCATAATTTTGAATTTGTTTTTATTGATTCCTGATATATTGATTCCTGATATCTTTTGAAGTCATAAAGTTCCATTTGTCAAATTTTTATTTTCACGAAGGAATTATTTTTACTTGAGGCTTTGTATTTTCTTTTTTAGGGAGGAATTTTCTTGCTTGTAGTTTTGCATTTCCTTTCTAGGGAAATTGTTCTTTTTTTTTCAGTGAATTTTTGTTCTAAGCTCTTGACTCTTTCATTGCCTTTCTCCATTTTCTTCTAACTTTCCTATTTATTTTGTTTTGTTTTTTTGTTTTTATTTTGGAGTTCTTTTAGGAGCTGATTTTGGGCCTGACATCCTTTCACATTTTTCTTTGAAGCTTTATGCATTTCTATTTTTGCATCACAGTCCCCTTCTGAGCCAGTATTTTTGTCTTTCCTGTTGTTGAAATGACTTTCCAAGATCAGGCTTTTTCTTTGTATTTTGTTCCCTTTTTTTTTAACCTTGCCTATATGTTGAAGCTAAGTTCAGTTCCTTTGGTATTGTCCTGAGGTTGTATTGTGGTCTATTCTGATGTCTGGATTCCACTTGGCTGCCTTTTGTAGCTTGGAGTAAATATTCCATGTGGCTGGGGCTGCTGTGGAGTAAGGGGCACTGTAGCTGTTTATTTAAGAGCATGACAGGTTCTGCCCACTCCCACCTTGACTCAGCTATGCTGGGACATGCTCTTCCTTTTACTGCCAACTTTGGTTTGAACCTGGCTCTGATTTGACTGAACTGTTTGGGCTACGTTCTTCCCACTGCACTGTATCTTGTGGATTTTTGATCTCCCCACAAAGACTGGACCGAACTTCACTGTGCTCCTTCTTCTGCCACTTATTTTGGATCACACTTAAGCTCCACTATGAAGTAGTAGACCTTATTCTTCCATCTTACCCCAGCAAGATAGACCCTGCTTGCTTTCACTCCACACTGTCTTAGTTGCAGCATGGCTTCACCCTATTTTCTGTTAGTTCCACAGGACCAGGATTTTTGAAGTGTTTTTGCTTTTTTGTGATTGTGTGGAGGCAGACTAAGTGAATTTGGAGTATTCCTTACTCAATTGTATTGGTTCCCATATTGGCAATCTTCAATAATGCAATTTCTTTTTTCTTTATTATAATAATTAATATTTTTTAGATTTTATATCAATAATTTTTCAATATCCATTAATATAATTTTTGAGAGTTAAATATATAGCCAGTTGGAGGAAAACTTTTAGTATATGCCCTAAAAATGATACTTAACAAATAGGAGTAAAGATGCAATTTAATGTAGAGAAAGTATATAAGCCTAAAAAAACAAAACAAAACAAACAAACAAACAAAAATACTCAAGTCCAAAAGACAAAAATCACTCTACTGATAAGTGAGATTTACAAGGATAGAGAACAAAAACAGTTGTATTTATGCTGTTTAAATGTTTCCTCTGAAAATAATATGTAACCTAACAATCAGAAACAATATCTTGGAAGTCTTTATGTATAATGTGTAAGCTAGGTGAAATGATATTTATCAGTAAAATTAGAAACTTCTAAAATCAATATGAAAAACCCCAAAGGAAATAAAACAATACATCCTTTTACAAATATTTGTATGAGAACAACAGACTCATTAACATCATATAGTTTACTGACAATTAATATAAAAAAGGTTCATTCTATGCTAGAAAATAGGGTCCATTATTATTATCCAACAAATTCTAGCTTTCTCAAGTCAACCTACTTCTGAGGATAGGCTAAATAAAAAGTTTCTATTTTCTTAATGACAATAAAAATGAAGAAATTCATTTTATAACAAAAATTATCCTAAAAATTAATAGTCAGAAATTTTAAATAGGCTACTTTAAATAAACCAGTGCAAGGAACTAGAAATATAAAGTGACTTCATTTATGAAAAAAAAAACAGAGCTATTTAACATTAAGTTTTTTGTATTTGTATTTCTAGTTCTTAGCCCAAGGTGTGACATATGAGAAGAGATTATTAATTTCTTTATCTCAGAAATGGTATTTTGCTATTTCCCAACTTAAAACTAAAACCTCCCTCATAAATGAAATGAAAGGAAAAAAAATTATACAGTATCAAATCCCCCCCAAAAATATCATGCATCTATCATTTCCCAGGCACTATGCTAAGCAGTAGGAATATAATTATTAAAAAGATATCCCTACCCTCAAAGAACTTACAATCTAAAGGGGGAGACAACACCCAGAAGTAGAAAGGAGAGGGTAAGGGACATAATGAAGGGTTTTCTGGGATGGGAGTATCTTGTTCTTTGGATTTGAAGCCAGGAAGGAGAGAAGAAGAAAAGTGGAGTATAATCACTAGAATGATTATGAAAAATATTATCATTTTAATTTAAAGCTCTAGATTTCCCTTAATAAGCCTGGATAAGGAATTCATTTTCCTTCAACAAAAAAAAATCCTTTCCTTATTGTTTAACAAGAGCAATTAAGAGTAGTGGGGTCAAAATGAAATAGAAATGGTGGCTACTAAACCATATGTGAGTATTCCTATGGGCTTCATATTGACTTAAAAAACCATAATACATTTTCTAGATTATATTTTATTCCTATTACTTTTGTTTACTATTTATAAATTACATTTTAATCAACTTTGACTATCACTCCAGTATTGGTTGATACCGTCGCTTTAAAGACTTGATTTATATTTTAAATAGCTTAGTATATGACAAAAATCATAAATTTGAACTTAAAAATATTATATATTGACTATCACTAAAATATTTACAAGCTTATCAAACAAAGCTATATAAACGATATCATTATTTATGATATCTTATTTGTGTTAAATTTGATTTACTTTCTGCTTCTGTTGTGAATTTGCTATTATAAAAATATCTAATTCAATTACTGGATGAAAAAGGTGACATCAATAATAATGATAATGATAACAGCCAGAATTTTTATAGCACCTTAAGATTTGAAAGACATTTTCCTATGACATCTCAGATGATAATTAATTAGACTAAATTTTAAGCAATTTTGCTGAAAGACAAGTCTACCCATTGGGTATTCTTTCATTTTTTGGTTCTGTTATATTTTTAAGCATTATATTATATTTGATGATTTAATACTCAACCTTCTTTTTAAATATTTTCTATTGATTTTTTAATTTTGTTTATAACACAAAATATTCTGAACTTGACTCATAAATAAAATATAAATTGCCATATGTGTGTGTGTCTGAAACAAAGAAAATAATAGAATAAAAAGAGAGGAAGATATATGAAATTGAAAACGGCCTTGCTCTTTTTGTTGTAGCAAAGAACATGAAACTAAAGGCTTGGCCACATAATGCAGCATTAATGAACAAATTGCATAATTTAAATATAACACATTGTTTTGCTAAAAATTAAAATTATGAAGCACTGTACCAGAGAAGCTTGGATGGCTTCTATGAACTAAAATAGAATGAAGTGAGCAGAAGTAGAAGCACTTAAAAATAATATTTAAGGTTAAAAAAACCAAAAGCTTCAAAAGAATATTGATTATGTGCTTGTGGATATTATGGGTTATTATTAAGGATTTTTCTTTTTAATTTTTCCTATTTATTCCTCTATAATTATTTTAATAACTTTTCCCATTTCAATAATCTATAGCACCTAGGTGGTGTAGTTCAGATATCTAGACGGTGAAGCAGACAAAGTATCAGGCCTAAAATCAGGAAAACTCATCTTGTATAATTCAAATCTGGCCTCAGATACTTACTAGTTGTTTGACCCTGGGAAAGTCTCAGTTTTCTCATCTGTAAAATGAGCTGGAGAAGAAAATGGCAAACCATTGCAGCTTCTTTACCAAGAAAACCTCAATTTGTAAGGATTAATTGGTAGGAGTTTGACAAAAGTGAGGAGAACAGTTTCATAGATCACTTATTTTAATTCAAGAAGTACAAATAAAATATAGAAAAGAGTAAAGAGAGATTATTACTCTAATACCTTATGAATATAACTACATTTCTAATCCTAACTAAAATTTCTAAAACACTATTCTAACTTTCTTCAAGGACAAGTTCTTCTGCCTGGGTAGGCCAGGCCTAGCTTAACCTACTCTAACTATAAATTTATTCACTAACTACCTACCTATACTAATAAATAAATATTCATCATCTACAAACTCCTTAAATCCGTTTCTCTATCCCAATTGTCAGTAATAAAAACTGTCAGTAGTGGCTCTTGACTGAGAGATTCAGATTGACCTCCTGTTCCCTCCAGGTCCAGAGGTAAAAGCCCCACTGTCAACCGATTCCTTCCTTATATATCTTCCTTGTCTCCTCTGTAACTGTAAGAACGAAAAGGGGTTTTTTGAATGGATCTTAATATCTAAAGGTGTGGTTGCCGAGGAACTGAATAATTACCAATTCCTAAGATGGCTTTAGTAATTTGTTTACAAAATATAGGAGAGAGTGGAAGTAGAGAGATGAGAAGAGGGTAGAGTAAGAGATCTAACTTAACAAACTAGATTTGTATTCAGATCTGGGCTTTACTCTGGCAGGGCTCTAGAGGCCCAGCTCACAGAGCCTAAAAGTCAATTAGCAAGGGGTTTAGTCATGAGGTCTTCTCCCAATCAAGGGCCCCTCTGGAGGCTAAGGTAGTCAGGCTTCTTCACTCACCATGTGTAATTCTAAGGGGAAAATTTAATAAGAACAGTCTCACCAAGGTTTCAGGTTCCCAGGTACAGAGCTCCTCCAGGTCCAAGTCACGAACAAGAAGAGAGTGGCTGAACTCACTGAACACTCTTTTAAAGGGACTTCTTTTGCTTCACTTCCTGTGCCTTCCTCTTAGTTTACGTGTCCAATCACAACAGACACTTTTCTTAGGACTGCCCAGGAGGCAGTCAGTAAATTCTGATCTGACACTCACTCCAGCACATGTGGGTCACAGACCTCCCAACTTGTGAGTTAAGTGGAGTTATTTACACTTTTGGTGATAAGATTTGAGAATGGATGAAGTAGAATTAATCTCATTATTACTAAACAGAATCTTCAGCTCTCTCACAGACTACTGTCAGCTCTGCTCTTCCTGTCTCTTAAAGAGACAGAGTGAGAAATTAAGAAAATCACTTTAATAAGATGGAGTCAGGAAGAGTCAAGTATGACTAAAAAGAATCAGTAACAACAACAACATCTCAGATTTGCATTATAAGACTTCCTCAGCTTCTCTACAGTGATGTATATAGGATTCACTTTCTTGGATCTCTGCCCTGACATCCACTGATTGGGATGAGAGATATGAAACTGGTCCCACCTTGAGTTCATTCCCCTTCCTTCAGAACTGGCACAAAGACAGCTATTTTATGATATACTTTTTTTCACTTCTTTATTCTCCTTTTTTTTTCCTCATCTGAATCAGCTTCCTTCTTTTGGGGAGGAAGGATGAGGGCATTTTCCCAAGAAGTGATTCCTTAACCTATGTCCAAGGTCAGGTCAAAATAGAGCCACTATCCCCATCTCCCATTCCTTTTCTCTGTCTTTCCTTTGCTTCAGCTATAAGTGGCTGAGCAAAATTACCATCTTTCCTTCTTGTGGCATGAGGAGAAAATCAATGCTTCCAACAGAGTGTCTCTAGACACAGTGGTTCCCAAACTTTTTTGACCTACTGCCCCCTTTCCAAAAAAAAATATTACTTAGACCCCTGGAAATTATTTTTTTTAATTTTAGTAGCAATTATGAGGAAAGATAAATGGACCTGTGGCCATCACCACTCCCCTGGATTGCTGCAGCACCCACCAGGGGGCGGTAGCGCCCACTTTGGGAATCACTGCTCTAGAGGATGAAGTCATCTATAATGAGGCAACCTGTAAATTAGTTTATCCTCTTGCTAAGACCCTAGGATGGGAATAGGAAGCTCTGGGTCAGAGAACTTCTTGGTGAGCTCTTAAGGATTAGAAAGAACTCGCTAGTGTTTATTCATAAACATTTTACCTTGTTAGGATGTTGCCTTCTTATTCCTGAGGGCTTAATTGTTACTACTCAAATTTTGGTAAATAATTCTTTTCAATAGGGATTAGTGGTGGGAGGAGATGGTTGTAGTGGATTGAAGAAAACTAATCTGAAATCCTGGTCCCTTCCCCAGTGCCTCCAGCACTTGGCATGGTAATATATGTTTACTAATGGCTCGAACTTGTTGGTCCTGTGACAAGAAATTATTGCCTTGCATTTTATGCAGTTATTTGTGTGTATTCTTTCTTTCCAAGAGAAAATGATCTTATAATTTATGGTGTTTCATAGAAATCTTAAAAGTATTTTTAACTGATATTGTCTATCCTAGAATCAATACTAAGTATTGTTTCCAAAGCAGAAGTGAAGAGCTAGATTATGAGGATGAAGTGACTTACCCAGACTCATACATCTAGAATGTGTCTGAGGTTGGATCTGAACCCAGGACCTTCTGCCTCTAGGCCTGGATCTCTATCCACTGAATCACTTAGCTGCCCATCTGTTACAGAATTTAAGCTATGCTGGGTTATTTCTTCAAATAAACTCTGATGCTTAAATTAGAAAGCTAGTTCTTTTCCTTAGTTCTTTCTCATGAACATGTCTAATTCTATAGTCTTAGGTAAGCACAATGTTCATTCAAGTCCTTAGACACATGGGTCTTTTTTAAGCCCATGACATTCCACCTGCCTTTTCCTTTTCTTTCTTCCTTCCCATGTCTCCTTGAGGAGACAATGACTTGAATAGAAAAACAAAGCCCTTCTAAAACATGTCATAGAGCTTTAGCTGGCTGGATCAGTGCTAATGACAACAATTTACAGGGAGAGGGTGTCAGAAGAAATTTGGTAATCTCAGCATCCAGATTGGACCTGCTGAAATGTGGAGATGCCAGGGGACACTCAAATACTATTATCTCATGCTTATAAATATACTTTCCTATTAGAAGGAGAAGGAATGAACAAGAGAGAATCCAAGACAGTCTCTCTGCTAGGCACTGCAGACATAAATCCTAAAATGGAATAATCCTTGTCCCTGAGGAACTTACAAGTAATAGGGGGAAAACATAAGCTATATAGGGGAATTATGGCCAAGGAAGATTATTACGGTCTTAGACATCATAAACATAGAGTGGAACAATTGCTGTGCCTTGTCCAGAAGGAATGATATTAGGAATTTCATTAAAGTACATACAATCACAGGAAGAAAACAGACGGAGGGGAGGAAAGATATAAATGGGATGCATGATCCTTAGTGAGGCAAAGCCAAGTGGTTTTAGCTCTGACAAGGCCAGTTCTCCAGTGGTCTAGTTTTGGAGGATGGATCAGGACCAAAAACATTAATATTAATTAAATCATATCATATCAAAAAGCATTTATTAAGTTACCAGTTGCCCACTCAATGTGCCAGGCACTGGGCTAAGTTCAGGGCATACAAAAAAAGGGCAAAAGCAATCCTTGCTCATAAAGAGCTCCCAATCTAATGGGAGAGACAACATATGAATCAGTCTATACAAACAGCACATATACAGGATAAAATGGAGATAATCTGGGAAGGAAAGCATTAGCATTAAGAGAGTTCAGGAAAAGTATTGCACAGAATGTAGGCTATGAGCTTTGAAGAAAGCCAAAGAAGCCAAGAGACAGAAATAAGGAGGGCTAACCAGTTGAAAATACAGACTCTGAGGAAAAAATGCCTAATGTGACAAGTAGCAAGAAAGCCAAGGTCATTGCTCTGTAAAGAGTTGGAAAGGAGAAGAGTTAGGAAGCTTGGAAAGTTAGAAAGTTATCAGGATATAAAAGACTTTAAAACAAAGATACTTGAGTCCAACCTTTTTCATGAAAACTGAAATAATTTTTGTTACATTTCCTGCAATTATTTAGGGGAAAGGGTGAAGAAAGTAAATTTTCCTTACCAAGATGGTGACATTGAAACCTGGTGTAAATGTGCAAACTTTTCAAAATTTATGCATGTTTATTTAAAGAGGGACATTATAGGATGGTGGCCCTACTGCCCATATACTGCCAACAACAAATTGTGGTTTCATTCCAATATATTGTGTCACTCTAAAGATAAATATATTACAAATATTATTTTTAAATGTCTTTAAAATTTTAATTTCTATTTTTGAGTCATGACAAGTCAAATCTGGTTTCCATTTTCTTGTATTTTAGCTTTGCTATATAAATAACAATTTACCGGCCAGGTTCTAAATTATGTTTGGCATTAGATGTTACTTTTGACTGGGAAAAGAAATATTCCTCTGGCATTTCCCTAGATATACATTCCAACTTCAGAAACCTTCTTAGCCAACCAACCCTTTATGCCTTATGCTATGGTATATATTCCAATTCATTCAGATGACTTGGGGGAATGTCTTTTAACTTCTTTTATAAAGCATATTTTACTTAACCATGAAATGGGCTTATGAATAAATCATTTTTTCCATTTACTTAGCAAAGCTAAGTTTATAGTTGGAAAAACATATATTTAGACACAATTTTCAGGAGAAAACAAAAGACTGAGGTAGAGGCTACTTTAAAATATTTGACTCACATAAAAAGTAGTCCACACCATCCTGTCTGGAAATTTACTCTTTTATTAATTTAATATGGAAAGGTTTTGCCTCTTCAAAGTCTGACTAAGTTGAAAACAAGGGTACAATTTTCCAAACTAATGTTTGATGACTGTGCACAACTAGTTAACTCTATGTAATGTTTCTTTATAATTCCACCCTATCAAGTTTAATTTAATGTTCATTTGGTTTGGCTTGCAGAAAGCAAATTTAAAATTATAACTGTGTGCTGGTAAATGATAGCATGCTCTGATTAAATTATCTTCTTTACAAGGAACTGTGGAATAAATCTCATCTATGATTATAGAGCATATGTGAAAACATGAGGGGAAATTATATTTTAACCTTTTTTGTGAGAAATACAATTTAAAATTAAAACTTAAACTCTAACATGGCATATTCAAAATGTAAAAATTTGAAGTTCCTATCTACAGAGATGTTTCTATAATACCAAATACAGTTTTACTTATGCTAATACTGAAATTTCTTCTCAAATGTAATTGGTAAACTCATCTGTTAAAGAGAAAGTGGAAAGGAAAATATATCTTTGATGATGGTATATTTTTATAACTTTTCTTCATGAAGAATATGATCTATATTTAAAGCCTTTACCAATAAATTAAATGTAAATATCATTTTCCTACATATATTTATATTTTATGTAATATCAGATTTCTTCAGTTTCCTTAAAGAATGTCATTTTGTTTAGCTTTTTAAATATTCACTCATTTACATTCACATATAATGTTTTTCAAGATGAGTCTTTTAAAATTGACAATGTCATTAATCATAGATCCTAGGTCATGGCTATTGAGTCATATTTCCCAATTTTTCTTAAATAATTTCCTGTTTAATTTGGATAATGACAGCTGTATCAAACGGGTTTATTTAACAACCTCCCCCAACAAAACACACTTTACCCTTTGATTAATTAATTGTATTCCCTCCATCAACTGTACCATATGCAACACTTTCAAATAATTTTAATTCATTTGACAATCTTGATTTTAAGAGTGAATGCATGTGTATATTTATACTATTCTTGCTTGATCAAAAGATGAATTACTCACTTTGAAGAAGTGAATTCATTATTTCAGGACACATAGATTCATTAAGTAAATAGTGTATTGCTTTTTACTTACATGGATTCTTATGACCCACAACTTCACGTATGGAAGGATTAGATTCACAAAATAATGCATATTCAACCACCTACAGTGTCAGCTTGATTTGAAGTGCTAACTAATGTTGAGAATAAATGGGTAAGTCTGATAATAGATCAACTAACCCTTCTGTCTGGATAAAAACCTCTCTAATTTTAGTTAATTAGGCAATCCTCTCTGTATTTAAAAGTAAAATGATCCTTCTGGTTAATGTTGATATAGCTAGTAAGGCTCCACTTTTATTGTGCTTTGGAAAATAAAGAGTGTATAAACATGGGTTTACATTATCCCAATTCAAATTGACATATTATGTCAAACATTGTACATGTATTTATGGATGAAATGTTAATTCCACAATCTATTGAAGGATAGAAAAATAACCAACAATATATTTACAATGTATCCTAAAGGAAATCATATATAGAGATTTTATTATAAACTATAAAATGTCTTTTTCCCCATTTTCATGGAAATGAATTTAGTCTAGTCTTGAAATTGGTTCAAGATGTATAGATGTGAAATACTCTTCCACCAAGGCAGATAGTGATTTTTCCATCCTTTTTCATTCTGTACGACTCTAATTCATAAATTTCTTTAAATACATTGCAGATTCACTCAATGTGCTGGAGGCCATCCTCTGGTTCTTTAAATATTTCATGGATGTAAGCAAAATGCTTGGGTTATCCATCTGTTATTCATTGTGATTGACACATGACTGGTTTACTTCCCATTCTGGTTAAATATGTCATTGATGATTTATTTATTTTATCCCAGTTTTCATATGCAAATAGCTATCATGCTTTACCTTATATATCCGCAGGATTTCTCTCATTGGTCTACAAAAGACTAAATTCTAAGGACTTAGTAAATCTTTTAGTTTTTTCATTACTTGACATTTTATAGTATTCTTTTGATTGTTTGGGGGGATGAATATATTTGCTATGATAAAGATTTTCCTTCCAATTGAAATGGATGTACATGATTATTTAATGCATGGTATTGGAAAGTCTTTTTACTTTAATGGGTAGTCACACAGCATAATATATTTTTAGTGTTCTCAAAATTCCAAAAAGGTAGGTTGGAAAAGAGAACACATGATTTCATTTGTCTTTGTGAACTACTCTTAAAGGACTAATTATCCACACCCCCTTCACCAGGCACACAACCCTTTGCGTCTTCATGTCACTTCACAGATACTGTAATTAGTTCCATTGTGGAAAACTAATTGCAACCTAAGAAAGTATCAGGGTAGACACCGTTTAATACATATGTACTCAAATAAAATATTGTTTTGATGGGAGCCTTTTAAATCTCTTTGTGTGGTTTTCCACATGGCTTAGCAAGAGTTTATTTCAAGGTTTTATAACTCAATAGTTTGACTTTAATTAGCACGTATAAATATAGAAAATAATTACTTTCCATATAACAGAGGAAGGTGATCTCCTATGTTAAATATTTTAAAACAACCAAAAAATGTCATTTTATGTGAGTATTCTCTTACTTGGATCTATAGTAAATTGAGAATGACTCAAAAAATACTCTTCTTGTGAGATGATTTATCTGGAGAGTTTTTGTTTTTATTTTAGTGACATTACAACATGTTAAATCTTTTGTTTTAATGATGAAAAACCAAATAACCAAACCTATGAAAAGTTAGAAAAATATTTCTGCTAGGCTAAAAATAGTAAACTCATTCCTCAGAGTCTGTATTTTCAACTGGTTAGCCCTCCTTATTTCTGTCTCTTGGCTTCTTTGGCTTTCTTCAAAGCTCATAGCCTACATTCTGTGCAATACTTTTCCTGAACTCTCTTAATGCTAATGCTTTCCTTCCCAGATTATCTCCATTTTATTCTGTATATGTGCTGTTTGTATAGACTGATTCATATGTTGTCTCTCCCATTAGATTGGGAGCTCTGTATGAGCAAGGATTTCTGCTTGCTCATAAACTTCTGATTGACTGCTAGATTTCTATAAAAACTTGAAAGACCTCCATGAAATGATGTGGAGCGAAATGAGCAGAACCAGGAGAACATTGTACAGAGTAACTAAAATACAATCAGTGTATTAGACTTTGCTATTAATAGCAATGCAAAGATCCAGGACAATTCGGAGTGACTTATGAGGAAGAATGCTATCTACATTGAGAGAAAAAACAGTGGGAGTAGGAATGGAGAATGTTTGAGTTCTATTAGAGCCCCTAGCTAGTAGTAGTTTATGGGAGGAAAACACAAATATGAATGTGCATATTATCTACATCAATCTGTATAAACATGCATGTTTATGAGTAAATATATATGTATCTTTACATACACATGTACATGTAGTTAACATGTATCAGAAGCACTACTTAAAACTAGACATGTATGTTTTTTAATTATAAAGTTTTATTTATCTCTATTTGTCAAATATAATTGAATGCAGTGGTCAACAGATAAATTTCTTTTATAAGATGTAAATGTCAAAGTTATACAGGCAAGGATTACATTGACTCAGAATATCACTTATCAAAGTCACATAATTCACTAAAATTAATGGATTCTCAAGAATCCATGAAATATAAGCAACAGTTGAGTTGTGGCACTGAATAAGGATGACTAAGGTTGAACCAAAAGGAAAAAATAAAGATCTAGTTTTAATCCTATTATCTTGACTTTCAATAAGATGATGACTTTCTGGAGTCTTGCCTTTCTAGGAATTTCAAATCTCCTTTAGCAGTCATTTAATGACTCCAGCAAATTGAATTAGTTCAATTCAATATGTTAAGTAGCTTCTAAGTGTAAGGCTCTGTTTTAGGTACTTAAGATACAAAAATAAAACAAAACAAAACTGTGTCCTTTCCTAAAACAAATTAGTATTTTTACTTAAGTGGAATTGAATATGGAGGCAACCCAAATAAATATCAAGTATATTTAAAATATAGTGTTATAGTTGTTTTTTTCAGTCATATCTGATTCTTTGTGACTCCATTTGGGTTTTTTTGGCAAAGACAGAGTGATGTGTAATTTACTTTTCCAGTAGATGAGAGAACAAGGACTTGCCCACCGTCACAAAGCTAGTATTAAAAATAGGAAAAGAAGAAGGTGAGTTGGAAAAGATATAGGATGTAATGAAAAGGAATCTTGAATAGAAAATCAAGAAGAGAGTTCCAAAGGAATGTGAGAACAGAATAAAGAGAGGTATTATTTTATTCACGCATACATACATACATACATACATACATACATACATACCTCCTGGTAGCAGCATTATGGAATTATTAAAGTCAGGATAGTACATGAATATAGTTTTTCTTAATTTATTTATTTTAAGTATTTTTCCAAGGCGATATGATTCACGTTCTCTCCTTCTCCTCTTCTCTCCTCACTCCCAGAGCCAATGAGCAATTCCACTAGAATATACATATTTCTATATCTATTTCCATATTATTCATTTTATTAGTCTTTTCAAACAAAAACCCAAACCCTATACCGATATAAATACATGATAAATCCTGCTTTTATTCTCCATTCCTACTCCCACTGTTTTTTCTCTCAATGTAGATAGCATTCTTCCTCATAAGTCACTCCGAATTGTCCTGGATCTTTGCATTGCTATTAATAGCAAAGTCTAATACACTGATTGTATTTTAGTTACTCTGTACAATGTTCTCCTGGTTCTGCTCATTTCACTCCACATCATTTCATGGAGATCTTTCAAGTTTTTATAGAAATCTAGCAGTTCATGATTCCTTATAGCACAATAGTATTCAATCACCATCATATATCACAATTTGTTCAGTCATTACTCAATAGGATGCCCAACATTTTTCAATTTTTTGCCACAACAAAGAGTGCAGCTATAAATATTTTTGTACAAACATTTGTTTATGTCTTTGGGGTACAAACCTAGTAGTGGTATTGCTGGATCAAAGGGCATGCATTCTTTAAAAGCCCTTTGGGCATAATTCCAAATTGCCTTCCAGAATGGTTCAGTTAATTCAATACTCTACAAGCAATGTATTAGAAACTTGAGGGATATTTAAGTGGAGATACAAAGAGGACCAGTTCCAAATTTGGAGAAAATGGATTAAAATTTTACAGCTGATGTTAACTACATCATGAACTTAGTCATGTAATTTAACCTCCATGGATGTTGGCTTCAGTAACTATAAAATTAGCAGGTTAGATTAGAAGTTCCAGGTGTTCCTTTGCCCCTAGATCTGGAGTTCTATTTTTCACAAGTTAAAAGATATTGTTCAAATTCTAGAAAAAGAGAGAAACAAATTAATCCAAGAGTTTTACTGAATAATAACAGTTTAATTATATATATAATTATTAGGATGTAACATATTAAAACATTTTTGCATTTTCTTCCCTATACTAAAGAATCTTTAACTTAAATTAAAAATATCTATTAATTGATAAGCTCAAAAAGAGAATGCTCCAGTATATTACGTTTGAATATTTACATAATAGAGTTTAAAATGATCACATATTTAATGAAAAAGTTCATCAAATATTTGGATGGAACAATCTCATAAGTCCCTCAGAGTTGTCCTGGATCATTGCATTACTTTTGGTTGCAAAGTCAATTACATTTGATCATCTTACAATATTTCAGTTACTGTATATAATGTTCTCCTGGTTCTGCTCATTTCACTCTGCATCAGCTCAAGGAGGTCTTTCCAATTCTTATAGAAATCAAGCAGTTCATCATTCCTTATAGCACAATAATATTCCATTACCATCATATACCACAATTTGTTCAGTCATTCTTCAATTGAGAGACATCCTCTCATTTTCCAATTTTTGACATTAATAAAATAACAGATATAAAGTTTTGAACAAACAGAACCTTTCCCTTTTTTTTTTTAAATCTCTTTGGGATACAAACCCATAAGTGGTATTGCTGGATCAAAGGACATGTATTCTTTTAAAGCCCATTGTGTATAATTCCAAATTGCCTTCCAGAATAGTTATATCAATTCACAACTCTACCAGCAATGTATTAGGGACCCAATTTTGCCACATCCCCTCTAATATTTATTATTTCCTGTTACTATCATATTGGACATTCTCCTAGGTGTAAAGTGTACTTCAGAGTTGTTTTGACTTGCATTCTCTAATCAGGAGGGATGGATTTAGAACATGATTATTTTTTTCAATATGATTATTATTTTTATTAAATTTTAAACATTTAACTTCTGTGTATTGGCTCCTAGGTGGAAGAGTGGTAAGGGTGGGTAAAGGGGATCAAATGACTTGCCTAGGGTCACACAGCTAGGAAGTGTCTGAGGCCATATTTGAACCTAGTACCTCCTGTCTCTAGGCCTGACTCTCAATCCACTGAGCTACCCAGCTGCCCCTTTCAATATGATTATTGATAGTTTTAATTTCTTCATCTGAAAACTACCTATTCATATACCTCAACCAATCCTCTGATCAATTGAAGAATTATTTGATTTCTTATAAATTTGACTCAGTTCTTTGTATAATTGAGAAATTAGACCTTTGACAGAGAACTTTGTTATAAATTTTTCCCCAGTTTGTGTCTTCCCTTCTAATCTTAGTTGCACTGGTTTTGTTGGCACAAAAGCTTTTTAATTTAATATAATCAAAATTATTCATTTTAAGTCTTGTAATGTTCTCTGTTCTCTTGCTTGATCTTAAAATTCTTCCCTTTTCCATAGATCTGACAGGCATATCATTCTATGTTCCTCTAATTTACTTATAATTTCCCTCTTTATATTTAAGTCATTTACTCATTTTGAATTTATCTTGATCTAGAGTGTGAGATGTTCATCTTAGCCTAAGTTTTCCCATATTGTTTTCCAATTTTCCCAGCAGTTTTTTTTAAATAGTGATTTCTTGTCCCAAAAGCTGGGATCTTTGAGTTTATCAAACACTAGACTGCTGAAGTCATTTGCCCCAAGTCTATTCCACTGATCAACCCTTCTATTGCTTAACCAGTATCAGATTTTTTTGAATGATCACTGTTTTATACTGCAGTTTAAGATCTGGTACTGCTAGGCCACCATCTTTCACACTTTGTTTCATTAGTTCCCTTGATATTCTTAATCTTTTGTTCTTCCCAAAGAATTTTGTTATTATTTTTTTCTAATTCAAAAAATAGTTTTTTAGTCGTTCGATAGATATTGTACTGAATAAGTAAATTGATTTAGATAGGATTATCTTTTTTATTATATTAGGTCATCCTATCCATGAGCAATTAATGCTTTTCTAATTGATTAGCTCTAGTTTTATTTGTGTGAAAAGTGTTATGTGGTTATATTCATATAATTTCTGACTTGGTCCCACATATTTTATATTATCTAGAATGATTTTTTTTATTTTAAACCCTTAACTTCTGTGTATTGACTTATAGGTGGAAGAGTGGTAAGGGTAGGCAATGGGGGTCAAGTGACTTGCCTAGGGTCACACAGCTGGGTAGTGTCTGAGACCGGATTTGAACCTAGGACCTCCCATCTCTAGGCCTGGCTCTCAATCCACTGAGCTACCCAGCTGCCCCCTCTAGAATGATTTTAAATGGAATTTCTCTTTCTAGCTCTTGCTGATGAGTTTCGTTGGAAATATATAGAATTGCTGATGATTTATATGGGTTTGTTTTGTATTCTGCAAATTTGCTAAAGTTCTTAATTATTTCCACTATCTTTTTAGTTAATTTTCTAAAAATCCCTAAGTATATCATCATATCATCTGTAAAGAGTGATAGTTCAGTTTCCTCATTGTCTACTTTAATCCATTCCATTTCTTTTTCTTCTCTAGTTACCACCGCTAGCATTTCTAGTATGATATTAAATGACTGGTAATACTGGACATCCTTGCCTTCATGCTGATGGCTTTAAGTAAATATTGCTTATTATTTTGAGGAAAGTCCTTTTCATTCCTCTAATTTCTAGCTTTTTCAGTAGGAATGGGTGCTGTGTTTTGTCAAATGCTTTTTCTGCATCTATTGAGATAATCTTGTGATTTGTTAGTTTGATGTAGGATCAATTATGCAGAAAGTTTTACTAATATTAAACTACCCTTGTATTCCTGGTATAAATATTACCTGGTCATAATGAATAATCCTTGTGCTTGCTATGGTCTCTTTTTAAGTATTTTATTTTAAGATTTTTGCAACTTTGTTCAAAAACTATGGCTTTTCTCCTCTCTTTTTGGTCTGTCTGGCTTAGGTATCAATACAATATTTGTGTCATAAAAAGAATTTGGTAAGATTACTGCTTTGCTCATTTTGTCAGATAGTTTATATGGTATTGGAATTACTTGTTCTATGAATGTTTGAGAGAATTCACTTTGAATTCATCTGGCCCTGGGGATTTTTTCTAGGGTGTTCTTTAATGGCTTGTTCAATTTCTTTTTCTGAAGATGAGATTATTTCAATGTCCTAGTTCCTTTTTTGTTAATTGGGGCAATTTATAATTTTATATTATTATTATATTATATTTTTAAAAATATTCACCATTTCACTTAGATTGATATGATTATTGTCATATAATCAGGCAAAAGAACGCTTAATAATTGTCTTAATTTCCTCTTCATTAGAGGTGAGATCACACTTTTCATTTTTGATACTGTTAATTTGATTTTCTTTCTTTTTTTTTAAATTAGATTAACCAATAATTTATTTTATTTGTTGTTTTGTTTTTTCAAAGAACAAGCTCCCAGTCTCAATTATCTTAAATCTAATCACCAAAAGTGTAAACAACTCTATTTAACTCTCAATTGGGGAGGTCTATGACCCACTTGTGCAAGAATGGGTGATGAATCAGAATTGACTGACTATCTCCTAGGCAGTCCTAAGAAAAGTGTCTGTAGTGATTGGACATTTAAACTAAGAGGAAGGCACAGGAAGTGATGAAAAATGGCATGGATAAATTAAAATAACTTCTGGAGCTCGCTGTCTTAGATGCTTGCTTCTTCTTGTGGTGGGTGAATAGGACCTGGAGGAGCTCCAACCACTGGCTGAGACCTTGTACTAAGTGAGACTGCTGTTAAACTCTCCCTTTGAATTACATGTAGTGAGTATAAAGACTAAATTTTCCTGCATGTTTCTAAAGAAACTGCTCTTTCAAAAGAAACTGCTCTTTCAAAAGAGACTCTGTGACTGAAGCTTCTGCTTCATTCATCTCTGGCCATCCGGCCCTCCAGCCTTTGGCTCAAGGCTGGGCCTCTTCTGACTGAGGATTAATTAGATCTGCTTGGGTTGAACAAGGAGGCTGGAACAAATTACTTAGTGTGTTAGATTACTTATCCTATCCTATCCTCTCTCTGATTTTCTTATTTTATCTTCCTCTTCTCATTTGTAAAAAAAAAAACTTCCATAAAAGTCATTTTGATTTGAGGTTATTCTTTAATAGGGGATTGACAATATTCAATTCCCTGGCGACCAAACCTTTTAATATTCACCCCACCAAAACCCCTGCTTACCCCCTTATAATTATTAGTCCAATAGTTCCTTTACTTTCAATTTTATTAATTTATCCTTTAATTTTTATAATTTTCAATTTAGTTTTTATCTGAAGTTTTAAAATTTGTTCTTTTAAGTTGCTTGATATAAATTTTCCCTCGAGTACTGCTTTCTCTGTATCCCATAAATTTTGATACTTTGTCTCTTCATTGTCATTTTCTTCAATGAAATCAGTAATTCTTTCTTTGATTTCTTCTTTGAACCACAATATTATTTAGCTTCCATTAATTTTATATTTGTCTCTCCATTAACCCTCATTATTTATGATTTTTATTGCATTATGATTTGAAACAATTGCATCTATTATATCTGATTTTCTGTACTTGTTTATCATTTGGTATGCCCTTGTACATGATCAGTCTTTGTATATGTACCATGTACTGCTGAGAAGAAGGTATATTCCTTTTTAGCACTGTTCAGTTTTCTCCAGATATCTATTAACTCTAATATTTCTAAAATTTCATTCATTTCCCTTACTTCTTTCTTATTTACTTTTTGGTTTGATTTGTTTAATTCTGATAGGGGAAGGTTGAAGTCCCCCACTTTTATGGTTTTACTATATTTTTCCTCCTTAAGCTCATTTGGTATCACCTTTAAAAAACTGGATGCTGTACCATTTGTTGAATACCAATATTTCTTCATTATTTATATTGTCTTTTATCAAGATATAATTACCTTCATCATCTCTTTTAATCATATTTATTTCTATTTTAGCTTTATATAAGATCATGCTTTCTACTCCTGCCTTCATTGTCTCCATTTTAATTCAATAGATTCTGTTCCATCCTCTAACCTTTACCCTGTATGTGTCTACCTGCCTCAAGTGTGTTTCTTGTAAACAATATATCGTAAAATATGCTATCCATTTCAGTTTTATGGGTGAATCCATTATTCAAATACACAAATGATTATCATTTGTGTATTTCCCTCCATTTTTACTTCCTCCTTTAATTCCTTTCATTCTTTGCTGAATCTAGTATTTCCCTTTTAGTCAGTCTCCTCTCTTTCTCCCTTATATTAATCCCTTCCCCACCTCCTCCCCTCTCATTTCCCTCTTACTATATGGCCTTTTGACTGGCTCTCCCTCAAACTCTCCCTCCATTGTATTATTCCCCTCCCATACTCCAATGAATTTGGCCATTCTTCCCTCTCTAAGCCAATTCCTTTGAGAGTAAAGTTTAAGTGTTACCCATCACCAACTTCTTCCTCCCTTCCTTTGTATTTGTCTTCCCCCCATCCAGTATTTCTTTATAATATATATTTACTCCATTTTAATTCTTCTATCCTATTTCTTTTAGAATTATACTTTTATTCACCCCCGGTTTTATTTTTTTTTGACATATCATCCTAAACAGTTTACTACCATACTCTCTATGTAAGCTTCTTGTAACTGAGAAAGATTACAATTTTTAAGAGTTACAGATATCATCTGTCCACATAGGAATTTGACCTCATTGAAGACCTTAATTTTTTTTTCTTTCTTATTTACCTTTTTATAATTCTTTTGAATTTTGTATGTGGGCATCAAGTTTTCTGTTTAAGTTTGGCTTTTCTTAAGGAAAGCTTGGAAATGTTCTATTTTATTAAATGGCCATACTTTCCCCTGAAAGAATATAGTCAGTTTTGCTGGGTAGTTGATTCTTGGTTGTAAACCTAGTTTCCATGCCTTCTGGAATATCACATTCAAAGCCTTTTGGTCCTTCAATGTCGAGGTTGCCAAATCCTGTATGATAATGACTTTGGCTCCATGATATCTGAATTATTTATTTCTAGGGATTTGTAGTATTTTCCCTTTGGCCTGGGTGCTCTTGAACTTGGTTAAAATATTCATGGGAGTTGTCATTTGGGGATTTAATGCAGGATGTATTCTGTGGATTCTTTCAATATCTATTTTACCCTCTTTTTCTAGAATATAAAAGCAGTTTTCTTGGATAGTATGATATCGAGACTTTTTGGTTTTGGTCATGACTTTTGGATAGTCCAATAATTAATAAATTGCCTTGTCTGGATCTATTTTCCAAATCAGTTGTTTTTTCAATATAGGTATTTCATATTTTATTTTTTCATTCATTTGATTTTGTTTTGTTGTTTCTTAATGTCTTGTGAATTCATTGGCTTCTAATTGACCAGTTCTAATTTTTAAAGTATGATTTTCTTCCATGACCATTTTAATCTCCTTTTCAAATTGGTCTACTCACTTTTTTTGAGTCATTCTTTTATACTTTGACTTTTTTTGTCCCATTTTCCAGTTATTCAATTCTGGCTTTTAATACAGCTTTATCTTGTTTTATTTCTTATGTCTTTGTTTCCAGATGACTTATTTTGCTTTGTAAGTTATTGTTTTCCTTTTCCCATTTTTCTACAACATTACTTATTGGTTTTTGAATTCCTTTTTGAGTCCTTCCAGAACCTGAGTCCAATTATCTAGATTTTGATGTTTGTTTCTTTTTTATTTGAGGGCGGGATTTGCTTGAAGTTCCTTGGATCCAGTTGATCCCTATTGCTTTTGTTCTTTGGTCCTGTAGAAGCTTTCAGTCATTGTCTCCTTTTTCTTACTCATTTTTACCCACTGTGGACTGTGAAACTCCCTCTTTTGGTTTACTAGAACAGGGTGTTTGAGCTGTTCTGCCCTGGAGAAAATCTTCAGCCTTTTCTCTCCTCTGCTAGTATCCTAGATTAGACCAGTTCAGTTGACATGCAGTAATACTTTGGCCTAAGACCAAACCTTCACCATAGTCAGCTGTTGTGGAGGTGAAGGGAGCCGAACGAGGTGCTCCTCCACCACCCAAGTTCCTCCCCACCAGCTATTGTCAGACCCTTGTACCTCATATGGTAATTCTGAGGTGCTCCATAATGGTTGCAGCCCCTGAACAGGAATCACTCAGTTAGCCTATGTATGATCATCGATCTCAGCATAGTAGATGGGGGAGGGATGTTGCTCTCTTCCTCAAAAGGTGGAGATTGACTCTCTGCCTACCTTTCAAGTTCTTGGTTTAGCAGGAGAGCCCTGTGATTCTATTTTGTTGTTGGATTTTGATTTCTGTCTTTTTTGAAATGCTTTATAAAGATTATTACAGAAGAAGAGTCAGAGAGGCTATGACTTTTGCTGCTCCAATACTGCCATCTTGAATCCACCATTCCCCACCCTCCCATGTATACAATTTAATAAATTCCCCGTCTTGGTTCTTACAGAAGATGATAATGCTATGTTTTCATAGTAAAATCTCTAGTTTCTTCTGTGTAATTGTTTTTGGAGATGCCATTAATAACTACTTTCCTAGGCCCCTGTTGCATGGATGAAACTGCTTCATGTTGCTGCCATATGTGCAATAGATTAAAATGAAACAACTTAAAATCTAAATGTTCAAAATCTCATATGAAAAAAAGAAGTTCCATGTGGCTCATTTACACTCACTTTTAAGGAGGAATTATTGGCTCTGAATACAAAGGAAAGTGAGATATTTTGATTCAACATTTGATAACATAATCAGAGGGAGGAAATAGGTTACCTAAAAAAGGAGTTTTTTCTCTGACTGGCAAACTTTTACCATATCTTTCCTAGACACCTCTATGCCATGTCCACTACACTGCCTACATTACAGTTTATACTCATTAAGTTTACCTCCCTCTTCTTACTTCTCTTCAGCAATTATATCTATCTACCTACACATCCATCCATTAATCTATCTATACATCCGTCTATCTATAAATCTGGCTGTCTAATCTGTCTATCAACTATTTCTGCCTATCTATAGATTATTTTAATGTCAAATATTTGCATTCCTGTAATCTGTGAAATGAATAAGCAGACAAGTTAAAATAAAAAGAAGAAAATAGTGAAAGACCAAATGAATTGGAAAGAAACAAAATCAAGTTTGATATAAGCAAAATTTACTTCAATTTAAGCTTTTTCAAAATTGAGATGAGATAAAGATTTCCTGTTAAATGAAAACTTTAAGTAAGGATGTTTAGTACTCTAATAGATGATCAAATGGATATGTTATAGGAAGGCTTCTTCTGCAGGTATAAGTTGAGATGTTTTTATATATGTGATGTGTTAGAATGTATACAGGTAAATGTATATATATGTGTATACACAAATATATATGCATGTACATTTACGTTTATATACATATGTGATTATATACACATGTATATGCACACAACATTATGGTCTCTTTTGACTGAAATTCTATGATTTTTAACATGTAAATCATGAAGAATGAAAGTTACTTTGATTTTCATAAAACTTTGGGAAATTTTATGTTATTTATCTCAATAGCTTTATTAGCAACAAAAACAGGATTATGCATAAAACTATAGATGTTAGGTTTTCGTATTTATTCTAAATATTATTGAAAATGGCTTGTATACTTGTGGATTCAATGACCAACTTTTATTTTTTTTGAGTCTCCCTCTTAATCCTTACCCTCCACCATCTTTGGATCAATGTCAACAGGTTAAGAACCACCAATTATTTACTTCTTAATTAAAAATAGGATGAAATTGAATCACAGAGCAGTTAACTGACAGTTAAAATTGCACAGTGACATAGTTTCTTTCATAAACTGGGCTTAGAATTCAGCTATCAATCATTCATTGAACATTTATTAAAAATCTACTTTGTGTTTAGTACTCTGTTAAGCATTGGGACTACAAAAAGAGGTAAAACTTCGTCCTTGCCCTCAAAAATCTTACAACCCATTTGGACACATATCCTAACAGAGAGAGATAGAAATTAAATTTATATATACTCATATACATATATGTATATATAAACATTAATCTATAATTATATATTTCTATCTTTCTACATCCCTATCTAGCTAAAGTAATCTATATAAGGGATGAATAAGAAATAATTAACAGAAATAAGTCATGAGAATTAAGAGGAACTTTTGTTTCACAAATCTTTGACCAAATCATTTTCCATTTCTTTAGACCATCTTTCTAAAGTAATGAGTTGATGGAAGATGAACTTATTGAGAGAGGAGTATTAGATGATAAAAAAAATTGTTTTGCTAAGGGAGATATACTTGGACATTGAAGAAGAGTTAGTTTCTTTTTTGTTGATAGACAAATTTATTGATTTATTTAGTGATTTAGTAGGTATTGAGTGGCTACTCTGAGCCAGGAATGTGGGTACTAAGCTGGAGGAATCAAGAAAAACATAAACAAATAACAAAACTCACTCAGTTCATAGTCTACTGGGGGATATAAGATACAAGTAACTACATATAAACCAGCAATTCATTATTTCCAATTGACTGTCTACCCACTGTAAATCTTAAATAGTTTCCAAGGCTCAACTTAAAGAAATATCTTCCTAGAACTGAATGTTTCCAGTAACTTACATGCAAACTCTCTGTATAGTTTATTGTTTAATCTAGCAACTAGTTATTAAAATTGTCTTTAGTCAAATATAGCCTAATTTATGTAGTTAATGCTACTTGTGTCAGAAATGTTGTAAAAGACACCTTCTTACACTACTTCCAAACAAATCATTAAAGAACTATGAGGAGCATGTATGTATGTTTTGCTTTTCATTTATTATTTTCCAGATTACATGTTGATACATTTTAATAACCATTTTCTGATATTTTGGGATCCACATTTTCTCCCTCCATCCTATCCCTCAACTCTCAAAGATGGTAGGTAATATGATAGATTCTATCATATTAGTATTAATGTATTATCATATATTAGAGTATTATTACACAGTACATATTTCCATATTCAGCATGTTGAGAAAAAATGACATACCACTCACATTAAAGAAAAATTCAGGGAGGAAATAAAGTGAAGAATGTATGCCTCAATTAGTATATAAACTCCATCAGTTCTTTCTATGACTATGGATAGTTTTTCATTTTTGTTTTATCATGAGTCTCTTGGAATTGTCCCAGATCCTTGTATTGCTCATAATAGTTGCCTTTCACAATTGATCATAATACATTATTGCTGTTAATATGGACAGTGTTCTATTTAGGAATTTATCTATCAAGACAATCACAGGAATTATATAGACACAACTACAAAACATTTTTCACACAACTAAAACTAAATCAAAATAACTGGAAAAAACATTAACTGTCCATGCATAGGATAAGCTAACATAATAAAAATGACAATCTTACTCAAATTAATCTACTTTTCTTATTTCCCTTGATATTCTTGATTTTTGGTACTTCCAGATAAAATTTGCTATTTTTTTCTAATTTGGTATGGTATCTGTTGGTGATAGAATATTATTGTGCTGAAAGGAATAATAAACTGGAGAAATTCCATGTGAACTGGAAAGACCTCCAGGAAGTGATGCAGAGTGAAAGGAGCAGAACCAAGAGAACATTATACACAGAGACTGATAAATTATGTCACAATAGAATGTAATGGACTTTTGTACCAGCAGCAAGGCAATGACCCAAGACAATACAGAGGAACTTAGAAGAAAGAATGCTGTCCACATCCAGAGAAAGAACTGTGGGAACAGAAACTCAGAACAGAAACATATGATTAATCACATGGTTAAATGGGGATATGATTGGAATTTTGGCCTTAAAAGATCACTCTACTACAGATATGAATAACACAGAAATAGGTTTTGAATAATGATACATGCATAACCCATTGGAATTGCTTTTCAGCTCCAGGAAGGGGCTGGAAAGAGGGGTGGTGGTACAAATCATGAATTGTGTTACCATGGAAAAATATACTAAATACAAAAAAAAAATATGTACAGTGTTCTCCTGGTTCTGTTCACTTCATTTTATATAATTTCAGGAAAGTCTTTCTAGTTTTTTTTGTTGTTGTTGTTTTGGTTGTAGGTATTGTCTGTCATTTCTTATGTCACAGTAATATTACATCACAATAATATTCCCCAGTTTCTGCAGTCATTGCCTAAATGATAGATAATCCTTCAAGCTCCAGTTCTTTACCACTAAAAAAAGAGCAGGTAAACATATATTTGTACAAGTAGGTCCTTTCCTTATATCTTTAATCTATTTGGTATATAGACCCAGTTGTTGTATTGCTGGGTCAAAGGTTATGCACAGTATAAAGGCCTTTTGGGTATGGCTACAAATTGCTTTCTAGAATAGTGTTATCATTTCTCAGATCCAGCAACAGTATGTTAGATTCTCAATTTTTCCACATCTCCTTCAACGTTTATCATTTTCCTTTTTTTTTCTCATATTAGCCAGTCTGAAAGGTTCATTGAGGTGGTACCTCAAAATTATTTTAATTTGTATTTCCCTAATCAATAATTATTTGGAGGATTTTTTCACATGACTAAAGATTACTTTAATTTTGTCATCTGAGAATGGTCTTTTCATATTCTTTGATCATTTGTCAGTTAGAGAATGTGGAAGAATCATGCATATGTAGCAGAAAATAGGGAAAGATACATATCCCCATTAATGATGCAGTTTATATTAAAAAGTATGATAGTACAAAAGGATTAAGAAAATTTTGATTCCAATCCTGCTACTTCAAGATCTGCAACATACGTTCGGTCATAATTATCACTGGAAAATCAGCATACAACCAGAAACAATAGTTATAACCAAAGGGCAGGCCTCAAAAGAGAACAATCCACAGAAATTATTGACATCACTATGAAGGAATACAAAGACAAAAATTTTAACCAAACAAGGAAATAGTTACTTGACTAAGCAATATGATTAATTTCTTAAATGAATAAAATAAGGGGAAAAAAACTAGAAGAGAAATAATACAGTGGGGAATATATTGACATTAAATAACACCGATCAAACTTTGATATCCAAAATATTCATATTGTTAATTTGTAAAATGTATGGGCATTTCCTAGTCAAAGAATATGAAACATTTCTAATGAACTATAAAACATAAATAAGCACTTTAAAACTAGAAATGATGACAATTCTGAAATTTAGTGTATACCCTGAAAATTAGCAGAGATTAGCAAAAAAAAAAAAAAAAGAAAGGGGAGGAGATTAGAAAAATAGCAAGTATTTTGGAATAATAAGATATCAATACTTAAAGGATAACTGTGAATTGGTCCATCAATTTTGCATATGGATTTAGAATGATGATGATGATGATAGTGATGATATTAATAATAAATATTCATGTACTACCTACTATGTGTTAAACACTTTACAAACAATATCTCATTTTATCCTCACAACAACCCTGGGAGACGGTATCCATTATTATTCCCACTTTATATATGAGGCAATGAACCAAAATAAGGTCAAATGACTTATCCCAGGTCACATATCCATTAAAGTGTGAGTTCTGATTTGAATTTATGTCTTCTTGATTCTAGTTTCAGTACTGTATCCACTGTACCACTTACCTACATCAAAATACAATAAAAGTGAATAAACTAGACACATACTTTGATCCAGAAATGTGAATATTCGGTATATAATGCAAGGTAGTCAAAGAAATATATCAATACTAAATATATACCAAAATAGTCCAGAGAGAACTATTTGTGTTAGCAAAGAACTAGGAACAAAGTGGAAAATATCTGAAATGGGCTACAACACTAACAGCAATCATGATAAGTGAATACTACATGAAGAACCATGAATGTGATAAATTTGTAGACACATGAAAATTTGCATATATCATCGAAGATTAAATAAGAAAAAAACCCAAAATATTGTGTACAATGACTTCAACAATGTTACTAAAGAGATCACTAAAACAAAATTGAATTTTCAGTCACTGAAAAATCAATGTGGAGCCTCTGTAAAGTGTCAGAGGAAGGTGATTTGCTATAGACACAGCAGCAAGACTAATTTCTTATTTATTGCAGAGGTAAGGTACCACCAGCAAGGAATATCCTATACATTGTACGATATGGTCACCTGGGTGTCTTTGACTCCTTTTCTTTGTTACAAGTTTAAAAGTTCAGTTTGTATGGGAGGATTGACTGTGATACAATGATAAAAGATATAAATAAAATAGAATTTAAAATAAAGGAAAATATTGTAAAAGAGATAAGGAAATAAGTATTGTAAAATATTTCAACTTGCACTCTTCATGACTGACCAAACTACTATTATGATTTGTTTATAATTTGGAGTTAATACTATATTTCACAAAATATAAAATAGCATATGTCACAAAATCTATTTAGTACATTCTTGCTTCAGAATAAAAAAAATTTCTCCATTTCTAATTGGCAGAGGGCAGCTGGGTAGCTCAGTGGGTTGAGAGTCAGGCCTAGAGATGGGAGGTCCTAGGTTCAAATCTGGCCTCAGACACTTCCCAGCTGTGTGACCCTGGGCAAGTCACTTGACTCCTATTGCCCACCCTTACCACTCTTCCCCCTAAGAGCTAATACACAGAAGTTAAGGGTTTAAAAAAACAAACAAGCAAAAATAAACATTTCTAAGTGGCAAATTAATAATATCTCATAATACTTAGTTGATTTGTAAAATGATAAAAAACTCATAGCTTCTCCACAACTTTCCATGGAAGGTATCCATTTCCTGAAAAGGTCCTAGGAACATTTCTTCCTCGACTGTCCAAATAAAAATTTGAATGACACCATGCCTGGTGGAATATCTTTTGCTACTGTTTTTGTAGCAAATCACCTTTCTCAAATAACTTACAAAGGTTTCACAATAATGATCTGTGCTTTTCAAAGCTTTACTGCAGCCCATAAACCTGTCATACTACTCCACAAAGCAAAATGGTCTAAAGTCAAACACAATGTTCAAAGAAAAGTAATAGCAGAAACTGTAATATGCAATTATGGAAGAATTGATGGACATGTTTAATGATAGACTGCTAGATTTTGCAGAAAGAACAGAGAAACATTATGAAACAAGTATGGAATTTTCAACAGGGTCAATAGCCTCCTTAGCTTGGTGGCTCTTGAATTTAGTTGTTACATTCCTGGAAATTGTTATTTGAGGAATTCTTTTTGGCACAGAAGTTTAAAAAAGTATATAAACAACAGATTACTTGAAAGTTTAAATGGACAAAATAGAAGTGAATGATAATATGAGAAAAGGAGAAATATTAAAACTAAATCAAAAGACTGAAAAGAAAACAAGAAGTTTTTATATATCATATCAAAACCAGCTGTCCTAGAAAACACATCAAGAAGACGTAATTTTAGAATCATTAAAACAAGCAGAAATAAAAGAAGTGATGTGGACTATACTTGAGTTGAAGAAATCTCACTTTCGGTATCTGGTCCAATCTGCAGAGGAATAACCAAAGGAAGAATCCCAAAACAAAACGAGTCTACAGTTTTGCTGCTCTGAATCAAGAACTTTCAAGCTAATAGTCAAGCTGCAATCTATTCTTGCTCAGGTCTAAACTTTTTTTTTTAATTTCTCATTAGTCTTTCACATATGGTGAAGTGTGTCTAGTTCCTAAATTTCCTCAAACTAATACATTCTCTTAATACCCAATATTTGTCTTCCTCTTATAAAACCTGTTCCTTATAAATAAGATACATCCTTCTAGAGACACTTATTCTATTATATACACTGATTTTATGGAATGAATCTCCATTTCTCTGAACTAGACATTCAACCCAGGCCTCACTGTTGGTGTCTAACTTTGATACCTGTGACACATACACCTTCTCTATACCATCCTATTAGAGAAAGTTCCTTCCATATTGTCTGCTCGTTTCCTAATAAACCCAGAAGTTTCTGGGAGCTACCCACATTTTTAGTTACTCTGTTAGAGTTAATAGTAACCACTAATAATTTGAATAATTTAAACCTAATTCTCTATAGTTGAAAAGAGAGTCTTTGACATGCCTTGTAATAAACATAATTTGTTGTCTCTGACATGCCATGGGTGAACTTGGTCAAATCACTTAACCTTGTTGGGTCTCAGATTTTTTTTTAATAAGGAGATATTCTTTCTAACTGTATGTCTGAGATCATAATAAGCTATGATCCTCTTTTTCTCCTGGAATGGATTAGTGAAAAAAAAGTACTGAATTTTCTGTGAAAAGAGCTGGGTTTGAGTAACTTAGAGAAATTGATTTGACTTCCCTAGATTTCTTTTTCTCATCTTTAATGAGTATGTTGAATTAGGTGTTCTCAAAGCTTCTTTTTTTCTGGTTCCTATTCATATTATTCTAGTTCCTACCCAGTATCATTCTAAATTCTCTTTGTGTATAAAATTTCATCGATTGGTGTTCAATGAATATGAGATAATAACATCACCATCAATCATAAAGATTGCTGTTCTAATGCTCAGAAGCAGCATCAAAGTGTAATCAGAAGAAATAGGAAAGATAATTCATCATCCACTATTTAAGATCAAGTTAACATTTTAAGAGAGAAAATAAAGAAGTGCCTTAGGGTAGGTTAGGAATTATTGATTGGAAAATATTTTTGTCTGATTTTCATTTGTGCTTTTAAAAATAATTATTCAGTACGCCTGGATGACAAAATGTAAACATAAATGTTCTGCTGATCTATTGCATAAAGTTGACACGTTATATATCTTTAGTCGATTAGGATCACTGATTCTATCTCTTTAATTTGAGCAAAACTCCACATTCTCTTCTGTAATTTCCTGAATGCACACATCAATGTCATATTAAAAACCTATTATTGTTGAAATAATGTTTTAATTCCTATGGCAGGTACGTTGGGATTGGCCTCTCCATCTCTCAAGGTTCAATACTCATGAATCAAACATGATTTAGCTCATGTGGATGACTATTTGCATGTTATACTTGTCAAAATTGAGTCTACATATTTTTCATGAAATATAAGGAAAATATAGGAGATATGCAATAGTTCATCTCTTTGAGATTACAATTTTAAGGAAGTTATTATTTCAGTACTCTTCCCTTGTCTATCATGACATACTTCTCTTTTCATTCTTTTCCTACTTGTCTAACCATTCTTTTCATTTCTTTTTTGATAGTTCTTAATGCTATTCCTTACCATTAAGTGTGCATGTCCTTAAAATTTTCATCTTAGAAACCATTGTCTTTGAACTCTACACTTATCTCCTATTTAATTATCATCTCTGCAAATATGACTTTCAAATTTATGTATCAAGCCTCTATCCAGAGGGCTATATTATCTTCATCCAGAATTTTGATCCTGCATCACCACTTGATTGCTGCATATTTTCACCTAAATTGCCCATAGAAATATTAGGCTCAACACATAGATAAAAGAACTCACTATATTTCCCATAAAACTGATCACTCCTCCAGCATCCCATCCTTTTTTCTCTTGATGGTGCTACCATAATTTCAGGTGCTTAGATACAGAAAATTGGAGTATCTGATTCTTTTCTCACCCTTATGCCATTTCTATTAATTCTACCATTATGAGCTCTCTTCTAAATAAAATTCTTACCACTCACCTTGTCTCTCCCCAAGTTGAGGACTCTACCATAGCTTACCCAACTTCTTTCAGTAGTCTACTAATTGGACTCACTGTTTCTTTCCTTTTCCCTCATCCAATCCACCCTTCATCCTGAGGTAAATTGTTTTTTTTTTAAGCAAAGATATAATCATCTCACTTATTTTGTTCCAGGGCCTTCTTTTATAACGTGCAAAGTCTTTAGTACAGCATTTAAAGACTTCCTTAGTATTATTCTCATGGAAATTTCCATTCATACATTTATTTTTACTTCATTTCATAAAAATTTTCACAAACTCACCCACTAATTGTTTAAAATACATTGAAAAATATATCTGACCTTTATTTTTTATAAGGTGATCCCTTTTATCTTGAATGTTTTCCCACTGAAGTACTACTTTCTTTCAAACCTCACAGATGCCACCTACTACACTAAGCCATTGTTAATCCCCGAAGAAGTTAGTGTTTATTGCTTTTTGAAACTACTTCACATTATCTTGCATAGACTTTATATTTTTTCCCTATATGCTTTAACTTCCAAGTAGAATACAGGTTCCATTATGTCAGAGACTATTTGGTGTCTTTGTGTCCTCATTTATTGTTTAAACATCTTATTGAGGAGTCGGTAGGTCAAAAATATTTCCTGACCTCAAGGAGCCTACAATCGAATGGAGGAGGAGTATTTTTGCAAAATATAGAAAGAGTGTGTGTCATTTGAAAGTCTTAAACCATTTTGATTCCTCGATTCTGAACCATGCTTTTCAAAACGGTTTTCTTCTAATTTTTTCAATGCTTCTTTTTACATTTAATTCATGAAATTAAATATAGCTTTCCTGGTATCTTGCAATATTCATTTGTTTTTGTTATCTTATATCATTTCCCTATTTCTTTGTCTTCTAACATACATTGACATAGGGAAAAAAGTGAAACTTTGAGATGAGTATCCCTCTGTTCTACATTTGCATTTTCTCCTATATAACAACAATCAATCTTTAAGAAAGATTATTGTCCTTTATAAAACACTTTCACATCTCAAATGCAGGATCATTTCTTTAAGTGAAAGACTTTTAGCTTCTGGACCAACTAAATAATTTTCCAAAGCTGAACTCTTCCTGACCTTCCTAAGAAAGCAAAACATTCAGAAAAAGAGCTTTCGTTAGCATACTTTGGTATGGAATAGCAGAAAACAAATAACCTAAATAAATTTGAAGTCAAAAGCTTTGAATAATTAAAGTTAAAATAGAAAATGTATTTCACCAATTAAAAAAGAAGTCACTGGGATTCAAACTGTCAGTTTTTAAAAATTTGAAAGGGGAGAATGTATAGTATCTCTGTGCCTTTTTTTATTATACACTGCCCTACTCCTTCCTAATACAAGAACAACAAACAAAAACTACATGCAAAATTAGAAAAAGCTGTTTTCTAAGGCAAACCCTGGCTTGAAATTCTGTCATTCTCTTGCCACTCTAGCTTGTAATAGCTTCTTGTTGTTGCCCAAGAGGTGTTACAGAGAAGCAGAAAGAAGGTTCTGCCTAGAAACAGAAAGAGTTGGGATTTAAAACTAAAAAAACAAAATCTGTTTCTAAAACTCACTATATGACCTTGGGGAAACCAATTCACTTCCTTTAGCCTTAATTTGTTCACCTATCAATTGGGAATAATAATAGAATAAAGACTATTGATAGAATTGTATGCAATTTTATATAGAAACCATCCTTAACTTATAATTCTTGTCTATATCTATCATAACCATAGAGCATCTACCTGATGTTTTAGAGGTCTTATTTCATTATTTTGTGTATTTTGTGAATGGTGCTTGATACAGAATGCCAATGTGTGATCCTTAAATGTCATGGCATGCCTGACATACTTTGCTACATATTTTCATACTCAAAAGACTATTAACAATACTCAGTAACCTTTGGGTAATCAGAAATTTTGATACTTCAGAGATTCTTAGAATTCATGACATATAGTCATATGACAAGGCCAAAAGCAACAGCAATGGCAATAAATTGACTAGAGGAATTCAAGTATGGGAGAACAGAAGGATGGACTTATTGTCACACTCACACTATTGGTTTCTGGAGCTGTACTGAGGATACTTTTAGTGAGCCTCCAGTGGAGGAGCTTATAATATTTTTATTCAACTATAAAAGTCATTTTTATCTACCCTGTGCAATAGTTCATAGAACATTAAATATAAAAGAGTTATAGGATTATAAAGACTTTTACCAAGTCTAAACCACATCAGAAAAAGATAAGAAGTGTGAGAAAAATAAATGACATTTACAAAGTACTTAATACCCATCACCTCAGATGACCCTATGAGGTAGGATTTAAAAAGTATTATTCCCTTTTACAGATTAGGAATCTGAAGCAGATTATTTGCCCAGGCTCATGTAGTTAACAAGGATAAAAAAGCATCATTAGTCAAATAAGACTGACTCCACATCTAGAGCTCCACTAAAATAGAGACAAATTCAGAAGCAATTCTTAGTTGTTAAGGTACCCACCTACATGGGGAATACTATTGATTTCTGAATTTTGAAGTCAGCACTTGAGAAATGATGTATAGTAAATTACAGGAATTAAAAAATACAGTATAATTCTATTAATAAATATAAAGGTGAATTTGTCTCAAAAAACATTAGAGGAAAACATCTATTTTCAAATATCCATCAACTAAGTTTATGAACCATCTTAAGAAAGTAAAATCAATGGGGCAGCTGGGTAGCTCAGTGGATTGAAAGTCAGGCCTAGAGACGGGAGGTCCTAGGCTCAAATCAGGCCTCAGACACTTCCCAGCTGTGTGACCCTGGGCAAGTCATTTGACCCCCCCATTGCCCACCCTTACCACTCTTCTGCCTTAGAGCCAATACACAGAAGTTGAGGGTTTAAAAAAAAAGAAAGTAAAATCAAAATCTCAATGAATGGATGAACAACTACATCAGCTTTTCTGTGATAAAGGACTACAAAGACTTACTGGACTAGTTGTAGTAGAATATTTCATAAAAATTTAAATTTTAATTTGTACTTATATGATATAATTATATTTCTATAATTTAGTATACAATAATATTAGATGGTATATATTATAATTTAACAAGAAATTAGATAGTTTTATATATTATAAAATCTAAGAAACTTTCAAAGAACCTTTAAGGGTTTGGTCCACATAATAATTATGAGATACTTTTATCAGCTATTCTCAGTGCCCTAACAAATCATTTCTGCAACCCTAACAGGACAAATATTTGCTGTTATTAAAAAGAATCCTCTTAATTCAACTCAAACCCTCTGGAAAGTATTATTTGGGCTCCAATAATAACTCACTGGGCTTTCTCTATCATGCCACAGAAATCTCCTCTCCATATAAGTTCACTCCACTCCTGCCTTTCTCGCAATAGAACTACACTGGAAATCTGTGGCTCCTACCTCAAATGGCCTAGATCCTTAAGAAACTCCATTTTGTCATTTTTTAAAGATATTTTTTCCCAATTACAATTTTTAACATATATTTTCCAAAATTGTAAGAACCAAACTGCTACCTTCACTCCATTCCCTCCCCCCTCCTGGAGATGGTAAGCAATATGATCTGGGTCATACATATATTCTCATGCAAAACATACTTCCATATTGGTCATTGTTGTAAGGGAATATTCTTATAAAACCAAAACCCCTAAATAAAAACACAAATAAACTAAACAACAATAGAATGCTTTGATCTACATTCCAACTCTGTAACAGTTCTTTTTTTTGGACATGGATAACATCCCTTATCATAAGTCCTTCAGAATTATCCTGTATCATTGTATCATTGAAAGTAGCTAAGTCTTACAATTGATCATTGTACAAAATTGCTGTTACTGTGTACAATGTTTTCCTGGTTCTGCTTATTTCACTCTGCAACAGTTCATGTAGATCTTTCCTGCTTTTTCTGAAATCATCTTGCTTAACGTTTCTTATAGCACAATAATAATTAATCACTATCATATACCACAATTTTTAAGAATTTCCATTTTAAGAGAAAATTGCCAGTCCACTCTTGTCTTCATCACTCTGCAATATCATTCTTAACTTTCAAAATCTTTTTTTTATTATTATTATTATGTTCTCCACTTCCACCTTTCAGAACTGTGCACATTCACATGTGAGTGTGCTCATGAGTGCACAAAAACACATACATGCACACACACAGACACACTCCAGCTTACTTTTATGTGTTATCCTCCCCAATCACAGTGTAAGTTCCTTGGTAGCCAGTACTATTTTTCTATTTATATTTGAATTCTCGTAGATTATCATATAGAAATTGCTTAAAAATTCTTTTTAATTTAAATTTAATTGACTACACCTTGATCATTATATAGATCTTTCATTGGAAGAAAATTGGCATGAAAGAGATATTTTGTTTGGCTCAATGCACAACTTTTGGTCCCTGGGAGGAATGATAAAGTCTCAAAATGCAGTATATTCTAATATATTTTTCTTAAATTATTGGCATAACATTATTTATCTATAGTTTTCATCTATCAGAGAGAAATACTTATAGAGAAATGATGGTGAACCTTTCATAGACTGCATATTGTGCCTCGCCCCTTGACTCCTTAGAGACCATATGCTGTGCCCTGCCCCCCAAGACTGAGTGACATGTACCTCCCCACACCTTGCCCCACACAGGGGAGAGAGAAAGAACTTTCATTGTGTTGCTGGGCAGAAGTGCGATTGAAATGAGGAATGTCCTCAGCACATGTAGAAAGAGGGAAGGGACTGGCCAGAGCACTCTGCTCTCCTCCAGCTCTGCTGCCTATGACCCACTTAACTTACCCCTTGTGAGCTCCCATTAGGCTGCTGTGCAGAGTGGCAGGTTTTGTGAAAAAAATGTCATCAGGCACAGTAGAAAAGGAAAAGGGAGCAGCGCAACCTAAGTCCCTCTGCCTTTCTAGTAACAAACTGCGTTGGGCTACAGCACTGCATGCACACAGAGAGCAAACAGAATGCCCTCTTTGGCATGTGTGCCATGGGTTTGCCATCATACTTATGGAATAACTTTATGGCCTACCCAATAAATAACACCTTTTGGCCTAGACAAAATACGTTTTTCTTCCACACAGTTTTTCTTGTATAAATAGTTAAGCCAATCCCTTTTGACTGATCATGCATCTATCAAGGAGGCTCTGTCATGTTCTGTGGTTCATATAATCAACAAAAATGCCTTCTGCACCTAAATTTTATCACTATCACTAGGAAATTCTTATATTTCATGCTCACAAATATACTACATTATAATTATGGACATTGTTGGCATGAAAATTCCACCTAGTTTTAGGTTTCATTACAATATAAATTAGTAGATAAAGACTGCCTAAAATCAGGAAGACCCAACTGGGTTAAATTCCTAATTTTTCAGTATGAAAAACAACTCCCTAAGTATGAGATGGTAATAATTTTCTATGGTAGGTTCTCATTATTTGGGAATTCCTTGTCCCATTGAAATAACCATTACTATTCCTTTTAAATCAAGATCAGAAGATTATTGAACAACTGATCTCTATCACTGTTTCTATAAAGGAATCTGCTATGACTGTAATAATTACATAGAAGGCATTTTGAGGGAAGAAAGTATTTGAGACTAGTCTTTCCTAGACCAAGTTAAATGCTTTCATATTATTCACAAACAATATACATTAGATTTATCATGCACACTTTTCAGTCAATTGAATGACTGAGAATGTATCAGAAATGACAATAATCATTTTCAAAAGTCTACTTAATCTTTCATCATATTTTTAGGAAAGACCTTTGATGCTCATGTAGTTTTCATAATAATTTATAGAAATGAGAATGTAAGAGTATATTTAAGTAATTTTCTCTCCCTCTTCGTCATGTCTGTCTTGTCTCTATACTAATATAAATTATTATTTTCTTTCTCATTTTCCATAATATTTTTCATTTTAGTTAAAAATATATCCCTTAATATTTTCCAACTTCTGTTAGGTCCAGTGCATATTTCATCATATGCACAGTCTGATCTTATTATCCTAGTCATCGTCACCTTCTTTTCCTAATATATCATCACTTCAGGGATTTTTGTTTAGAGTCTCTGTGTGGTGGCTCTACTGTAATCAATAATGAAATAGTTTCCTTTAGAAAAAACATACAGATCTATTAAGTTTTATAGTTATTTTTGGTACCTTTTCCAATTTTCATGCATAAATCCTCTTGGGATACTTTTACTTCTGTTCTTTTCAAAAAAGACAAAATAACAAGTCCTATTTAATTTTTAAAAGCAACCAGATGAAAAAAGCAATCCTACTTCTAGGAACTACACAAAAACACTCACAAATAGTAGGACAGAGGGAATTAGTTCTCACTTGAAAAGGAAATGACTTAGGTAACCCATGTGAAATTTTCTCTAATAATTAAGATGTCTGCCAATTCAGAAATGTTCCATAAAATGTATTAGTGATTAACCTACTGCTGATGGGTCAATGTCTAGATAACCTTTAAGTCATATGTAGCAAGAATGTATACCCTTTAAAGACAACAATGAAAGGGTGCCATGTTCACGTGGAGGAGAAGTATTTAGCCAAGATGTCAAGTATTAATAAAATTGTCAGTCCTCAAATGTACTAAATACTTCATACAACAGCTCACACTGAGCTATGGTATTTGATTTCTCCTGAGTGGAAAAAGGGTATTCTCTGCATGCCATTAACACAGTAGGGGAATCTGTCACCACTGCCAGCCTTGCCCTCAACTCCATTAGCACTATAAACTCATATCTTCCCAATATGATTATTTTTCATTATTTACTATATATAAAATATATATGTACATATCTTTATATATACTTTTATATTTATGTATATATGTGTTTCCCCGACACATAATAACAAATGATACATGAACATGATCTCCAGATGACATTCTTGCAATCTCACTAAACAACTGAATTTAATTAGTCTCAGAACATGCTGTAAAAATTAAAATTAATATATAATAACTTAAAACATTATATTTCTATAAGATTTATTAATAATCACTAGAAGTAAAGGAATAAAAAGGTAATTATCTAACAAAATATAATCATTTGCCCATGGCTAATCTACCTACTCAAAATGGCCCACTCCATCAAAGCTGTCACAGGAAGGAAAGAGACCTAGACACAGAACTGGACCCAATTTATCTCCTGTCTACGTCAGCAAGCAACGACATGAAGTGAGTGGGCTTCTGGGTAATGTAGTTCAAAGACACAAGATTCCAATGCACACATCCATCTATGCTGGTTACCTTGTCCTAGCATACATCTATGCTGACCCTTTCCCTAGCAATGATCCCTATGACTCTCTGGAACAAATTTTATTCCTCATCATAATTCTTCTATGTATATTGTCTTCTCATATTTGATTCTTTATTCCTTGAGAGATGGGGACTTGTTACACCATAGCATGGCAGGCTTTTATACCTTCCACTATCTCCCTATGTCTGACAAAACTGAAATTTGTTGCTTCTCATTACACCATCTATCCATCTCAACCCATTCTCTTTTTGCCTATAATCTCCCCCAAAATCAAGGATATTTTTTAAACAAGTTTTGTTTTTCTATTATATGGCCAAAATATTTCAGCTTCAGTATTTATCTGTTCAATGGCTGGTATGAAATAATTTCTTTAGGTTTTGGCTGATTAGATCTCCTTGTTGTACAAGGGACTCTCAAAAGTCTTCTCTAATACCCTAATTCAAAAAGGTTGGTTGGGCAGCACTCAACTTTCTTCACATTCCATCTCTCATAACCATCCAGTGTTACTGACTATACAGACCTTTGATGGCAAGGTGATGTCTCTGTTTTTTAGTATACTATTTAATTTTTGACATAGCATTTTATCCAAGGGGGAAGAATTTTTATTTTTAAACTCTATTAGAATCAAAATTAAGTAATTGGTTCCAAGGCAGAAAAGTAGTAGGGGATAGACAATTGAGGTTAAGTGAGTTGTCCAACGTCACACAACTAGGAAGTATGTGAGAACAGATTTAAACCCAGGACCACCTGTTTTTAGGCCAGACTCTCAAACCACTGAGTAACCTAGCTGTTCCACCAGGGTTTTTTAAATGTCTTGACTGTAGTCACCATCTGCAGTGGGATTTGGGTCCAAGAATAAATAAAATATGAAATTCTTAGCATTTCTTCTCACTGTTTTTCAGTAGATGTTTAAGAAGTATTTCTTTTCTATCAAGAGGTTCTTAATAATTCTTATTTTGGAGTTTACCAAAGACAAAGATCAAGAAGTCCTTCAGCATTTCTCCCTTTCAAGAGACTATAGAAATCAAAAAAAAAGTTAAATTCATAATAGATGCAGACTTTATGCAAAAAGCATTATGAATATTTTTATTGGTTCTGTTTTATTATCATCCTCTTTCTAAGTTGAAGAAGTGTCTAAGGAGAGATTTGAATTCAGGTCTTGATTCTAAGACAGAGCTTAACCACTCTGCTGCCAAGCTGCCTCAAACTGAATTTATGCTTTATAGTGTAGAATATAAGAATATTTCCTAAACAGTCCCCAGAATAATATACCACAGAATATCAAGAACAGCTATTATTGTTTTATCCTTTCATTCCCAACACACACACACACACACACACACACACACACATGCATACACACAGAGCTATATAACTTTGAGTTCACTCCTCCTTAGAGAAACATTTTATTCCAGGGACATCTTAGGTTTAAAGAGCCAGACATATGTTATAGCCCCACCAACACAATTACCAGCATCTTCAGGCTTAGGATTTAAAATAAATTAAACTAGCTCTAAAAAGCAAACTAATTATACTTTTTTGGAAAAATCAATCAGTTCTTAAATTCAATGTGTTTTTGGTTTCAATTTGTTGGCTATATATAGGTTATTGTCAAGATGAGAAGAGTGAATATATATATAAATATACATGGATATATATATATGTATATATATTATTGGCTAGATGGGAAGTGAATGAAAAAAATATATATGTATATATACACAGACACACCCCCTAGGGATATTTGGTTTTTAATTCAATTACACTTGGGTCAAGTAAATGGGTGTTCACTAATATTGAATCCTATTGTGGATCTGGGTTTCTTGGCTCTAATACTCTACTGCATTCAACTCAGAAAAAGTATTCTTTCTTTAAATGAATATGTGAGAGTACCATAAATGATAGAAAAGAGTCAAAGAGGAAAGAAGGAGTATAATAATAGTTTTTTTTTTTTTTTACCAGCTATTGTATTTGGATTTTGTTTGGATGAGGTGGTAAATTTTTGTATTACTGGCTCTGTTATAGTTGTTTTCTTTTGTTTGTTTTCTTAAGGTCAAGACGAGAAGAATGAAATTATTTTCAGTCTGTTTAATGATAAAACGATGTGTGGTTTTGCTCTGCACAAGGTTAATCCTTTATGTGCCAAAAGGAACAGAAAAGTCAATTCTGGAACTTTATGATGGATTTTTATACAGAGGGGTTAACCTGGCCTTGATTTTATATTGTTATTTGTGATTTTTAAGGAAGAAAAAAATGCTTTTGGCAGTCCTTGATTTAAAATTATTTTCCTTTGAGGGAGATAGGGAAGGTTTTTCTGGCTAATCACATGGATTAACACAATGAAATTTTCCAATAAAAATAGTATTTAAATGAATCAGATTTTGAAAACCTTCTCTTTGACAGCTTTATAGCAATAGCAGACCTATTCATGCTTTGGGTTCAATTAATCTACACTTTTTATTTTCCTTTTAAACTAGACCAATAAAAGTTCAAATGGTTTTCTTTCTTTAAATGTGAATTCTCATAATTGTAAGGAAATTTTTTTTTGTGTTTAATAGATAATTTTATCCATATGTTTGTGAATCACTCACAACTGAATAATCAAAATATTGTTTTCAAGAAACATTTGAGCCAAGAATTCTTTTGAGACTTTTTAATAAGTTTGTATTATGCTTTTAACTTTTTAAAGAAAAGTCACGTTCTGGGAGGAGGGGTGGAAGAACTAAAATTAAAAAGCAAATTGTGTGTTTTCTACATTTTAACTTATTCTAATTTTACTCAAACATCCATCCAAGTATCCTCAAAAGCTAACATTTCATCACTCTTTTTTCTCCTCCAATAGTTCCATCCCTTAGAATTACTTTGGAAAACTTGAGCAATATATAACAGGAAAAAGTAATCTTTGAGAGCTTCCTCACTCCTTATCAAAAGTTGGTTGTAATGGAAGAGAATGACAATGATGAGACGTCCTACCAAACTCTGTGGGATGCAGCCAAGGCAGTACTCAGGGGGAAATGTATATCCTTGAGTGCATATATTAACAAATTAAGGAGGGCAGAGATTAATGAATTGGGTATGCAACTCAAAAAAATTAGAAAGCAAGCAAATTAGAACCCCCCAGATGAAAACTAAATTAGAAATACTAAAAATTAAGGGAGAAATTAATAAAATCAAAAGTCAAAGAACTATTGAATTAATAAATGAGACTAGAAGCTGGTATTTTGAAAAAACAGATAAAATAGACAAAGTACTGGTCAATCTAATAAGAAAAAGGAAAGAAGAAAACCAAATTGACAGTATTAGAGATGAAAAGGGAGATCTCACCTATAATGAAGGGGAAATTAAGGCAATCATTAAAAACTATTTCACCCACTTATATGGCAACAAATATAACAATCTAGGAGATATGGATGAATATTTACAAAAATATAAATTGCCTAGATTAACAGCAGAAGAAATAGAATA
>NC_058132.1:632154921-632223278 GCF_016433145.1 Gracilinanus agilis
TGAAGGGGAAAGTAGGGGTATGATGCATGTAAACGGGTTAAAAATGAATATTAATAAATGTTAAAATGGAAAAAAAGTTGGTTGTACTATGAATGGCTAGTTTCCATTGTGATAGGAATAGGAACTTATTATGGACCAGAAGATCTTTGTTATGTTAAGGATGTCCCAGGGTTAATATCAATTTACCTAAGGGTTAGGTCTAATAATTGGTTCAGTCTACTAAGAGGGATGCTGACATATGAGAATCAAATAGTAATATTATAGGACATATGAGTTGGAAAGTTCTTAAGATCATTAAATCTACTACTTTTCCCCATTTTATATTTCATATTTATTTCCTTATCTTGCCCAAACTAGAAGAATAGGACCATACTCACAGGTCTGGTCCTAATAATGACAGGCACATGATCTTTAGTCTGATCTATTTCCAATCTGGCCACTTTACCCTTCTTAGGCACCCTGTTCATCCCCTGCTTCTGATGTTTCATTGTATTAATTCTGAACTTAATTCTTATACCTGATCAGCATAATCCATTAGAGCTCAAAAATCCTGAGCTGAAAAGATAGGTAAGTTGCATGACAAGTATTTTCTACCACAAGCCATTTTATAACTAAAATCCACTTTTCACTAGGTCACTAAGCCAAGGTATTCAGAATTAGAACTTAAGTCTTCTTATTCAAATCACCTCTCCTCAGGGAAGACTTCCCTAATTATTCTAGCAAATATTTGTCTGTCAGTTCAATTAATAACAATAATAATAACAATAATAAGCAAATATTATATGCCATATATTGAGCCAGGCTCTGAGAACATAGAAAGGTTGTATTTCCATCCTCAAAGATTTTATGTTCCACCTTATAGGTGAGAGAAACTCTTATTTTCCCTTCTACTATCTACTTTATTATTTTCTTTAGCTTTTTCAGTATGTATTGCAGGAACCTTGTCTAATGGTTCTTTTATCTAATGGTTCTATCAGGTGATTAATCTGATAAATAACTCATTAAATTGATGTTTGTGTGTTTATTTTTGATACTTTACCATCTCAACATACCGAGTTACTTCTAAAGCAATGGACAAGGTGTTTGCTGCCATTTGGCTAAATGGGTCCCCTCTTCCTCTACTGGAGAAAATATTGCCCCAAAATACATAAAGGTACTGGTGTATTCATGAAGTATAATGATGAGGAATTAAAGTTGAAAAACCCTAGAAAGCATATAGTTGTTCAAGGAAGAAGCATTTTTATACAACCACAATAGCTAAGAATTGCTTAAGAATTAAATTGCTTAATGAGACAAATTTTTTCATCTTTTGGTTTTCACTATCTAGTACAGTGGTTCCCAAACTTTTTTTAGCCTACTGCCCCCTTTTCAGAAAAAATATTACTTAGAACCCCCTGTCACATACTATCACCACCTCATTACAGTTATTCACTGCCCCCAAATGCTCCTATGGCCATCACCGCCCTCCTGGATTGCTGCAGCACCCACTAGGGGACTGTGGCCCCCACTTTGGGAATCACTGATCTAGTACAATCCCTGGAATATATATACATATATTTACACATATATATGAACATCTATATACATATATTATATAAATAATATTATATAAATAATTAGTTTTTTAATTGGACCTATAATTATAGTGGCATCAGGACTTGATGAGAAGTTCCCTTTGCCACATTATTACCTTTCTATTCTTTATGATTGTAGAGAGTTGCATGGGAAGCTGAGGTGACTTATCCAGGGTCACACAGGCACTGAAGAAAAATGATGTGAACCGAGGTTTTCCTGACAGCATTTTATATCCTATACCATGCATCTCAACTGGCATATAGTAGACATTTAATTAACCTATGTTAAATTGAGCAGTGGCATAATGAATAGTTTGGCATTTGTGCAGAAAGGAAGGCTCATCTTTATAGTGGTAATACATACTGAACTTGATGCTACTCTGTGTATTGGGAATTTGGAAGAATCCATCACCCAATCTGTGCAACACAGTCATAGCCTAGATATTTCATGTAAATGTTTTGGATAGTGTACTTCGTAAATATTGTAACTCAGGGAAGATATAATATCTGGGAAAATGAATAGGGTTTATGTGAGACAAATAGAAATTGGATCATCAGTCTAAAGGAAAAAAATTAGAAATTTTAAAAATCTTTATATACAGACTGTTATGCAAAATGTTTGGAGGATAGGATCTAATACACAGCATTTTAAATTTTTAAATTTTATTTTTTACTGCTGTATTTTTATTCTTTAAGATAATTATTTCTGAATATATATCTCATGTCCTACTCGGTGAGTCATTTCATTATCAAAGATATTTAAAAAAGAAAAAAAATGTTCAATAAATTCAATCAATGCAACAATCAGTAGTTTATTATGGGATGTCCATTAAAGCTAATGCAAGAAAGGCATAAATAGTTCCATACTTAAATATATCTTTCTTTTTTCTTTTGATATCTTTGGGATACAGACTTAGTAATTGTATTGCTGGGCTAAAGGATATATACCAATTTATAACCCTTTCGGTATAATTCCAAATTGTTCACAAGAATGGTTGGACTAGTTCACAACTTCACAAATAGTTTATTCTTGTACTTATTTTATCTGATCCCCTCCAGCATTTGCCATTTCTGTTAGGTATTAGGTGGTACCTCAGAGTTGTTTTAATTTACATTTCTCTAATAAATAATGATTTAGAACATTTTTATATGGCTACAATAGCTTTGAATTCTTCTTTTGAAAATTAACTTTTCAAGAGTATTTATTATCAATTAGGAATGATTATTATTTTTAAACATTTGAATTAGCTCCATATATTTTTGAGAAATGAAACCTTTGTCAGGGAAATTTGTGTTTTTAAATGTTACTTTATTATCTATGACATCTTTTATCAAAATATAGATTCTAACTAACTCTTTCAATTAGGTCTATTTTTACTTTTACTTTTTTCTGAGAGCATGATTTTTGTTCCTGCCTTATTTTACTTCAGCTGAAGCATAAGAGATTATGCTCCAGGCCTTAATTTTAAATTTCTGTGTGTCTTTCTATTTCAGTTTTGTCTATTATAAACAATATATCAGTAGATTGTGGTTTCTAATCCACTTTGCCAATCTAGTCAGGGAGACAGCAAGCTTCAGTCTTTTTCATGATGCAGTTTTCAGTTATTTCTGGTGATGGTGGGGGTTTTCACGTTTTTGGTGGTCCTAAGATGGTCTTATCTTGGGATAGGTATTATCACTGCTCTCCTGGTTTATGCTCTTTTTTTAAACCTAGGAAGGGCCTCTGTTCCACTGCAGTCAGAAGTGCTAGCATGTTTCTTGGCTTTGGAACTGTGATCAGGTTTATGTTCCCTTATGACCAATGACTACTATTTTTCTCTACGCTGAGTCTGAGGCCCATGATAGAGTATGGCCAGTGGATTGGTCACTCAGCACTAGCTTGTGTGCAGTGTGAGCAAAATGTTCCTTGTAATCTCTTTCTGACCAGTTAATTACTGACCCCCAGGCTACCTCTGAGCTGAGAGCTCTAGAATTGCTACTATTGAAGCTGGCACTCCAGCCACATTCTGGTCCTTTTCCCACTCTGGTGATATAGTCCTCTCCTATCGATCTTCTAAATTGTCTTAAGCTGGACAAATGTCTGCCTCTGACTTTTTGTTGTCTCCCTACTTCCAAAATTTGTTTTGAGGCGTTGTTTTAAGACTGTTCTTAGGGGAAATTTGGGAGACTTCAGCTGAGTCGATGAACATCTTGGCTTTGCCTGAACTGGGAAATGGAAATGGAATCTTTTCAAAAACACTTGATCCTAAGCTATTGACAAGAGGAACTAAGGAGAAGGTCTAGGTGGCACAGGAGATAGAGTGTGGGCTGTGGAGTCAGGAGGGCTTATATTTCAAATCTGACCTCAGACACTAACTGTGTGATCCTGAACAAGTCACTTAACTGTTTGCCTCAGTTTCTTCATCTATAAAAAATAGGGAAAGAAAAGGCAAACTACTACAGTGTCTTTGATGATATAACCCCAAATGGGATCACAAAGAGTTAGATATGACTAATTGACTGAACAACTAAATGCAACAATAGAAATATCAGATAACATAATAGTGGACTTAAGACAGGCTACCTGACTCTAGTATTAGAAGCTAATATAGTTGTGCCACCTTCTTTCTCAGAGAAATAATAGAGTGATTCCAATTTTCAATGATTTTCTTGCCAAGTAATTTAAGATAAGTAATTCATAAGGTCATGGAAGTACAGATTTAGAATTGGGAACACTTTAGAGCAGTGGTTCCCAAAATATTTTGGCCTACAACCCCTTTTCCAGAAAAAAATATTACTTAGCCCCCTGGAAATTCATTTTTTTTTATTTTAATAGCAATTAATAGGAAAGATGAACGCACCTGTGGCCATCATCGCTTTCCTGGATGGCTGCAGTACCCACCAGGGGGCGATGGCACCCACTTTAGGAATCACTGCTTTAGAGTATACATTGCCCAACCCTGTAAATTTATAGAAAAAGAAACTTAGGATCAGGGAATTTAACTAATTTGCATGTATAAATAGTAACTGGCTTAGGTTCTGATAAAAGGAAACCCCCTAATGATTGTTTGGATTAGAAAATCTATTTATTTGGTAGATTAGATAGCTCTTGACTCATTTCTGGAGAAAATTTTGGAGACAGTTCAGAGGACTAAGATATGGATTAAAAATGTCATGGTAATTTAAGACTTTCCAAGACTTTTTGCTTGAATAATTACTTCTTCAATAGTTAATGTTTTAAATTTATTGGTGTGAACCCAGACGAACATCTAAATGATATTTTTTGTTTTTAGAATTGCAGGGTGGCAGGAAGCTGAGTGACAATTGTGTACTGCTGAACAAGGACGAGGGCCATACTCCTACATATCTGATGCTTCAACCTAAAAGCTAAATAGTATAAGAGTAATGCAAAAGAGATGCTACAAGAAGAAAAGTTATTTTTTCTTATTATTTAATGAATTCAATATTGAAAGTTATCTTGATATTGGGGTTAGAGACAGTCTTAGAGTTTAAGTCATATCTGATAAACACTAGCTGTGTTGGCAAGTGACTTAGCCTCTCAGTGCCACAGACAAGTTACTAAGAATATAAATTGTAATATAGGTATGGATTTTCATTGGCAAAGGAAGTTCTAAAATCTAGGAGTTGCCAAAACCATTAAAATAATAGATCTGGCTCATAAATTAAAATAAAATTAATTAATAGGACACAATAAGTGATTTCTATCTAGATTAAATCAAGATATTCTACTGCTGCTTGTTCCAAAATGATTATATTTACTATTTTTTGGTCTGAATTTAAAAGGATATTAAAGTCATTACTCTGTGCCAATCACTGTGCTGAGCATTTATTACTCTCAAATCAGCAATTATTGGGCGTAAGTAATTGGATATCAAGTCAGAAGGATTGGTTGTGACTCTGAACTCTGCTGTTCTTGAGCTTTGTTAACTTGGGTGAGTTTCAAAATATTTGGGGCCTCAGTTTCCCTATATAGAAAATGAGGAGTTGTCAAAAATGAATCCTAAATAAATTCCCTCCCTAATAATTATCTGTAAATGGAGCCTATATACGAGAAGATATCTACCTGATAAACATTCTACCTACACTAAAATTATATTTTAGAAAGACATTTTGCACTCAATTGTTCAGAGGAAAAAATATTAGAAGTATTTATCACACAATTGCTATTTGTAATCAGACGTAGTGAGAACTAGATTTGTTTTAGATTCAACACAAGCATTTTAAGTGATTTTTCAAATGTTTTGAATTCATCAGAACCCCAAATGAGTTTGGCCTCAAGGAAATTTTCCCAATCCATATGTTTCTGATTCCCTTAGAGCTAGTTCTTACCAAAACTATTTTGATGATTTATTTGAGGTCTAAGCAGTCTTTTGAGGTTTCTTACAAAGTCTTTTATGTCTGTTTCTTTAGACTAGAAAAGCCATATTTTTTTAAACTAGAAAGGAAGATTTCTTTTTCAGTCAGATTCACCCTATATCTTGCAAATCTGAAAGAGTCCTTAGCGTTAAGGAGACATGAACGCCTATCCCTCTCATTTACAAGAACATCTTTTGTATTTTTCTTGACTAAAGAGAAAAAAAATCAAACCATGTGTTGACATATATCATTTTTCTCTCTGAAATCAGTGAATTCTCTATCAAATCATCTTTGTCTAGGTCACAATTTATTTCTGGTAGATTAGAGAATAGAAAAACCCATTAGCTTTGTCAATGACACTAATAGAAAGCCTGTTTTTTTTTAGGGGGGGGATAAATTCCTAAAATATGTTCACATAACAATTCCACATTGACCTGGTGAGGATTAAGAGTGATTTCAGAAGAATGTCACACACAAATACTCTCTGCTAACAAACATCTTTTAACTATTTGTTATAATTTGTATATTTTTATCATTATTTTTAATTGTATCAATTATTTATATCAAATATTTGTATCATTAATAAATATAATTGATGAAATTGATGTAGGCATGAGACTAAAATATTGTAATGGCCAAAAATTGCCTTTGTGCTTCCTATCATCAGAGACCTAAAGGTGATTAACTTGTTGGAACTGTGAGTCTATAATGTGTTCCATTACTATTCATAGCTAACCAATAAATATTTGAACATAACTATGAAGTACGGTCTTTATTCCATTGGGCAGTGGAAAATTGTTATATGGAGTATTCTGATAACATTCTGAATAATCCTTTTGAATTTCCAAATGGGTGATTCATTACAGCTATCTACTTGATATTGGATTGGAGAAGGGTACTCTTCTTTTAAAACAACAAAAAAATTCCTCTAGTTTATTATTCCTTTGAGCACAATAGTATTCCATCACCAGCATTTCTTCACAGTTTCTTCAGCCATTCCCCAATTGAAGGGTATACCCTTGCTTTCCAGTTTTTTGCCACCACAAAGAGTGCAGCTATAAATATTTTTGAACACGTCTGTTTATCTATGATCTCTTTGGGGTACAAACCCAGCAATGGTATGGCTGGATCAAAGGGCAGGCATTCTTTTATCTCTCTTTGGGCATAGTTCCAAATTGCCAGCCAGAATGGTTGGATCAGTTCACAGCTCCACCAGCAATGCATTAACGTCCCAATTTTTCCACATCCCTCCAACATTCATTACTCTCCCCTGCTATCATTTTCGCCAATTTGCTAGGTGTGAGGTGATACCTCAGAGTTGTTTTGATTTGCATTTCTCTAATTATTAGAGATTTAGAACACTTTCTCATGTGCTTATTGATACTTTTGATTTCTTTATCTGAAAATTGCCTATTCATGTCCCTTGCCTATTTATCAATTGGGGAATGGCTTGATTTTTTTTATACAATTGATTTAGCTCCTTGTATATTTGAGTAATTAGACCTCTGTCAGAATTTTTTGTTATAAAGATTTTTTTCCCAGTTTGTTGTTTCCCTTTTGATTTTGGTTGCATTGTTTTTGATTGTACAAAAACTTTTTAATTTAATATAATCAAAATTATTTATTTTACATTTTGTAATTTTTTTCTAACTCTTGCTTGGTTTTAAAATTTTTCCTTTCCCAGAGATCTGACAAGTATACTATTCTGTGTTCACTTAATTTACTTACAGTTTCCTTCTTTATATTCAAGTCTTTCACCCATTCTGAATTTATCTTGGTGTAGGGTGTGACATGTTTCTCTAAACATAATCTCTCTCATATTGTTTTCCAATTTTCCCAGAAGTTTTTGTCAAATAGTGGATTTTTGTCCCCAAAGTTGGGGAGACAATATAATATCATGGAGGAAGAGATGACTATGGGACAAAGAAGAAGTGTTCTGACATATATTAGTTATGTGATCCTGGACAAATCACTTAAACGATCAGTGGTCTAGGTGACTCTCCAAGGCCATAAGTTGGAAAGAAGCTTCTGACTTCTATTATCATACGAAGTGTCCTTATCTTGGAATCTCTTATGCCAATGAGATTACAGGTAAATTCCCTATCTTTCAATTTCTTACTTGCTTCTAACATATTTCCTTAAAAAATGCCTTTAATTACCTCTTACTCTAAGTATTATGGCATTCACTGGAGGATAAAAATGAAAAGCCAAAGACAATCATAGATCTATAGATAGAATTTCCAATGGGATGGGACAAGATGAAAAATGAATTTCTATTCATTCTTCTTCAGTTAGGGATCAAACTGCGGTCCCCTCAAATTCAGTTTTGGGGATTCTATAATTTTGTAATGACACACAGGTTCCAGAATGTTCATTTATCTAGCTACCTTTCTATCTGCCAATAGATATATGAATTCATATGGGAATGTATATATAGACATGTATGTACTTATAAATAAACATGTGGATATATACACATAATTGTGTATATAAATTTATACTCATGTATACATACATATGCAAATATTCATATATGCATTAGAAATCCAAATGGACATCATACACACACACACACACACTCACACACATATATAAAACTATCAATTCCTTGACTTTTCTAGTATTTGGGGACATTTGGTATGGGAACATTTTGTCAATTTTTTTAATTTAATTGATCATGGATTATGACAATTGTCTACTCTGAAAGCTCATTCTTTGTTTGAATTTTTGACCTCCATCCATCAAAGAATACAAAATAGAAAATAAGGATAATAAGATACAATGGATTAACATGTCTACACTTTGGGGACACATTTTTTAAATAGTCATAATTTTAATCTTTGAGTGTTTTAGCACAAAGGGATTATACTAATTTCATTTTGTTGAAGAAATAGGAACAATCTCATATGGTAATTTAAACTGTCAAGCTTTCTTTTATTCTAGGGGCAAAGTTGCCAATGTTAGCACAAAGAAAAATTAAAATTTTAACATTGCTTTGAAGTTAGTGTCTTAAGTTTTGCATGCCTTGGGGCTCATTGCTGCAGGGTGCTTGTTTTCAATGGAAACCATGCTAATGATTGCAATGATTTTTAAAAATGCCTTAATTTCATCCTTTGATACAGAGAGAGTTCTAAAGTATAATTCAATTCAAATCAATAAACATTTAGTAAATATCTTCTCCATTCAAGTCCCTGTGATAGTTACTTGGGGATACAAAGAATCCCAGAATGTAAGAGCTAGAAAAGACCTTAGCCATACACTGGTTTAATACTCTCTCCTTTTACAAGTTAGTAAACTGATACCCCTGGAGAAGTAAAATGATTGGCTCAAAGAATGGATTTTTAGAGTTACTTTCATTACAGTATAGCTTAAAATAGATTTACTCACTCCCAGAAATTTATCTTTGAAAAATATATTTCAGTTGAATCACTGGGAACGTTGGATTGAGAATTGTTGTAAATGTCTCAGAGAATATCTGTTTTGTATATGTTCAAAGGAGGCAGGGTAATTCTTCCATTAAGTAGAAAGCTTCCTTACATATTAACAGATGAGAGATGAGGATACTGGGCAGAGAAAAAAAATAAATAACTCTTCCCCTGGTTTGGGGCAGGGCACTTGGAAGGAGAAACTTGGTGGCATAGTAGATAAAATATCAGGATGACCTGAGTTCAAAACTAGCCTCAGATACTTACTAGCTGTATGATCCTAGACCAGTCATTCAACCCTGTTTACCTCAGTTTCACCATTTGTAAAATGAGCTGGAGAAGGAAATGGCAGAGCACTACAAAATATTTGACAAGAAAATTGCAGATGGGGTCACAAAGAGTAGGAGATGACTGAAATAACTGAGTAATGAAAGGCCACATCTGGTTACTGTATGCAGCTCTGCTCAGCATGTTTTCCAAAAGACATTGATAAATTGAAGGACCCAGAAGGCAACTAGGATAGTGAGGCACCCAGAGATCGTACAATCTAAGGATGAGTTGAAAAAGGGGGGAAGTTTATCTTGAAAAAGACTTAGGTAAAGGCAGAGATGATAGAAATGTTGTCACTAAACTGATGGTATGTATATAAAATACAAAATATTTACTAAGTAAATAAAGGAAATTAAAGAGGAATGTGGGAGAGAGATCACTAATAATGGGGTGGGAGAAAAAGTGGAAAATTTTTCTGGAAGATGTAGTACTTGATGGGAGCTTTTATGGAAGGGAAAGTATTATACCCATTCTTCAAATTCTGGGCAAAAGTGTGAAGGTGAGATATTGAATATTTTGTATTTGGTCCAAGCAGGGATGCCCATTCATTTGGATTATAGAGTCTATGAGGTAAGTCATTTAAAGCCAGATTTTAGAGGGTTTTAAATCTCACAGAGTTAACTTAATGTTTTATACTTGAGATAATAAGAGGCCACATGGAGTTTTTGAAACAAGGGGATGCCATCTTTAGACATGCTTTAGGGATAGTTGAGACTAAAACATCATCTTTTTTCTTTCTTTTTAACTGACTTAATCATTCAATTTATTCAAAATAGGAATAAATATTCCACAAAGATTCTCTCTCTCTGATTTCATTGACCCAGTCACTTTAGCACAAATCCACTGGCATGCTTTTCACCAGCAGAAATATTTGTTTTATTTTGATGGTCATGCAGGAAAACATATGTTCAGCTAAACCAAGGGTCATATTTCTGGGTGTGCACTGAATAATGTCAAATGGGGAATAACCAGACAGGCTGTTCACAGTCAAAGCTATTTTCAGGTGGCAAATCCTGGCAGGGTTGAGACAACAGGAGAGATGACCATCTGTCTTTTTCTTACAGAAGAGTTAGAATGTGAACCAAGATTAAGCAAAGCATCAAGTCTTTCCTTCCAAAGAACCATTTCTATTTATTACTTCTTGAAAACTATTGATTTTTTAATAAAAGTGTGATGGGTACCCATCTTTCAGTTGGGTATCCCTGAAGATACAGGATAGCTGTCTGAATGTTCAGTTTTCAAAGTAAAGGGAAATAAAAGGATATTGAAAAATGGGAAAATAATCTATACATTAACTTTTATTAGGTACCTACTATGTGTCAGATTTTTTGCTAAGCCCTTAGACTAAAAGGCAAAAGTGAAACAGTCCCTGCTTTCCAGGAACTTACATTCCAAAAAGGGAGATAAAATGTGCATACAAAGGGTTGTTAAAAAGTAACCTGGACTATATAACTAAGGATTGAGAGAGGCACAAGATTCTGAATGTACAGGAAAAACCCTCACACCTCTCTAGTGTTGCCTTGCGGACCCCAGATGTTCCTTATGCCAACAGCCATTCTCAAAGATAGGCATTCTGTGTTCTTACTCCTGAGGAAGGTTCCTTCTCAACCTTAAGGTTCTATGGGTACCCTGAAATACCTGGAATTATTATTGAAATTAATGTAAGCCTTAGTCAATGAGCTTCCCATCAAAATGGTCAATTGAGATTCAGTTTAGCTATACAGTCTTAAATTGCTTTTAGAAGGTCATAATTGCAAAGATTGTATAATAAAAGACAACCCTCTCAGCCCCCCAACCAAAAGACTGTGACATTTTCCCACACATACAGAACATATGTGGCCAAGAGGGAAATCTTGTAGTTCCTGGAAGTCCTCCCATTCAGTGCTCAAGAATTTCCCCTTAGGCATGGTGTAGTTTCTTTGCTGTGTGTTGCAAAGCCTTGAATCTCTGTCCATTCCATCTTTCCACCTCAATTTAGACATTATTGTTAGTTTATCAGTGGATTGTAGTAGTAACTCAATGATAAGAAGTCCAAAATGTTTCAGAAACATTGAAGTTCACAGTATCTTCCTACAGTCAAAATGAGAGGAAAGAGACTTGATAGAGTCAGATTTGACAAGCCAAAGCTGAGGTCTATCCTTCCTTGCAAGATACTTTCTCATCAGGAATGGTAATGAGAGTATTTCATCTCTTGCTATAGGTGGAATAGACTGATGTGATTAAACGAATAAATCAGTTAATAGAAACTTTAAACTAGAAAGCTAAAAAGAGCATCTAATACTAAAGTCTGGGGAGAGGTGTCAAAGAGGACTAAATATCACAGATAAAATTTACATATACACACCTATATCTGCATAAGAATGTATACACATGTATGTGTTTATGTAAATGTATATATATGTATATATATATTCACATATTCAGGTTAGAATAGCATCTTCTATCTTGTAGGTATTTAATGAAACCTGGGTGATTGATTGATTTAATTGCTTGAAGATGCCCTTCATCTTCATCCTAAGTCAGCTCTTATTCATTCTTCTGGTTCTTTTAACTCATCCTCATATGACATGATCTCAAGAGCATCCTTTTCAAGTATATCAGTGACCTTTTTAAATTTACCTGCTTTTTTTTTTAGTACTGCAGCATAGTTACCGACTATTTAAATGAATGCATTGTGGGAATATATTGTCAAAGAAGACAGGAAGGAGTGTTTTACTAATAACATGTAACACCATAAAACAACAAGATCAAAAGAACAGATCTGTCCTATTTTATCATAGAACTTCAGTTTGCATTAGAGGACGCAGTTCACATGGTAAATGTTGGAAACATAATCTTGGTCAACATTTTATTTATAATAATAATAACTAGTATTTAAATAGTATTTACTCTGTGCCAGGTACTATGCTAAGAAATTTGCAAATATTATCTCGATCCTCATAGAAACACTGGGAGGAATATTATTACTCTGCTTTTTAGAGCTGAAGAAACTGAGGTACAAATAAGTGACTTGCTCATGATTAGATTGCTAATAAGTATTTGTGGTCAAATTTGAATTCTGACATTCTTGACTACAAGACCAAACCTCTATTCATTGTACAACTTAGCTTTCTCATTGTTTTATCGCATCACAACCAGTGAGTAAGATGGTATTAGGAATAGTGACAGGTTTAGTATATAATGACACAACTATGACTCTTCTGCTATTTTCCAATTCATTCAATTTTTTATTCCCCTAAGTGTTCATCTTTTTCTTTTCCATTTTCCTTTTATCATTATATGTTATCTTGCTCCTCAACTCCACATAACTTCTTCCTCTCATGATTTTGAACTTTAAGGTGCCTTATATGTCATCTTATCTAAAATCCTAAAATAAAGAAACGTCCAAAGAGATTATATGATTGTACCAAGATAACACATGGAGCTCACTCTATGACTCAGATGCTTTCCACATCATCTTTTCAAAGTTATTTTGCCTTCATTCTCTTACATCAGTTCAAAGGGCACATTAACAGGTGATTTTGTACTGCTCTGACTAAAAAAATGCCGTCACTGGATAGACAAACAATTGTAGATATTTATTAGATTGGTCTTTCTTGAACAGATCTGCAAACTCTTAGTGGTGCCTTATGCTAGTCCCTCCTAATTTGAAAGAACCTTCCAAAATCTGAATTCCTTTACTATGGTCTTCATGAAAAAAATAGAGTGGGACTTTTGTCCTACTGTGTTTATTTTAATATTAGAAAATACAATATTTATCTTAATATTAGAAAATCACTCTTTATATTTTGCATCTCCCTAGTCAATTGCAAAAAAAAAAAAAATAGGGACAGAGTGGCTCAAAGCCTGAGAGACTTTTTTGCTGGTCACTAATGCATAATAATGGCAAGGATTTAGAAAAAAGGAATGAAGTAGAAACTTTATATTTATGTCCAATGGTAACATGTGTTCTGTTGTGAGGAAGATTAGATTAGGTATTGATTATGTATTGATTAGGAAGTACCCAGCAGGAAGGAGCTGGAGCTGGGAATTCCAGGTTGGAATGAAGGAGGAGGAAGTCTGTCTGTGCCTTGAGTGTGTACTCCATTAGTGGTGAGCAAAAAACTGTTGCCAGCCTGGGAGACGTCAGAGCAAAGAACACCCTGCTTCCTGTTTTCCCCTGGGATCCTGTGTGGTGTGGCATCTAGCAAAAGGACAAATCTAGAAAGCCAAGAGAGGAGGAGAAGTTTGAGAATTGGAGGACAGTGCTTCAAGCAAAACCTTCTCTACTTAGTTCCTGAGACAAATTTAGCTCCTGGCTTCCAGAGATCATCAGTGGATTTCAGTGAGAATCCCAAAGCCACAAAGTCTTAGCTGTACACAAGCCTGGCAGGTTCCAGGTTTGAGGAAGAAACCCAGAGACTCCATTTACAGCTCCTTGGGCCCTGTTAGTTTAGATCACTTAGATAAGAGTAGAATAAGTCCTCCCATTGCCCTGTGGTTTTATCCTTTAGATTTTAAATATAGAAATCCTTTCCCACCTTTTAGTCTAACATAATTAAAGCTGTTAAGTCCCTTTTACCTTGTTAACCTGTTACTATACTCTGGTCTAGTGGAAGCTGGATGACAGTTAAAATCAACTGCTATTCCTGTGGAGATCCAGTAAAACTCTCTGATCTCTTCACCCTGGTCCAGTCTCTCTCATAAATCCTAGAGTGTGTTCCCACAAACCACTTAGTTTATTGTAATATCCCTGGTGACCCCATTACCTCACATATTTTCCTACAGTTCCCCTCGACTATCTTTCTCCATACTCTTGTATGTACCAAATTTCAAAATACACTATAAAGCAATAATCATCAAAACTATCTGGTACTAAGAAATAGAGCCATGGATCAATGGAATATATTAGGTAATCAACATATGGTAGTCATTGTCCATACCAGCTTAGTGTTTGGTAAACCATAAGATCTGAGTTTTGGGAGGAAGAATTCACTCTTTAACAAAAACTGTGGGGAAAACTTGAAAACATGACAGAATCTAGGGACAGATCAGCATCTCACACCATACACCAAAATAAAGTCAAAATGGATATTTGATCTAGAAAAAAATTGTGACATCATATAAAAAGGATCTTTGGAAAGGTTTACCTGTCAGACTTATGGATAAGGGAAGAATTTATGACCAAAAAAGAAATAAAGAACATAATGAAAAATGAAATGAATAGTTTCAATTTCATTAAATTTAAAAGGCTCTGTATAAAGAAAACTAATGCAACCAATATAATGAACAATAAATTTGGGGAAAACATTTATAGGAAATGTTTGTTACAAAGGTCTCCTTTCTCAATAAGATATCACCTCATTTTATAAATGAGGAAATTCAGAGAATTTAAGAGATTTATGGAAAGTATGTAAAATAGTGCACAGTAAAGCTAAAATTTGAAGCCAGGTCTGCTGACCTCAAAAGTAGAATAATTTCTAAATTGCACTTCTGACTTTCCTTGAATGACTTATTGAAGCCGTGGAATTTTTTATGTGATTCTAATCTACTTAAGAGACAACCACATTTTAGAATAAACACACTTTTTTTAACTAGCCATGTGATTTTGTCAGTATCTGTAGTTAATGGTAATTTCCTTCACCTAATAGATCAGAGTTTTTTGAAATATATATTTTGAGAATTGTTTGGGGACATGAGAATTCAAATTTCTTATCAAGGGAAACAGGCAACAGCTTAGGCACCCATGGAATATAATGATTAGAATTCTGGACATGGACTCAGGAATCTCCAAATTGGAATCAGGCCTCAGAAATGTACTGATTTTGTGATTCTAGTAAAGTCACATAACCTCGATGGTTCAGGATAGAAAATAAATCCACATAAATCATTAACATTTCTATACATTACTAACAAAGTCCATCAGTAAGAGATAGAGAGAGAAACTTTACTTAAAATAATTCTAGACAATAAAAAATGTCACACAACCTTTGATTCTCACAGGATGTTGTGAAGGTCATGAGACAATATTTGTAAAGCATTTAATCCAATGCCTGACACTTAGATGGTTAACAAGTTTGTTTCTTTTTCCCTTCTGAACAAGGCACGTTCTTTAAAGACATTTAAATTAGTATATGTGTCTTGTTTTCATAATTCGATGAACCTGGAATTGTGTATTGTGTGTGTATATATATATATATACATATATGTGTATATATATATATATATATTACATGTAAAGCCTGAATCATATTACCTACCTTCTTAGGAATGGGGGACAGGTGGGAAGGAGAGAGAGAAGATGGATTGTAAAATATCAGAAAAGGAATATTAAAATTATATAGACATATAAAAATAATAAAAAAGGAAGCTAATTGGCACAGTAGAGAGAGATCTAATTTTACCTCTGTTGTCAGGAAGAACTACATTAGTATTTGACTATAAATACTTATGAGCAAAGTTATTTTAGACAAGTGACTTAATTTCTTTCTAACTCAATTTATTTCACTGCTCAATGAATGAAATAATAACACCTACTTCTTAGGGTTTTGTGAGGACCAAATGAGGAAAAATTCATAAAAGGATTACTAGTGTTTGGCACATATAAGGCATTTAATACACACTCCTTTTCTCTTCACCCAAATACATGTTTGCCTTAGTTTTCCTCATTTTTAAAATAGGGATATAATAAGTTCTACCTTTCAGAGTTGTTTGGATGGTAAAATGAGATATTACATATAAAATACTTTACATAATTCGGAGCCTGATAGGTATTCTAGCTACTACTACTATTAATATTAATAATTTATTTCTATTATTCCTGTCTCCAAGGCCAGCTTTTTAAACACTCTTCCATAGCTTGCATAAAATGACATTTTGCACTAAATATTTTCTCTTCTCCTCCTTTGCTTTTTAGGTTTCATAAGCCTAGCCTGGTGTTTGTAGAAGAAACACCATGAGGGAATCTAGAATTTTTACTATGGCTACCTCATTGAAAATCAAATGGAGAGGAAAATGAGCCAATTAATGAGATAAAGGAATACACTTGGCCCTCTGGTAAAAAGGACTCATTTGTCTCAGATGGTGTTAAGGGTAACTGAGGTCCAAGACATCTATGAACTGATATAAACTATTAACCAATAAAAATAAAATCAATCATGATAGACTGTACAAGGGATTTGGGCTCCCATATGGTAAAGCTATGATTTTGGAATAGAAAGGAATGTCTGACTCATGTATCCCTGAAGCATTTGTGTGAAAGGAAAGGTGTGAGATAAGAGATACTGAGAAACAGAGGGAAGACCTTTAATGACACCTGAGTATGTTTATTAAATAGGTATGAACAAAGAAAATGTTTCTTTTCCTCCTCCATTCCTCTGGCCAGGGGCATGTGCTTAGAAAATGAAAAGCCCTATTTGTTCTGGAATTAAATAGAATTATAAATTCTCAGTGCACTTCTCAAATTGTAAGTGATAAACTATAACAATACCCAGTGTACCGCCATCTCTGATTTCTCTCTCTGATAATATAAACACATGTATTTTCTCTCTAGTCAAATAATATCACCATAATGAATCATATCAACAAAATCTGTAAAATGAGAATATATCAATACCATTAATCTTACCAACAGCATTTTGCATTTCATAAGTTACAAAAGGCAAAGGTATTTGGAGGGTAGAAAATAAATTAAGCCTGTATCAATTATGAATACTTTGAGTTATTTCTGGAAATATCTTTCTATGTGTAGTAGGTTGTCATTTTATATAAAATAGAGGTCACTTTATTTTTATTTGTTGTATTGTTCTAGCCACTGACTACTCTGTGAATAAATAATGCACCTTGGTCATAATGCAAGCAGCAACTTAGAACAATTATTGAAGACATTAGGAGACAATGCTAATGTATTTCATGCTTGAAAGACTACAGCTGCCAAAAATTCAAAGCAATCAATCAACATTTTCCCACTGTTTTTTAATATCCTCAACAACACACCAGGGGTGATCATTATGAGCTGGATTTTTCCATTTTTACATAAAGTTGCCAGATCTATTGATTAACCTATTGTTCCTTTGTGCCATCTCTGTATATAACTGGATTGTATTTTTTTCCCTTTTGCAGAATTAAAAATAAAATCACTGAAGACAATTTAACATGTAGCCTCTGAACAGAATTACCTTTGATTGGGTGCCATGGTTATAATCTATGATTTAAATTAGGAAACTGAACAAAAGACCTGTAAGGGATAAAGAACTTGCATTTCCCAGACCAGAAAGTCTGATGTGAATTTAAAATGTTTTGTCAGTCATAATGTCATCCCCAGGGAAAGCAATACTTTTTAGAAACTCACCCTTAATATTAGAACAGGTATGTATTTAGTGAGTTTATAGGATAAGTAATATGGCTCTAAGCCTTAAAGTCAAAGAAGAATGGACTTTTTACTCATGTATCCCAGAAGAAAACAAGAGACATTGGAATTATGTCCAATAGCTCCTGAGTAAAGATTGTCAGGATATTAGTTTGCTGTCTTTAATTTCTCTTGACCTTCTCCCAAATTAGACTTCAAGAAAATAACTTTAAATTTTTTCTCTTTATTCAACTATATTTTCTTTGGAAAATATATATATAATAACAATTATAATATCCAAATTGTCTTCCTCCCTCTCTTTCCTCCCCACCCTACGAGAAAAGAAATAATTTGATCTGGCCTATATGTGTATTTATCATTTCTAATGAACCTACTATCATCAAAGCACACTATCATCAAAACCAAGGGGGAAAGTAACAAACTAGTTTTCCAGTTTATGAGTAGGTTATATGTTCTATACTCTCCAAAACAAAACTTTAACCAGTTCAAGATTTCAATGAATTGTGGCTTCAGGGAAGGTTCAGTGGTGAAGTCAATTATTTGAAACTCAAGTGCGGTACTAAAACAGAATATGGGGAGTGTGGTAGAATCCATATCCTAAATGCTACACTTGTAGAAAGCAAAAAACAAAAATAAATCAAAGAAACAAATATACAAATTTACAAATATAGAAATAATCAATTCAATAAGAATTCATATCCTAGGTAGGAAGGATTGCCTGGGGCTGGTATATACCCAGGAAAGACTAAAATGTCCCAGTCCCATTTAGCTAATCAATCTAAGCCATGAAAAATAAATATCCCTTTTTAGGAAAGGCTATTATCCCTTAAGCAGTAAAGACTTGGTCCTTTTTCAGAAGACCACATTTTAACTATTGTGCTCAAAGGAATAATGAACTGGAGGAATTCCATGTGAACTGGAAAGACCTCCAGGAATTGATGCAGAGTGAAAGGAGCAGAAGCAGGAGAACATTGTACACAGAGACTGATAAACTGTGGTAAAATAGAATGTAATGGACTTCTGTAGTAGCAGCAATGCAAGGATCCAGGACAATTCTGAGGGACTTATGAGAAAGATGCTATTCACATTCAGAAGAAGAACTGTGGGAGCAGAAACACAGAAGAAAAACAACTGCTTGATCACATGTGTTGATGGGGCTATGATTGGGGATGCAGACTTCAAGCTATCACCCTAATGCAAATATCAATAATATGGAAATAGGTTTTGATCAATGAAACATGTAAAACCCAGTGGAATTGTGCATCAGCTATGGGAGAAGGTGGGGGTAAAGGAGGGAAAGAACATGAATCCTGTAACCATGGAAAAATGTTCTAAATTAATTAATTAAATAAAAATTTAAAAATTAAAAAAAAAAGACCATATTTCAACTACAGTTCTTAAATAATACAAGGGTTGGTGCTAGGAAACCAAATATTTAATTGTTGCTTAGTCATTGATTCTGGGTTAATTTCCTCCTCTCTAAATTGAAAGTTTGGCCAAGTTTGGTAAAGTTTCGGCCAAGAAAACACCAAAGTTTGGCCTTGATTTTTAAGGCTCTTCCCAGCTTCAACTCTGTGATACTTAGAGATCTCGATTTTATTTGACTATACCACTTTAGATCAGGTTAATTTAGTTCTAATTAAATTTCTATCCTCTCCCTAATCTATCCTCACCCACTAGCTGTAAATATAGTTTGACCATGTCCCTATTCTAATCATAAAGTCCATTTTTCTCTAGGACCACTAATGTCAAATATGAACTCATCTGTCTGATATTTAAAACTCTTCAAATTTGGTCCCACGGTTCCTTTCTGCTCATTAATAGTTATTCTTGTCTGACTACTCTATGGTCTAGTCATACAGAATTTCTTGCTCTTCTTTATACAAGTCACTCTATCTTTGATCTCTAAAACTTTGCAGAGAGAATTTCATGCTTCAGATACTCTTTCTCTTAATATCTAACCCTTAGATTCTGATTCATTCCAACACTAAAATGGCTCATGATCCACATACATAGTGGTCCACATACATATTGTGTATTCTGTGCATATACTATGCAAATATCTACATATGGATATTCTGTCTCCTACTATTCGAATATAATCTTGAGCAAGAACACATTTTTAACTTTTATTTGTGAATCCAAAGTGACTAGCACAGTAATTGATTAAAACTTAATATATTATTGATGATTGATTGAATGTTTTTCTTTGTGAGATTCACTTGTCAGATATAATTTACGATCATCATTCTTAAATATCTGACATTTTTTGTATAACAAAGATTTTCATGGAATTTTGGCTTGTTTCAATGTTTATTTGCCATTTCAACCGGATCATGTCTGGGCATTCTGAAGTACAGTTATCTTTTTACAATAAAAGTAGTTAGTAATTGGAAAAATAGTTATATAAATATAATTTTCAATTGATAATTTCAAGAAATATTCATTAGACTAAGGTTTAATTTCACTCTACTATCACTTTTTGTAGCTAACAAATCATGAGAACAATGATTTCAGATTACACCTGTCTATTAACTACATAAGAGTGGGAATGAGTGGGATATAAGAGAGTATTTGCAAAAGTCTGACAATTTTCTTTCCATAGTTAATCAAGGATACCAGGATTACGTGAACAAATTATCTTCATAACAATTTTAGGGTTATTCAAAAGTATAAATATGTATCAATAAGTATTAATATTATATAATTTGTATTGTTCATAGTGACAAAAATATTTTTCTTAATCATTCATGACCACTTCTTTCATTCAGATATCTTCAGAATGAGTTAATAAATAGACAAAATAGTATTGTTTGTAGTACTGATCTTTTATGTATATAGAGTAAAAATTATTTGGTCTTGTTTTTTATCTTTATTCTCTTCAGTACTATTTTGATTTCCCCATGAAGTATATGGCAGGCTATTATTTTATAGTTCTTATGTCATGCCTTACTTTTCACTGATGGATAAAATGGAGAGAGGAAAAATATTTGACAGATTTTTTTCCTATTTTTCATATGTTTGACTTCCTTCAAGTTTCATCTTTAAAAATCATCTGGATTGAGGCTGGCACCACAAGTTAGCCAACTTGATTTAATCAAGAGGTGTTATAAAGTAATCAATGCTACAATAGAAGTGCTGGTTATCATACAGTAGAAAACTGATTACACTGATTTACCCTTGACTTCCCTTTTATGACCCCCCAACAAATACTTTTATAGATTAAGAATTCTAGAAAGCTTTAGATTTTGACTTACGTAATTCTATTTTACAAAGGATAAAAGTGAACCCCAGAGGGGTGTCAAATAATTTTTCTAATATGTAAGCTAATAGCAAGTGACAAAACTATAACTCGAATCTAAGGTAGATTATTTTAAAATTAATTAATTAATTCCTTACATTAAAAATTCCCATTTCTATCCGATTCTCCCTGCCCTCCTTATATTAATGTATCATTTAACATATATGTAGACATCTATCTATCTATCTATCTATCTATCTATCTATCTATCTATCTGTCTGTCTGTCTGTCTAACCATGTGGCTACTATATGAATTCTTTCTCTGCAGGTTGATATATTGGATAATTCCAAATGCAGCAGTCTTTACACTGTATGTCATTTTTTCTATTTTATTTACATAATAGTTGTTTGTAAGTTATTCATCCAAAAGTTATTATTTTTATGTTAAAATATATTATTCATCTAATATTATTGTTTTAAATTTTAACTCAGAATCTTAGAAGCAAGTTTTTCCATTATGTTCTCTAATTCATTGACAGTCATGTGGACCTTCTTATCTAACATTTTCTATTAAGTAGTGTATAAATGAATATTTTGAACCTTGGACTTCATCCCCCATAAGTCCTTAGTTTTTCCATAATTTCCTTTAATCTCTCCAGTGCCTCCACCTTTGGGTGGTCACATTATTGTTTTATATTTGGCTGTAACCCTTCCCTCTTTCTCTTTTGCTCTGGCAAGTGGGCTGTATACCTAGGCCTCTTACTTTAGTTATTAGTAATAAAACTTTATTAAATATAATAGTTATTGGATATTAATTTTAAAATCCAATAATTAAATATTATATTATACCATACCCAATTTGATTTCTCATTCTTGTACACACAAAATACATGCTACATTTTTGATGCATTTATTTTATAATATGGGATTCCCTATTTCCTTTAAAATTTTGCTGCAATTCATACAAAAACTAAAAGTAAACATTTAATTCTATATTGGTTCAGGGGTCCTAAAATTGAAGAAACTGAAAAATTCTCAGAAAATTTGGAACCTCATATTCTAATGTAATTTTTAGTAATTCTTTTTTTTTAAATTTGACAATACAGAAATCAGTAAATATACTTTTCATTGAAACTGAACTATAACATACCTAAAAATATTATAGATTTCCTATCCTAAGCTACTAGCATTCATACCTACACCTGAGAGTGTTTAGCTGCTAATCATTATGTGAAAGCTTCATTTTAAAATATCAACTGTGTATTTGGGCATTTTCAAATTGGCAATTAAATTTTGATGATGCTTAAATATTCAATTTAGATTGAACAAAATGCTTAAATATTTTAAACTCTCTACTGGGATGCACATCATGGCTACATTGAAATAGTTTCTCAGATACAACAATTCATTAATTCCAAATGAACAAGCACAAATAAATAGGAATTCATTTTCATTATTTCTTTCTAAGCATAATAAAGTAGGATATCATTCTCTAAATGACATCAACAATTATTTTATGTAAACAAAGTGTTACTAGATACAGTAGGTCCTTGTCTGAAAGGGTTTTTATGTATTTTAAAGTTGCATTTTGGGTTTGCATTTGCATTGCATGCTTGGATATTTATCAACATTAAATGTAAGGAATAATCAATACCCACAAATGACTGGAAGTCAGGGAAATGGAACCCTTAGATATTTCATGCCTGATCTAACTTGAAAGTCCAATGAACTAACAGAGCACAAACTGATTGCTATGTACACCAAATCTAGCTAATAAACCATCAGACATTTTTAAGGCCACTTTGAAATATTAAAACAACAACAAAATCAGACATGATTTCATTAGGGATGGGCACATTCCATAACTTCTACCAATCAATATCTGATAATTCAAAGAATAATCTTGCATAAGTATCTGGGGTATTTAGAGAGTACATGTCTTTCTCTGAATCAGAATATATAACATCAGAACCTATCAGAGTCAGAACTTGAGCCTAAGTTCTCCTTGAAATATACTAATGATGTAAATTGAACAAAATTAATGATTACAAATCAGGGATGACAATGAGTTGGGCCCAGAGGTGGAGAAGAGGAAGAAAATGGCCTGCTTTATCTCTGGAAAATTGCATAGTTTAAAACAAACAACAACAATGACCCAAAAAAAGCCTTCTTATTTTTTTAGCTATGCCCTAAAATTATTTGTAGATCTCTTAATATTATGTAGAAACTAATAGTGACCAAGTTGCCTCAAAAAATGAATTGAGGGGGGGTGGAGCCAACAAGGAGGTTTGAGAGCACCTAAATCCATATACTCTCCAACTATCCTTCCAAACCAATATTTATATCACACTTCAAAGGAAAAAAAATCCAAAGCCAACAAGAAGGCGCAAGACTCTCCTACTGAAAATAACTTGAAAGATAGGCACAGATTGTCTACTTTCATGGGAAAATGGAGCACCCCATTCCCTCACCCAGTGTGCTAAGACTTGTAATAATATCCATCTGACTGTGTGAGCCAACATGCAAAGACTGCAACCACAAAGTGTTCACCTCTGATCCAAAACATGTGACCCAGGGCTCTAAAAACAGACAGCAGGGAGGAAGTTGGGGGGTCAATAGGTGGGGTACCCTTCCCCATCCACCACTCCAAGGCTGCAAAGAAACCAAGTTGTTTGTGTGAGGCCCAGTATAAGGGTTAAATTTAATGGCTGGACTTAAAATTGTATTAAATAACATGGTCACAAAATTATTATATCTCAAGTCAGAAGTTTATTTACCAAAATTGAAGGGGAACAACAAAATAGAGAAATGTAAAAGAGCTTAGAGAAAATACCTATACTAGTCCTCAGCCAGAGGGGCTGGTGTTCAGTAACTGGTTAAGAGACAGAAAGGTAGATCAGTGGAATAAACTAGGGATAAATGTCCTCAGCAAGATAGTGTTCAATAAATCCAAAAGTCCCATCTTCCAGAAGAAAAACTGCTGGGAAAATTGGAAAACAGTATGGGAAAAATCAGATTTAGTTCAACATCTCATACACTATACCAAGATAAATTAAAAATAGGCAAGTGACTTAAATCTAAAGAGTTAAATCATAAATAAATTACATGAACATAGAATAGCATACCTCTCAGATCTGTGGGAAAGGAAGGAATTTAAGACCAAGCAAGAGATAGAGAACATTACAAAATATAAAATGATTGTTTTGATTTTATCAGATTAAAAAGGTTTTGTATAAACAAAACCAATGCAGTAAAATTAGAAGGAAAGCAACAAACTGGGAAAAATTTATAATGAACCTCTCTGACGAAGGTTTAATTTCCCAAATATATAAGGAATTAAGTCAAATTTACAAGAAATCATGTCATTTTCCAATTGACAAATGGTCAAGGAATATGAATAGGCAGTTTTCATATGAAGAAATCAAAACCATTAAGAAGCACGTAAAAAAGTGTTCTAATGCCCTCTTGATTAGAGAAATGCAAATAAAAATAACTCTGTGACACCACCTCACATCTAGGAGATTGGATAATATGGCAACAAAAAAATGATAAATTTTGGAGGGGATGTGATAAAATTGGGACATTAATGCATTGCTGGTGGAACTGTGAACTGATCCAACCATTGTGGAGGGCTATTTGGAACTATGCCCAAAGGGCTTTAAAAGACAGCCTGCCCTTTTATCCAGCCATTCCATTGCTGGGTTTGTACCTCAAAGAGATAATAAGGAAAAAATACTTATACAAAAATATTTATAGCCAAGCCCTTTGTGGTGGCAAAAATTAGAGAATGAGGGAATGTCCTTTGATTGAGGAATGGCTGAAGAAGTTGTAGTGTCTGATGGTGATGGAATACTATTGTGCTGAAAGGAATGATGAGCTGGAGGAATTCCATGTGAACTGGAAGGACTTCCAGGAATTGATGCAGAGTGAAAGGAGCAGAAATTGTACACAGAGATGGATACACTGTGGTACAATCAAATGTAATGGACTTCTCTACTAGCAGCAACACAATGACCCAGGACAAGCCAGAGGAACTTATGAGAAAGATGCTCTCCACATTGAGAGAAAGAACTGTGGGATTAGAAACACAGAAGAGAAATATATGATCAATCACATGGTTTGATGGGGATATAATTGGGGTTTTGGCTTTAAAAGATCAATCAATTTCAAATATGAATAATATGGAAATAGGTTTTCAACAATGATACATGTAGAACCCAGAGGAATTGCTTGTCAGCTCAGGGAGGTGGGGGGAGGAAAAAGGGGTGGAAAAATCATGAATCATGTAACCATGGAAAATATTCTAAATAAATATTTTAAATGGAATGAAGACATATACTATAAGCATGAATATGCTACAACATATCACCAATACTTGTGCAAGAGGAGTTGTCTGATGGATACTGGAATAGGTATATAAATGTAAAAGAATGTGAGGTTGTGATAGGATATGAGTGAGGGATAATCATGTTCAACTTGGTCAGTATTGAGCATAAATACTAGTATATCTTCTTTTTAGTCCTCTCCTTTTTACAGTGAATATTCATTGAATAGCTACTGTTTATTGAATTTCTAACTCTAAATTTTAATCCCTTTGGAATCACTTTTTATTTCTGTTTTAAAACTGTTGAATGATGCAAATGATCCCATTTCTTCAATCAACACCTCTCTACATGGGGTGACTCACATATCTAGGTTTAACTACTCTTTTGAACTCCAGAGGCACATCTCCAAATATGGGTTTCATACCTCCCTCTGATCGTTCTGCCAGAATAACAAACGCATATTCAAATCAGTGCCTATATTTTCCCCAAACAATCTTTCACCATTTTCCATTCCTCTTCTTTAAATGGAGCCACCATTTGTTCATTTTACCTCTGCTTAGTGACCATAGTTAGTGTTATCATTGACTACTTCCTGTCATCTCTCACATACAGTTAATAGACAAATCATATCAATTCTACATATTTCCTATTCCTGATTCTCTTATCTGGTCTTATTTTCTTAACCCATCACTATAATCAATATTATTTATTTTCATAACAAATCTTAAACCTATCGGTAGATTTTTTTATCTATACTAGAATTCCTAGTTACCTGTCATATTTCACTTTTCTCAGTGTTCTAATTAATCCATTAATATTTCCAAAAGTCAATTTCTTAGGCAGGATAATATAATAGTAAAGATCAAGAATAATTATATACCATTAACTTTGTTGGATGTAATTAAAAGCAATTTATCTCTGAATGGAAAGTATAAAAACAGCTTAGATTTCAAAATGAAATTCAAAGGTACTCCATAGGAGACATTCATCAAGAATCAATATGTCAGTAGAGAACAAGTATCTGAGTCATATAGGTTTTATTTTATTTTTTTAAACAGAGAGTTATGATGTCCATCTAGACCAGTGGTTCCCAAACTTTTTTGGTCTACCTCCCCCTTTCCAGAAAAAATATTACTTAGCTCCTCCTGGAAATTATGAAACTATTTATTGAACTCAGAATAGAATGTAATACAGAAAAATGTGTGGCCATCACTGCCACCCTGGATCACTGCAGCACCCACCAGGGGGCAGTAGCGCCCACTTTGGGAATCACTGATCTAGACTAATCATTTATATCAGAAAATATAGCTAACCAATAGATTAATTGATCACTGCAATTTGTAGAAATTCTGTGGACACACTACTAAAAACTGTAAAAATTTAGCCTTTGTCAACTGCAAAGCTGAACAAGATCTGGTGATCAGAACTATATATCAGAACCTGAAAATATTACATGAGCTAACAGATGAAGATTGCGTATACTACAAATATATATTCAACAAAATTCCTTGGTGATTCAACTAATTAATTGCAATACTATAATCATGATTTTTGCACAAATTTATCTGAATATTACATTGGATCATAAAACTTAAGAATGAGATTTTTAAAACGCATTAGGAGAATGATTGCTTATAACCTAAAAGATATACTAAATCTTTTTAAACATAGAAACCATTTTGAAAAAATATTAAAATTTGTGCACATATTCATCTAGATATTATAATGGCATAAAATCTAAGAATGAGATCTTAAATGTTTTACAAGAGTGATTACTTGCAATGTAGAAGTTATATGGAATAAAAAAAGGTTAAATGTAGAAATAAATTGGAAAAATGTATTATAATAATTGGATCAATTACTGTCATCCTGTTTGTTACTGGAGTTCAATTAATATTCTACTCATGACCTTTTATCCTTATTCTTTTATTTAATTATAAAAGCTAAAGGCAGTCATTTTGTTACCTGGGTAGAAAACTATGTCTTTAAATATAAAGCATGATAGTAATTTGAAACTTTTCCCAGGACCCTATTTATATTCCATCTAAAAGAACGAATAGAGTCATAAGTACAATAGCATCCTCTGATCTGCGTGTGAGAATATATGAACGTATGTGTTTCTGTGAGTCATATGAGTGTGCTGTTCATATATAACACATATATATGAAATATGTATATGTATATACATATTCAAATGATGTTCAAAAGACTGTACATATACTATCTCAATGCTAACATCCATCTTATGAAGAGGACATACTATTACAACAGAAATTATCAACCCTATTATGCAGATGAGTAAACTGAGACTTGATTTTAAGGGGTTTGGTTTTATAGCCACCAATTTTGGAAATCAGAATCAGAATACAGATTTATCATACTCCAAAAATACTACAATGTTAGGTCTTAGTATATCAATGTGAAATATTAATTCAGTTAATTAATAATTTAAATAATTTAAATATTTATTTTCTATCATCTATCTATTTCATTCTATTGATATTTTTATTACACTAATACATATAGCACAGTTAAAACTTTAATGAAAACTATTGTAATAAAAGGAAGGATACAGGCATCTCTTAAATTGCTACTATTTGTCAGACACTGTACACAACACTTCACAAACATTATATTATTTGATATTGACAAGGGAGATATATGGTAGGATTCACATTTTACAGTTGAGGAAACTGAGGCAGACAAAGATTAAGCAGCTCATCCAGGATTACTCAATTACTAAATATTCAAGACTGGATTCGAAATCCCTGACTACAGGTCTCATGCTCTAAGAAGAAAGGTGTGCTTTCTTCTGCCCCTATTAACTGGTTTTTATTTTTCCACTCTTTCTCCACTAAAGTTCATTTTGCTGCTTCAAGACTTACCTTTCCTTTACATGGATATGGTCATGTCACTTCTCTGTTCCAAATGTTTTAGAGGCTCACCATTGCCTATTGAGGAAAGTTTAAATTTCCCTTTTTCCATGGATTACAATTTCTATTGCTAATGTAGTTATTGAATTCTTGGCAAATATATTGGAGTGGTTTGCAATTTCCTTCTCCAGCTCATTTTTTACAGATGAGGAACTGAGTCAAATCAGGTTAAATGACTTGGTCAAGGTCACAGAGCTAGTCTGAGGCTACATTTGAACTCATGAAGATGATTCTTCTTCATTCCAAGTTCAGTGCTCTATCCCCTGCACCACTTAGCTCCTCTACCAACTAATACAAATTTTATTTGCAAGTATATCTCATATTTTTCTCTTAAACATAAACTGTGCATCAATCAAGCTGAGTTATTCACCACCTCTCATATATACCTCAAAGCTTTTCCTACTCTGTGTCACTGGACATTTCGTCCTCTTATGCCCTGATTACCTTCCCTAGTTCTTTTCAAAGACCTTTTACCACCCATCTCACACAAAACACCTTATTATATGTTTGCATTTCATATAATGTGTATTTTTCTGCCATAACCTCTATACTGCTTGATAATGCATAAGAACATGGCTTATGTTTTCTCCAAACTTTATATCTCCCAGGAAAACTAGTAGTGATCTTCCCAGAGGAGTGGTTTGATACACAAATGTTGGATTGAGTTATGTAAATATGGATTTAAGTTAAGTTACCGTAAGACTGATTTTGTAACTTTATATTCATTTTGAAAACAGTTCCCTCTATAATCCTCCAGTATCTGTGATGTCTCCTAAAGGATCACTTTATAAAAATTTAAAAAAAAAAACTAGGAAAAAAATCATACAATCTCGCTTACAAGAGATGCAAAATTATCATCGTCATCATCTGAGGATAATGGATTTAAAGCTGGAAGGAACCCTGGTGACCATCTAGTCCAAATCCTTATTTTATAGATGAAGTAACTGAGGTCCAGAGAAGTTAAATGACATGTCTAAGGTCATATATGATATACCAATGTTGTATTTGAATCCAGACCCTCTGACTAAAAATCTACTGCTCTTTCTATTGCATGTGAATGCAATGAAGGTAACTCTATAGAAATATCTTCTTTTTTTCTCAGTTTCAAATATACAAAATGGAAATGCTGAAAGACATAGAAGTGAATAGAACTGCTAAGAAGGAAACTTTTTTCTCTGATTAATTTCAAAGTAGTCAGTTCTCTTTTGTTTTGGAATCTCGAAGTTGAAAAGCTGAAAGCAAAATTTTGCTACAAAAGAAATAAACCTGTAAGGATTTTATCAGCTCATATGACCTGAATTCTCAGAACTGCCCCATCAGAGAATTGACTTGAATAAGAAATTCAGAGTCAAGGCAAAAAAAATGTTTTCTTCTCAAGTCTGGATTGAATTAGAATTACCTTAGAAAATGGAAGTTACTAAACAAAGATGACTGAATGGGGTAGTTTCGCCTGTTATGCATTTTTTAATATTTAATCCCTGTTTTTATGTATATTATTAAACCCTGTTTAATGAGTTTTTATAGTGATATAGTTATGACAAATGATATATATTTTAATTCTATTCTTTTTTCATTCATTTTAGAAAAATATATATATCAGTATAAAGTATAACATTGTCATTTATGTTATAAACAAAATTTCTTAATGACCCCAGGAAATTCCTCAATCAGTTAGAATACATATTACGTTGCAAGAGAAGTGATCTCCTCCTGTATGGCAGAATCTTAGTATCTTTGAGTTTGACTCAGTTTTTAGGAGATATGGAGCCCTTACTACAAGAATATAGCTCTTCCTATCTTTCCTACCCAAGGTAGCTGACATGTGGGAGTGATCTCTAGGAAGGAATAGACTAATCTCTCCTAGATCTGGCCAAGTGAGGAGGAGAGCAAGGGCCAAACTGAAAAGCCAGATCTGGTTACTACAAAGTTGTTTATAGAATACTGAGATCAAAGGGACTTAGCCAACCAGGAAGAAAAAAAATCATCCAGCACCATGGAATCCTTAGTAGGTTGGGAAGCCAAGAGAAAAAGAATAAGGAGTATAAATTATTTGACCCAACTTGATTTTTTCCAAGATTCAGGCTTTTTAGTGTGGATGTTTTTCAAACTTCTTCTGGATTCAGGTGCTTTCTTTTCAACATTGGCATGTACAATGGATGCACAAAAGATCGATTATGGATTTCTCTAATTGGTCTAAACAAGTTGAGTCCTAAATAGCCTCAAATCAAATAGGGGTCATGAGAATAACCAAGTCATTATTCTATGCCCAAGGTAAAAAGCTTTATTTATTCCTCAAACCAACTGAAATAGCTTGTCCTTCAAAGATTTCTTTAGAAGTAAAGTGAGTTTCTGGGCTATTTATTTTTGAAAAAAAAAAAAAAACAGGAGGCATCAATAGCTTCAAATTTATTTTATGTCCTATCTCCTTAAAGCTGTTTTCTTTGATCAAACACTCTCTCTACTTACTACCTTAACAGTTATTCTGAGATATGTATTTTGTAGTTTGTAAAACACTATACATGGAATGAGGTAGATCATGCAATGAGTAGAGTGACTCTAAACTTGGAATAACTGTGTGATCCTAGGCAAGTCATTTTTAACTGCTGCTTGCCTTGGTTTCCTTACCTGTAAAACAAATATAATAACACCTATCTCTGAAAGTTGTGAGGATCAAATGATATAATATTTGTAAATTGCTCTTCAAACCTTAAAGCACTATATAAATACCAGCTATTATTGTTATCATTATAACTGTCCCTAGATTTTCAAAACTACCTCAAGATGCTGGCTTTTCTAGGGAAGCTTTAGCTTGGACATACTTGTAAATTAGGAGGCCATGAGAAGGATTCTGCTTCCTCTGTCTGTGAAGTTTTAGGGGTTAAGTTGTACAATTCATCTGTTTCCCTGGGTATTATTCACCTTGGCTACAATCAAGATGAGAACTGAACTTCATATTTTTATGATTTTTCTTCAGAAGTATTTCCTCTCAGAGATTAAGTATCTAATTACTAGAGTGGAAATCTTTATGAATTGCAAAAATGTTTCTGCAATTTTTCATATATTTGTATATATTCTTTAAATATGTATTGTCATTCATTTTTAATACTTAAAAAAGTAATTATCATACATTTAAAGCTGGTGCCTAATTTGACTGGGGGGGGGGCTTCTTTTTCTCAGTCAATTTTAATAGATTACCTTTATTTAACCAGAAAATTCTGTTAATTATTATGAGATCTTCCATTACTCGGGAAATACTATTTTTATTTTACTTTCTTTTACATGTAAGGGAAGTGATTTTGTTTTTCATTTCATAGCAATATTTACTAATGATAAATCTATAGATGCCTCTTCAGAGTAACAAAAATATATAAAGACAAATAAAACCAAAAGAGTTTTTTTTTAATCCTCTAAAGTAAATGTCCTTCCCACCAACCTAGAGATGTTGAACCAAAGTTCATTTTAGATTTTAGAAAGATTTAATTGAAAGATAATGAAGACAAATGACTTCCTAATATCTATTTTATCCTCAGTTTGAAGGTCACTCTCCCTTCTAGAGATGTGTAAACAATTGAAACAATTTGTCTTCATACAGAAGGGAGTCATCAATAAGTGGGTTGACTGGACCACAAATGTTGATTCATTATTAAGGATCATGAAATAAACCTTAATCTGTGAGAGACTTGTCTATGTAAAAAAATAAATAAATACCTCAATAATAGCAGGATAGAGCCCAAACGTGATCCCTTACTTTATGTAAGTAATTATTGGGCTCACACCATTTGTGTATTCATAAAGCAACTGTAGTGTATTGCTAAAATTCACAAAAACAAAATTTCCTCCTAAATATATTTTTCCTCTAATGCTATCCTATCGATTATTTTTGTTATTTGTATATCAAAGGGTAACAGCTAATTTTAACCAGATGGAAGTAGTTGGCAGCCTCATTTCCTGACTTTCTAACATTCCTTTGTTTTATAGGTTGGAGGGAGAAAAGTGGAACTGTGACAAAAGATTACAATATTGATTGTATCCTTTAAGTATTTATGGAGTCTGATACAATGTCCTAGATACCATAAAAAAAATTATAGTCCACATTCACACATAAAAACCAGTTTGAATTCAATAAAAAAAAAGAAGAAAAGCAAAGGGTAAATGTATTCAGCCAAAAAGCAATTTGGAGTTATGAGTACTCAGTGCCAGATAACCAGAATAACTAGCAAGACAGAAAATAAACGCTGTCTCAGGTGCAGGATTCGACTGGATGCATGTACACTGTCCCTGATCTGTGGCCTATCAATCTGACTTTTTTTTCTTGGTTTTGTTTTATTTCTTTAGTTTGAGTGTTTATTGACACATGAGAAAACAGATGACTCTTGCCTTCAGGAATTTTAAAGCCATGTCACAAGTTTCTCATTTTATCCCCCTCTGTTGTTAATTTTGGTTGATGCTAAAGGAAAATCTGGATGGCTAGAATGTCCCCAACCCCATCACCTTACTTAAAGCAATTAGGTTTTATAACGAATGGGGTAGAGAACTTGGACTCAGGAAGATCTGAGTTTCAATTCTGCTTCATCTACTTACTAGCTTTAAGATCCCAGGCTAGGTTTTTACTTTTTCTAAACCTCATGCTACAGATTTGTAAAATGAGGAAGATAATAGCACTTCACAAAGTTGTTATGAGAACTAAGTAAGAAAATATAAGTAAAAAAGACTTAAAATCTTAAGATGTCCTCTAAATATGATTAATAATAATGATATATTACCTTTATAAGAGAAAGAGACGAGAATAATAAAGTGAAATACATTAACAAGTGCCTACTATGTGCCAAGTATTAAATGGAAGATAGAAGAACAAAGAATGAAATTGTCCCTCCTTGAAATAAACTTAATTTCTAATTATCATATTTTCTAACAAACCTACTAGGCTACATTTTATCCAAATAAATATCATCACCATGGAAGACTAAACAATTTTTAAAAAGAGCAATCACCAGTATGTTTCTGATCTTCTGAATTGGCTTTAAGCCATATATATGCATGTGTTATTTTATATATATATATGTACATATATATAAGTTTGTTTTATATATAAATATATACATAAGTAAATATATATTGTCATATATGTATATACATACACATATATTCATACAACCATATGTATAAATCTACATTCATCTACATATACGTATGTGCTATCATGAAAAGTATTTGCCCATTTAAAGTTTTTTTTTTAATTTATGGAAAAAAGCAAAATTCATTTTGGATCTAAAAATGAAGTAATTCAATACAATTGGAAAAATCTTTCTCCTGTCAAAAATATGATTTTCTAATACTCCAATTGATCTGTGATCTCATCTATTCTCTCTAAGGGTGGAGAACAAGGTATTTATGCTTGACTATCATATGCTACTTTTTCCCCCCAACACCATCAATTATATATTTTCTAGTTAATTCAGAAAGACATTTCTAAGTGGTAGATTCTTTGAATGATCTATCCTTTGTACAATTTACCTGTTCTAATGTCAGTCTCTCTAGAATAAATAGGTATTCTGCAGTTATTGCTTTGAAAAAACAATATGCATTTGAATGAATAATCTATTCTATGTATGTCATTTTTTTTAAAATCTAGAAAGTGAATTCTTTAAAATTATAATTTTATACTAACTCTGTGTACTATTGTATAATTCATTCTATCTAAATCTTGATTTTTCATTATTGCTATAAGGGAATAGCTCTACTTTTTAACCTTTCATTTTTTAAATAAATCTATATTTTTCTTCCTATACAATTTTGATTCATTGATTAGTGAAATCAAGAGTAATCCTATCCATGAAAAAGAGAAGTTGATGATATTGATGAGGTCTTAGTAGATGATGAGTTTATCCTAATAGTATGCTGTGTTTCCCTCAGTTTCTATATCCATAAAATAAGCTGGAGAAATAAATGGCCAACCATTACTGTACCTTTGGCAAGAAAGCACCAGAGTATCAAAGAGCTAGATGGAACTTAAATCAATGAACAACTTTGAACAACAATTCTCTTCATTTTATTTTAAGTTTCACAAGGGCAGGGACTGTCATTCTTTTTCCTTATTTGTATCCTTAGCTTAGTTGTTGCTTAAGAAATGATTATTTGGCTATTGACTACTATAATGAGTTATTTAAACTTGTCATTATGAATTTTCTTTTTTAAAATCCCTTTAAATGTAGTCCACATAAATGCCCCTGTGAAAAATATGTCACAAAATCAGAGTTACTTTTAATACACTGCTGACTAAAGATGACAGATGCTTAAAAAAGGACTAATAGGCCACATTCATCTCACTTTTCTATATTTTTAAAAAATATTCTGTGTTGTTTCATTTTTCACTATCCTTGAGTGTACTGAAATGGAGTATGAGGCATGAAAAGAATTAAAATGCATGATACATAGTCCTCCAAGTTAGAAAGGTCAGACTGACCCAAAAGGAAAAAAGGAACTTCCTTGCCAGAGAAATTCTTTGGTTGTCCCTGTCCATGACAGAACCCTCTCTGAAGGTTGTATCCCTTTCATTTCAGCTAGACCTCACTTTTTAAAATATTTTCACCTACCCGTAGATTGGACATCCCTTCTGTACAAACAACTTCTACATAACATAGAAAGTATTGATGATTAGTAGCTCCCAAAGGTCTAGAATGCCATTTGGTATCATAGGAAGGACCAGCTCATTAATGAGAATATTATAAGAAAATGGGCCAATTTGGGGGGTCATGTACTGAGTGCACTTCAGTAATTATATTTTTGGACCCAAGTGACAAAAACTAACAAAGGATGGAAAAGAGTATTTTCAAAGGTCAAGTAAAAATTATATTTAACAATGTTCTTTAGGCTTCACCAAGCTTTTATTTAAAATTGCTTCATGCCAAAATAAAAGAAAGCTCAAGAATAGTTTGTCTAGCATTTCAGAATTTTGATGATAATGTTTTCTGATTAATCTTTCAAAAGACATTTACATTATCAAGAAAGAAATCATATTAAGTTTCTTTTTTCATTTTTGTGGAAAAGATATTTTCAGGGAGATAAGAAAAAAAGACATTTTTCAGATTTTTAAAAAATGCCTTTCCCCCTCAAAATCACTAGGTATGATTTAATGGAAGTGATGACTCATTACAGGCTAATGAATTTGTCAGTCATGGTGTATTTCAAACACCTCCCTATTAAAGACATGTTGGTATCTATATTACAGGTAGACTTGACAAAATCAGTGCAACTTAAGTGACAGACCTTTCATCAGTGGGAAAGTAAAGGATCTTTTACAATAAAAAAATATACAAAAAGCTCTAAGAAAAAAATGAAAAATCCTTCACAGTAAGATCTGATTATATGTAATATGTTTATAATGAGGTTCTAAACAGGCAAAGATTATAAGTTTAACTCAAATAGTTTTATTCAATGATTCTCCATTAAAATGCTATAAATTTATGTTCTTAACTCCCTGCAAGAGTCTCTAAACAAACTTTAGACTCTGAAGTAAGGTATCTTTGGGACATAAATTTAGAATTGGATAGCAAAGAAATAATTATAACAAATTGAAAAGATTGGTATAAAAATCTATTAATGATTAATTCCATTGGTTGGTCATGGTATATATGAAAGATCATAGAGGAGTTGAATCACCCATCATTTAATTATTTTTGTCTTCTGATTTCATAGCCTTAGCTACAGGTGTAATACTTTGAGGCTATTGTTAATATGAAACATAAAAGTTAGAAATAGCTGATATGTTGAAGCTATCAGTACTTACAATTTTTATTATAAGAGCAGAATTAAATACAATTCTAGTATTGTAATTTATGTTTTCATATTAATGCACTAATGAGACATCTACTATTAATGTTTTTACTTCACAATACTTGTTGGCTAGCAATTGACTTAAAGGTTTTGTTTCCCCCCTTTCCTCAAACCTTAGACTTCATGTTCACCTCTTAAGTCTTTCTTCTTTTTTTTTTCCTTAGAATATTTTTCCATGGTTACATGATTCATGATTCCCTCCCCCACCCCCTACTCTTTCCTCCCTGCTCCTGGAGCTGACAAGCAGTTCCACTGGGTTATACATGTGTCATTATTCTAAACATATTTCTTTGTTATTCATATTTGCAATCTTTGTTATTCATATTTGTTATTCATATTTGCAATCTTTTCACATCAAAACCCTAATTGAATCCCTATCACACTAAGTAGTCAATGTAGGTTTTCTTAGGTGTTTCTGTTCCCATAGTTCTTTCTCTGGATATGGATACCCTACTTTCTCCTAAATTCCTGGATCACTGCATTGTTGCTGGTAGAAAAGTCTATTTACAATCAATTGTGCCATAGTGTATCAGTCTCTGTGCATAATGTTCTCCTGCTTCTGTTCCTTTCCCTCTGCAACAATTACTGGAGGTCTTTCCAGTTCACATGGAATTCCTCCTGTTCATTATTCCTTTCAGCACAATAGTATTCCATCACTATCAGATATCACACAATTTGTTCAGCCATTCCCCAAATGAAGGGCATACCCTTATTTTCCGGTTTTTTGCCACCACAAAGAGCATGGCTATAAACTTTTTTGTATGTCTTTTTCCTTATTACCTCTTTGGGGTACAAACCCTGCAGCAGGGTGGCTGGATCAAAGGGCAGGCATTCTTTTAAATCCCTTTGCTCATAGTTCCAAATTGTCCTCCAGAATGCTTGGACCAATTCACAACTCCGTCATCAATGTACTGGTGTCCCAATTTCACCACATTCCCTGCTACATTTATCAATTTCCATTGCTGCCATATTAACCAATCTGCCAGGTGTAAGGTGATACCTCATAATTGTTTTCATTTGTATTTCTCTAATCAGGAGTGATTTGGAACACTTTTTCATGTGCTTGTTGGTAATTTTGATATCATCATGTGGAAAACTGCCTATTCATATCCATTGATCATTTGTTGATTAGAGAATGACTTGATTTTTTTTGTAAATTTGACTTAGTTCCTTATATATTTAGGAAATTAAACCTTTGACAGAGAGTTTTGTCATAAAAAAATATCCTCCCAGGTTGTCACTTTGCTTATAATTTTGGTTGCATTGGTTTTATTTGCACAAAAAAAAATCTTAATTTGATAAAATCAAAGACAATCATTTTATATTTTACAATGTTCTCTATCTATTGGTTGCTCTTACATTTCTTCCTTTTCCACAGATCTGACAGGCATACTATATACTATTCATATAGAGTATAAGATGTTAATGTAAACCTAATTTTTCCCAAACTGTTTTCAAATTTTACAGCAGTGTTTTGTCAAATAGTGAGTTCTTGTCCCCAAAGCTGGGATCTTTGGGTTTATCCAGCACTAGCTTGCTGAGGTCATTTACTCCTAGACTTTTCCATTGATCCACCCTTCTATCTCTAAGCCAGTACCACATTGTTTTGATGACCACTGCTTTATAGTATAGTTTAAGACCTGGTACTGCTAGGCACCCATCCTTGACACTTGTTTTCATTATTTCTCTTGATGTTCTTGATCTTTTGTTCTTCTAGATGAGCTATGTTATATTTTTTTGATTCTATAAAAATGTTTTTTGGTTATTTGATAGGTATAGCACTGAATAAGTAAAATAATTTGAGTAAGATGGTAATTTTTATTATGTTAGCTAGTCCTACCTTGAGCAATCAATGATTTTTCAATTGTTTAGATCTAGTTTCAATTGTGTGAAAAGTGTTTTGTAGTTGTGTTCATATAATTCCTGTATTTGTCTTGGCAGATAAATTCCTAAATATTTTATATTGTCTAGAGTGATTTTAAATGGAATTTCTCTTTCTATCTTATGCTATTGCGTTTTGGTGGAAATATATAGAAATGCTGATGATTTATGTGTGTTTATCTTGTTCCCTGCAAAATTGCTAAAGTTGTTAATTATTTCCTCTCTCTTTTTAGTTGACTTTCTGGGGTTCTTTATATACCATCATATCATCTGCAAAGAGTGATAGTTTAGTTTCCTCATTGCCTACTTTAATTCCTTGAATTTCTTTTTCTTCTCTAATTGCTATTTCTAGTTTTTCTAAAAGAATATTAAATGATAGAGGTGATAATGGGCATACTTGCTTCAATCCTAATTTTATTGGGAAGGCTTCTAACTTGTCCACATTGCAGATGTATTAAAGAGATTGGTCTGTAGTTTTCTTTCTCTGTTTTAGGTCTGCCTGACTTTGGAATCAGTACCATATTTGTGTCATAATAGGAATTTGGTAAAATTCCTTCTTTGCTTATTTTGTCAAATAATTTTTTATTGGGATTAGTTGTTCTTTAAATGTTTGATTGAATGCATTTATGAATCCATATGGCCCTGGAGATTTTTCCTTAGGAAGTTCCTTGATGGCTTGTTCAATTTCTTCTTCTGAGATGGGATTATATAAGTATTCTATTTCCTCTTTTGTTAATCTAGGCAATTTATCGCCAATTAAAATGACTCTTAGGTACCACCTTACAACTAGTAGACTGGCCAATATGACATCAAAGGGAAGTGATAAATGTTAGGAGGGATATGGCAAAATTGGAATACTAATACATTGCTGGTAGAGTTGGGAATTGGTCCAACCATTCTGGAGGGCAATTTGGAACTATGTGCAAAGGGATTTAAAAGAATACCTACCCTTTGGCTCAGCCATACCACTGTTGAGTTTGTACTCCAAAGAGATAATAAGAAAAAGGACTTATATAAATATATTTATAGCCATGATCTTTGTTGTAGTAAAAAATTGGGAAATGAGGGAGTGTCCCATGATTGGGGAATGGCTAAACAAATTGTGGTATATGATGGTGATGGAATACTATTGTGCTGAAAGGAATAATGAACTGGAAGATTTCTATGTTACCTGGAAAGATCTCCAGGAATTTATGCAGGGTGAAAGGAGCAGAACCAGGAGAACATTGTACACAGAGACTGATAAACTATGGAACAATATAATGTAATAGACTTTTCTTTTAGCAGAAATGCAAGGACCCAGGACAATAGAGAAGAACTTTTGAGAAAGATCAATATCCACATCCAGAGAAAGAATTGTGGGAGCAAAAAGGCAGAAGAAAAACATATGATCGATCATGTAGTGCAATAGGGTTAAGATTAGGATTTTGATGTTAAAGGATTGCTCTACTGCAGATATGAATAACATGGAAATACAATTTGAACAATAATACAAGTACAACCAAGTACTTGTATTATTGTCATCTTTGAGAGGGGGGAGGAAAAAGCTTGTCATCTTTGAGAGGGAGAAGGAAAGAGCAGTGTGGGGAGGATGATGAATAATGTAACCAAGGAAAACTATTTTAAATTTTAAAAAATTTTAAAAATGTACGCAATTTATATTTTTGTAAATTTTCACCATTTTACCTAGACTGTCATATTTATTGCCATATAATTGAGCAAAATAGTTCCTAATATTTCCTTAATTTCCTATTCATTAGAAGTGAGATCATCCTTTTCATCTTTCATACTATTAATTTGATTGTCTTCTTTCTTTTTTATTAGATTAACCAGTATTTTGCTTTGTTATTTGTTTTTTTTTTCATAGTACCAGCTACTAGTCTCATTTTTTAATTCAATAGTTCTTTTACATTCAATTTTATTAACTTCTCCTTTAATTTTTAGGATTTCCAATTTAGTTTTTATCCAGAGATTTTTATTTTGTTCATTTTATAATTTTTTAAGTTGTGAGATGAATTCACTGATCTCCTCTCTCTATATTTTGTTGCTATTGGCACTCAGAGATATAATTTTTCCCCTGAGTAATGCTTTGGCTATATTCCATAGGTTTTAATATGATGTCTCCTCATTGTCATTCTCTTTAATGAAGTCCATAATCATTTCTATGATTTCTTTTTTGACCCACCAGCTTTGAAGTATTTGATTATTTAGTTTCTAATTAATTTTAAATTTGCCTTTCCATGGACTCTTATTAACTATAATTTTATCACATTATGATATGAAAAAGTTGTATTTATTACTTCTGCTTTTCTGCATTTGTTTCTAATATTTCTATGACCTAGTATATGGTTGATCCTTGTATATGTACCATGTACTGCTGAGAAGAAGGTATATAACTTTTTATTTTTATTCAGTTTTCTCCAGATATATATTAACTCTGTTTTTTCTAGGATTTCATTCATTTCCCTTACTTCTTTCTTACTTATTTTTCAGGTCAATTTATCAAGTTCTAAAAGGGGAAGTTTGAGGTCCCCCCTAATATGTTCTTACTATCTATTTCCTTCTTGATCTCCTTTAATTTTTCCTTTAGAATTCTAGATGCTATGCCATTTGGTGTATAAATGTTTAGTAATGATATTACTTCATTGTTAATAGTACCTTTAACAGAATGTAATTTCCTTCTTTATCTCTTTTATTCATATTGATTTCTAGCTTTGTCTGGTATCATGATTACTACTCCTGCTTTATTTTACTTTAGATGACACATAATAAATTCTCCAGCCTTTTACTTTGAATCTGTATGTGTCACCTTGCCTTAAATGTGTTTTTTTTAATTCACTCTGCTATCCTCTTCAGTTTAATGGGTGATTTCATCCTATTAATGTTGTGTTATGTTAACTGTGTATTGCCCTCCATAGAATTATCTCCTTTAGATCCCAATTTATTCCCATTCTCTCTGTTCCTCCTCACCAGTATTTTGCTATTTGTCTACCCTCCAGGGACCCTCCTTTCAATTACTCTACACTTCCCTGCTCTTGTTCCCTTTCTACTTCTCTGTAAAGAGAGGATTCTGGGAAGATAGTGGCTTAGAAGGAGAAAATATTTAAACCTCCTCATTGTTCCACACCAAGATAGAAAACAATGTGCTTCTAGAAGAAAGAGGAGCAAATGTAACAAAGGGACAGAGCAAGGGGTCCCTACTGCTCGACAGCTAAAGAGGTACGCCAAGAAAAAAGTCTTGAATTCTTGAACTGTAGGGTCTAAGGGTATAGAAGGGGAATCCCAGGACCCCTCCCCCACACGCTATGTGGAGTTTCCAGTGGCCCCCTGAAATCTCCAGTGGACAGCTTCCCTGGCCTAGAGAGAGGGCCTTGCTGGAGCTGGACTCAGGGAATTGAACACAGGCACTGGGGAAGTGACTGGAGGAGAAAGGCAGAGAAACAGCAAAAATATTCAGAAGATGGCATCTTAGATGGAGCCAAATCTCAGATCACCTGGTTTTATTGCACCAAGATAGAGAACAAAGGGCTTCAAGAGGAAAGAAAACCAGGTCAAACAGCAGGAAAGAGCAGGGACCCTACTGCTGGACAGCTCAGCAAGAACACTCCATCTGGTCTCGCTCACTTCTTTTTTTTTCCTTCTCCAGGTTTTAGCATTAGGGTACATTAAACAATAAAGACTAATCCAATCAATATAGGCTTAACCCAATCAATTGGTCAGAAAAGAAGTCTTCAGAGGGCATGGAAACTCTGACACCCATCCCCCATACACTACAGAGAAAGTAACTACAAACCTCCATTGCCAGCTGTGGGAAGATCTTTCATCAAATTTCATTCAATCCATCTTCTCAAACTAGTAGAACAGAAAAGGAAAAAATATAAGTAAACAACAGAAAAAGAGAAAAGAAATGACAATTTACAGCTTTTTTCAAGGAAGTGAAAAGAGAGCAAATGAAATAGAAGAGGAAGAAGTTCCAGCTAATTGGGGACAGGCTTTGAAAGATCTCAAAATTCAATTAACTCAAGAACTTAAGGAACTCAAAAAGCAATCAAGAGAGGTTAAAGACAATTTGAAAAGGGAAATACATGAACTAAAACAAGAAAATAAAATCTTAAAAGCCAGAATTGACCAGCTTGAAAATGAAGCAAAGAAGCCAAAAGATGATCTACAAAGAAAATCAGACCAGAAGGAGAAGGATGACCAAAAAGCCAGGGATAAAATTCAGTCTTTAAAAAATAGAATTCAACAACTAGAAGCAAATAACTTCACAAGGCAGCAAGAATATATAAAACAAAAACGAAAAAATGAAAAATTTGTGGAGAATATGAAACACCTCATTGATTCAACCAATCATCTGGATAACAGAGCTAGAAGAGACAACTTAAGAATTATTGGTTTACCAGAACATCATGACAAAAGAAAAAGTCTAGACATCATCCTACAAGAAATTAACAGAGACAACTGCCCTGACATTCTCAAAGGAGGGAAAAGTGGAAATTGAAAAGATCCATAGATTACCTCCTACATTTAATCCACAACTGACAACTTCCAGGAATATTATAGCCAAATTCAAAAACTACCAGACCAAGGAAAAAAATATTACAAGCTGCTAAAAAGAAGTCATTCCAATACCAGGGAACCACAGTTAGGATAACACAGGGTCTGGCTGCATCTGCATTGAAGGACCAGAAGGCATTGAACATAATATTCTGGGAAAGGAAGAGAACTGGGTCTACAACCAAGAATCCCTATCCAGAAAAACTGACTATATTTTGCAGGGGAAAGTATGGTCATTCAATAAAATTGAGGACTTCAAGCATTCATAAAGAAGAAAAAAAAAACTGGAATTAAACAGAGAGATTGCTGCCTAAGCAAAGAACTCAAGAGAATCACCATAAGGTAATTAAGAGAGTGGGTGGGGGGTGGGAGGGAGTAATAAAAAAAATTTTCTTTAAGGGACCCAATAAGTTCAATCAATTTGTATCCCTAGAAGAAAAGAAGATATTGGCAAATATTAAAAATTGTTATTATCAACAGGGTAACTAGAAGAAGTTTACATAGATGGAATAGTGACAAACTGAATAGGCTGATATCTATATGTCTATATATGTATGTATGCATAAATAAATATATACTTCTCTGTAGAGTGATAGATTTCTAGGCCCCGCTGTGTATACTTGTTTTTCCCTCTCTGAGTCAGTTACAATGAGAGTAAAGTTTAACTATAGTTTGTTACCTCCCTTATCCTCTCCTCTCTGTGTTGATTTTTCTTGCCTCTTTATGTTATATAATTTAATCCATTATATCTCTCCTTTCCCTTTTCTCTCAGTGCAACCATCTTTTTCAATCCTTGATTGATTTTCTATATGTTATTCATATGTATACATTTAATGTCATACATTCATATCATTCCATAAGATCACATTTACATATATATCATATCATCATAATCAGCTTACTTTTCCACCCTCTTTCTGAGTAAATTCCTTCTATCCTCTCTACTACTAAGAATAATTTTTGATTACTATTTTTACTTTTGATTTCTATTTGCATCACTTTCATTTCTCTTTCTCACTTTTCCTCTGCTTCTTTTAATTGGTTTTTGAAGTCCTTATTGAGTTCTTCCAGACTCTGTGTTCAATCCATATTTTTCTTCTGGCCTTTGGGTGTTTCCTTTGCTTTTGTTGTCCCTTCTGTGTTTTCACCTTGCTCTTTGTCTCCATAAAAACTCTTTAGAGTTAGATGCTTTTTTTGCTCATTTTTTTCTATCTAATTATAGGTAGACTCTGTTTTCTGGGAAGTTGGGGTACCCTCTTAAACTTCAGTCCCTTCTTGATGCTATTTTCAGCTAATTTTTAGGGTTGCTACTAGATTACCAGGAGATCTAAAGGCTGAGAATTCTGAGAACCCCCTCCTCTGCTGATTCAATTGATCCTTGAGATGCTGATAGCTTAAAGACTTTCCTCAGGCTTGAGTGTAACAGCTTTTGATCTCAGTCTAAACTTGATCAGTTCAGGGGCTGATCAGATTCTAGGTTTAGGTTTGAATTTTTGATTTTAAGGTCTTCTTGATTCAATCAGGGACATCTTTTATTGCCCTGTCCTAGTTCTCCACCCTTAGTTTTGGGCAAAATGATCCAGGCTGGGGCTCCCTCTCAGAGCTTTGTCTTCACCCCAAACCATGGATTATGTCCTCAAACCAAACACAGACTGGGATTTGTGGCTTAGCTCTGGGCCCACATGGATCAGCCCCCTTTGGCCCAGATTGCCATGGGCTGGGACTCTGGATTTCTCCAGAGTTCTGAAATTTCAAGGGGTGTGTTTTGAATTGGACCATTATTTACAACAGTATCTCAGGATCTGACTGTTAGCTTGAGCTTAGGTTTGGAAACTGTGAGAGAAGATATGGGTTGGGAGAGGGGTGGGAGTGTTGTTTTCTCTGGGCTTGCTATTCACTCACTGCTGTGCCTCCTGCTAGCTCTGTTCTCCTCTCATCTTAATTCCCAGATGGTCACTGCCTACCTTTTGGGTTTTTCCTTTTTTGAAGGTTGTTTCGCTGTTTCCTTGCTTTGTTCTTTCACTCCTGTATTCATTTTTTGGTGATATTTTAATCTTTTTTGAAGAGGATTTTCATGGTGAAAGTACTATTATAGTCAGTCCTCCTTCTTGGCTCCACCTACCAATACTTTTCAATGGTATGTAATAAAATATCCATTTTAACTTTTATCTCTAAGAGATATCATTTTTGTTTAGGTAAGAATTATCATGAGTGGTTAGGTGAAATTTATCTTTCTGAGTTCAAATTTTTCCTCAGATACTACCTGTGTGACTCTAGACAAGGCATTTATCCCTATTTGCCTTAGTTTCTTCATCTGTAAAAATCAGCTGCAGATGGCAAACAACTTCTATATATTTTCCAAGAGAACTATCATTAAGGTCACAAAGTGTTTTACACCACTTAAAAAGACTGAACAACAAGAGAATTATCACTTTAACCATAAATATAAAGACATTTCCTCCTCTTTGTCATCCATTTTTTAAAATGTTAAGAACTTTTATACTTAGATCTTGCCATAAATCTTTGTCTTGTACTTTTGATAGTTGTAATTTTAATATATCTAATATCACGATATTTGGTCATTTAGCAGTTATTTAATTATACAAGTGAATGTTGATGTTAGAAAGGATTTAATGTATATTGAGTTTTCATCATGATTTGATATATAAATGGCATGGCAGGGCAGGAATATGATTTAGTGACATATTTTCTATCTCCATATTTCCTCAATGTCTACTCAATAATATGTTCCATTTTAGGGTTTTTAATTACTTGAAATATTTTGAAAATCAGTTCCTTAATGTCTAAAATTCTGCTACCCTCATCATGAATTTCTTCTCCATTCTGTTACATGTAACCACTGTTCCTGATCTCATCTTCCTAAGTGCAATTAGAAATTTCTGAGCACATTGGATCCTGAAGGGAGGCAGTTCAAATGGTCGTTACATTCACTTATCATTTCCATTGATAATAGATTGCCACATGCTCTGTGGCAGATCTGTTTCACTTATCATATGTGGATTTCTTTGACTCTGATCTGCTAATGTTCTAGTGGCAGTTTGCCATAACTGATTTCCACACCAAGCTTTCAAAGATTGTTTAACCTTCAAAGAAATCATTCTTAGACTTCCCTCTTCTTCCATAATATTTTGGAAATGAATTTGAAAAATAATGATTCTCTTTCCTGCCATATTTCTAGGTTTGTAAAAATAATTTACATATCTGCTGGTTCCTAGACTCTCTGGGCTTACTTGTTGCAGTTATTTTTTCACTTCTTAGCCTTTTATAAAAGACAACATAATATTTTTAATTTCATACATATCACATTTTTCAAAGTTAATTATTTTAGACACTTCATACTAGAGATAATGAAATTACTCCTAGTGCCAACTTTCTCTTCCCCTCACAATTTATTATTTATTTTTATTTTCATTCTAATAAGTCCGTGATATGTTATTGACAGAAAGATGATTCAGAATGAACTGATTTTGAAATGATTGTTATTTGATGGCTAGTCCTTTCCCATTGAGACATAATCATTTTCCATTTTTCATCATGCCACTGACTGATCATTATATGTAGTATTTCCAATTTTACTTTTACATTATAACTATCCACTTCTTCCATTCCTACTAACATGTTTATAAATGAATCTAAATGATATCCTACATCTGTGCCACCTGGGTAAATCACAATTGTTCATGTTGTCCAACCCTAAATGAGCTCTCACAGAAGCAAGGGAATTGTTTTATTTCTCCTTAATTTATCTCTTACTTCTCAGAGACGTTATTTTAAACCTTTCCTTCCCCCTTTAATTCCCCCTTACACATATACCTTCACTCTTCTACCTTTGATCTCAGATGAGGAACTTGTCTCATGAAAAATAGATTTAAAAAAAACTAAAGCTATAAGATGTAATCTTCCCCTTTTCTTCACTTCATCTTAACACTCCATCGGATCTTTTCTCATCATCTCAGACAAAGAGGAGGTCCTTCTTCTTGACAAGGGCATCTCTTTACCTGTTCATTTGATGCCATTTTCTTCAATTTTTTAAACAATTTCAACATTAAGCCACCTATCATCTTTCTGAAATGTTCAACTCTCTATCGAATGATTGTTTTACAGCTACCTTCAAATATAGCTTATGATCCAGAGTATTCACTAGATTCTACCCTCTCCTTAAGTTACTCTCTTCACTTCAGAACCAGTACAGACTCTCTTCTGCCTGTTTTCTGTCAATTATCATGACACTGAGGTTTGTGATGTGTAATAAGAAAAAAGGCTTTTATTAACTACTAAACCAAGTCTCCTTGCATGTATTTAAAGGATGATCTAGCCTTTCGATTCTTTATACATTTTTAAAAGCATGAATGCAGATTAGGGCAGTGTGCCCTGGGAATTGTGTTTTTTTTCTTTCAATAGTCTCGGTCAGTTTCTGACTCTTCATTACCCCATTTGAGATTTTCTTGGAAAAGTTATGTGTGTCATTTGCCCTTTATTTCTGCAACTAATTTTATAGAAGGGGAAACTCAGATAAACAGAGCTAAGCGAGTTACCCAAAGTCACAGAGCTAGTAAATAGCTGAGGATTTAATTCATGAGTATGAGACTTCTGACTCCAGACCAGGCATTGCATCCACTGTGCCACCTAGCTTCACAGAATGAGACCTAATCAAGTATTTATTCATTACCTAGCATGTCCCAGCCACTGTGCTAAACATTTTTACAAATATTACCTTTTTTTGATCCTTAAAGCAACTCTATGAGGTAGATTTATTATTCTCATTTCGTAGTTGAGGAAATTGAGGCAGACAGAGAGTTTCAGTGACTTATCCAAGGTAACAAAAATATTGTTATATAATTAACTGTGAAGGACTAAACTATTATCAGAAAAAGAAGGTCCCAGGAAAACACCAAGGGACTCATGATAAAATACACTATTCACAACCAAAGGGACTATGGGAAACTAATTGATGATCTAAGCATTCCATATTTCACTACATTTCCTTCATGGATTTTTTTATTGCATGTGTGTTATGTGTCTTCTATCATTGCATGGGAAATGTGGAAAATGGCATTACATGAAAGCACTGGTATAATCTATTTTAGACTATTTACTACCTTTGAGAAAGGGAAGAGAGGGAATTTGAATCACAAAATGCCAGAAAAGAATTGTCAAAAAATTCTGCTACATGTAAATGGGAAAAATAAAAGCAAGTTAAAAAAAGAATAAATGCAACTTGACAACAAACAATATGAGGGTTAACAGAGAGCAAAGAATCAAGGTTGGTACTTAATTTTTTTTATTCTAGGTGTGCATGATGACTAGAAAAAGGAGATGAATAGAAGGGAAAATATTGAATTTAGTGTTGGTTATGTTTATTTCAAATTTTCTCTAAGACATCTACTTTAGGAAATCACCTAAGAAGTTGCAGAGGCAAGACTGAATAGGAGAAGTCAGATTTGGATATATTGGGCTGGAAATAAATCTTATAGAGATGATAATTGAATTTATGGTAGCTGATGCAAAATTATATGAAAGATAAATAGGATACAAGACAGAGACTCTGGAAACACTCCCAATTAGTAGGTGCAATCTGTTTGAAGATTCAACAAAGGATACTGAGAAAGAACAGTCCAACTGGTAGGAGATAAATCAAAAGAGTAGAGTACAGCTCTGAGAATCTTTATCAGGTGGTTAAATTGTATGGAGTAAACCTCAAAGAAAATTAGATGACTGAGTGATAATGGTAGCAGAAGGATTTGTATGTAGCAATAGGGATTAATGAGTGTTTAAAATTCTCCCACCATAGTCAGTGAGTTAGTGGGGTGGCAGATATATAATACAAATAATCTTATGATCATGGAAGCTATGCCATCAGGAGCAAGACATTTAATGAGTGTGAATAAATGGAAGGATTGAGAGAAGAAAACTTTTAAGATGAAAACAAATTTATTATACATATAGGATGAATTCTAGAGAGAAGAATGACAGAGGAGGGCAGATCTTGGACGGAATATTGGTGTGAGGTGGGGTTGGTTTTTAAGGAATAAGAGAGTAGGCACTGAGAGTTGGAGAAGGATGATTCTACCATGATAATCTATGGATTCATAATCCCTGGGATGAGGAGGGTACGATTAGCTGTAGGTCAGTCATTGAGGGATACGTTCAGTCAGGTTATCTTTATTCCCAAGGGATTAGACACTTAGATGAGAGAGAATTTTTTTTCCATTTCCATCATGTACTCCTCATGACACCATTTTGGGTTTTCTATGAAAAGCTACTGGAATGGCTTGCAATTTTATTCTCCAGCTGGTTAAAAGATGAGGAAACTGAAACAAACAGGTTTAAGTGACTTGCCCAGGATAGTATGTCTGAGGTCAAATTTAAACTCATGAAGATGAGTCTCCCAGGCTCCATGCCTGGTGCTACCCAGCTTCCCCACACTTAGCCCAACAAGAAGCTTATGCTCTCATTCACATTTTCTTTATCTTTTTAAATTTTGTATTTGAAAATTTTTATTTAATTAACTAATTTAGAATATTTGTCCATTGTTACATGATTCATGTTCTTTCCTTCCCCTCTTCTCGACCCCCTCCCATAGCCAACAAGCAATTTCCCTGGGGTTTACATCACATTTTCTTTTCATGACAGAGAAAGAATCTTTTGAGATCTCAAAGGCATCTGTCATCTTTCCCTTTTCCCTGATGCCTGAGTAACAAGGAGGAGAGAGAATATCTAAGGATCTATAGCAGCTGTCTGGTGCCAGGACAGTGGCCAAAGGAGAAGCTTCAGTAGCAAAAAGAGACATCAAGAAAGTCAACAGCAGAGAGATGTCTAGAAGATCATGTTGGATGCTTAACTAGACAATGCCAGTGAAGAGGTGAAATGTAAAATGTAAAATTACCAGCCTTGCAAGTACTATTGGTATTCCAGGGAGGCTTTAAGTATTGGCCTTCTAGCTGACTGTCCTCATAGCATTTAGATTGTTGAATTAGGTTCTATTGCTCTGTACTCTGGACATGTTTCTGTTTAGAAATAAAAGGACCTGTACTATGCTTGATTCAGTTTTCATATCGTATATTTCCTTAACTTTCTTCTTTTATAGGGTAACCCATAGCTGAATTTATTCCTCCGGACACTGAATCTGAGGCTGCATAATAAAGCTAAGAGTATGAGAAATAGGAAACCTGTTCAGGAGCAAAACTTCCCCTAGACTCCTCAACACTGCTCAGTTCCAATGGCAGTTAAAGGACGGGGATTAGGATAAAATTTCAGTTTCAGCCAAGAAATACTTTTTAGCCATTGTATTAAGACAAAAATAATATCTTCCTGAATAACAAAATACCTTCTACTTGACAGTCTTTTAAATAGATTAATCTTTTTTTTCTGATAATGCTGGGGGGGGGGGGAATGGTTGATCAAAGTGAATGCTGAATTTTATGGTAAACTCTAAGGATTCAGGATAGATACTTTAATATGTTATAGGAGTAAGGGATCAACATATTAACTGGTGTAGGAATAAAAATTATCTATCAAACATATCACTTTAATATGTACAAAGCTCTTTGCATTGTGTTTTATGAGGATCAAAATAATCCTATATAGCAGTCTACTCCCTTTCTACATTTTCAGTTCTCTTACTCCTTACTCCCAATCATTTTTGTTTTTTGTTTGTTTGTTTTTATCCAATGATACTGGCCTCTTGCTTATTGTACAAACAAGACATTCCATTGTTTGGCTCTGGGTATTCTTTTTGTCTGTTCCCTATTCTTAGGATGCATCAAAACCTCTGGTCAACTCTTGCCTACTGACCACTGTGTATTGCTTTAAGTCCCAACTAAAAAGCCTTCTTTTTAAGGAAGACTTCCTAAATCCTTCTTAATTCTAGTTCCTTCTCTGTTTATTTCTTATTTATTCTCTATATAGCTTGTTTTGTATATATTTATTTGCCTCTTCCTTATTACATGGTAAGCTCCTTGAGGGCAAAACCTATCTTTTGTCTCTTTTTGTAACCATATATCTTAGCTCAATGATTGATACATAGTAGTTACTTAAGAAATCAGTATCGATTAATAGCTTGATTATCCTTCCCATATGATAGAGGTATAAAATGAATCAAATATTTTTAATAATCTGCTCGTGTTCATTGCTAGAGGCAAAATTTAAATGTAGGCATACCTGTCTCTAATTTCAAAATTTCCTTCATTTATTCTATTCTATTCAATATTTCATGTCTATCAGAAGCTATTTCTTATGTGAATACACTAAGTTAAGAGAATTATAGGGGGGGAAATACTTTCTATCTTAAAATCTAGTTTAAACTTATAATGCTCCAGCACAGATCATATATTTGACATAAAATATCATTGAATATTATTGTAAAAGAGTTCGCACACATAGAGAATATCTTTTTAACAGTTTTACATCCCATCAGATATTTAAGGGAAAATGGAAAAAATGTTTCATTCATAATTTTCAATAGTGTTAATGTCAGATGAATTGACATGAATTAAAAATATATTCTTCTGGGAAGATCTGGATCCAAATTTGTAAAATGAACTAACTATAATGATCTCCCTATATTCATATCCATTTCCATTTTACATACTCATATCTATCTATATCCATATGTATATCATTTGTTTCTCTGTCTCTGTCTCATATATATGTATTTGTACATGTATATATGTATGTTACTATCTATGTTATGTATAGATATATAATTTAAAAGAGACAAAATGGTATAGTGGATAGAGAGCCTGTCTTGACTCTAAGAAGACCTGGGTTCAAGCCCTGCTTTTAATCCATAGCTGCTATGTTACTCTAGGTCAGGGGTCTGCAACCTTTTTGGCTGTGAGAGCCATAAATGCCACATTTTTTTAAAATGTAATTTCGTGAGAGCCGTGCAATATGTTTAACACTGAATACAAGTAAATATGTGCATTTTATGTAAGAACACTTTTAAAGTGCAATAAGCTTCTGAACTATTTTTAATAATGTTATTATGTGATAACCAATGATGAATAAAGTACATTAATGTGACTTCTGGTGCTGCATGGTTTTGCTGATTGTTAATCAAAATTATTTTGATTATTAATCAAAAAACAAGACTTAATGGGGCACTATAGTACTGATATAACTGCACACATACACACAAAACTCCTTTACACTAAGAAAGTTGCTGAAATAAAGAGAGAAAAATTCAGGGAAGAATACTTTTTCCTCTCCGTCTCTCAAGTCAGGCAACGGGAGAAGAAAAAGCTGCCAGCCTGCTGGTTAAGCCAATTGGCCACATAAATTAAGTAGGAGATCAGGAGATTACAGAAAATAACATGACTTCTGTGCAGGCATTAGTAAATAGTGGGGGAGGAGGAAAATACCTTTTCATGGAAAACTGGCCAGGACACATCACACACATTTCCTGGTACAGGTGTTTATCAGTGCTTCCTACTCAATCATTCTGTATCAAATGAAACAACTACTGGGGAGAAATGCTTCTCACTAATGAAGCATATGTAAAGATGTAATCTGACTAGAGTTCCCCTTTAAGAGCAGGTAGAAAAGTTAAAAACAATAACAATCCCACAAATAGGGAGTGCAGACCCCATGAATGCACTGAGATAAAGCCATGTAAATCAGAGGCAGAGGGGTAGAGAATGTAGACAAAAGTGATCAATCACTATACAGAACCCCAAGATGTCAGTAACAGGTGTGGAAAGAGTAAAAGGAGGGCAAAAGGAGGAACACACAGCACAGCTACCACGCCGAACTAAAAACCAGGATTCATCTCGCGCGGCAATATCAATGAGGGAGCTTCTATCTTAGAAGATAGTCGTGGTACCGAAAGGATCACATGATGTATTACGTGATGCATGATGTCATGCGTAAATTGTTAGTTACTGTACCACGGTTGACTTTATGGCTCCTGCAGAAAGAGCCATATCTGGTCCTCAAATGAGCCAGATATGACTCGAGAGCCATTTGTTGCCAACCCCTGCTCTAAGTAATTAGTTTAAGATCTCAGTTCTCTAATCAATCATCAAAGACTAAGTTGCAGAGAAATTACCCAACTGTATTCTTAGAGAGAATTTCTTCAATTGAGAATTCCCTCTCTGAAGGAAATCCCACCTCTAGTTCCCATTCATATATTTTTTATATTCTCAGTATATTTTACTTATCATATCCCAACCACTTTCTCCAATGTCAGGCAAAAAGCAATTGTGTTTTAGGCTTTACAATGAAGGAAGGAAAATAAGATAAAAACCACTAAGTGGTCATTTTGAATGGTGGGGTAGCCCTTGATCCCCATGGGCTCTGGAAGCCCTTACTATTTCCCTACATTAATGTGCTGTTTTGGATCACTGACCCTATAGAATAGTGATTCCCAAAGTGGGTGCCACCGCCCCCTGGTGGGTGCTGCTGCAATCCAGGAAAGGCAGTGATGGCCACAGGTGCATTTATCTTTCCTATGAATTATTATTAAAATTTTAAAAATTAATTTCCAGAGGGCCAAGTAATATTTTTTCCTAGAAAGGGGGTGGTAGGTCAAAAAAGTTTGGGAACCACTGCTATAGAACATTGGCCTGAGCATCCATCAACACATCTGTAAGCCAAACCATACAAAAAGACCCTTGAACCTTCAGAGCTAAGAGAATCTAATTAAAGCAGTCATAAGGTAAATAATTGGAAATGAAGCAGGGAGGGAATATTTCTTTCTACCCATGTTCAAAATGGCTGTCATTCCTCAGGCCTACAGAAGAGTGATAATTAAATTTCCTTTGAAACTTTCTTCCAGAGAAAAATTACCAACTTAAACTCAAGAGTACAGGTAGGGAAGCTTAAAAAAGGAAATGATGCTTCTTGAGTTTCTTTACAGTGGTGGCAGTTTGGAGAGTTCTATTACCCTAGGGCCATGGTGGAGAACCTATGGCACACATGCCAAAGACGGTATGTCTGTACCCCTCCTGGTAATTGCTCTCTTCCCCCTCTCCATCTGGCCTCCTGCACCTTCCAGCCCTTCTGTGCTTGCTCCCTCCCCTGAGTGGAGTGCTCAGGCCACTCCCCTCCTTATCTCCCATCCTTGACTGGAACTAGGAGGTATGGGGAGCCCCACCAACCTGCTACTGATATGCAGTCCCCTTGGTGACGATGGTAGCAGAATGCAGGTTGTCAAAAACAGTCTCTCTTTTTCAGGAAGGACTCATAACTTAATGTCTTGTTCTTCCCCACTACCACTAACACCAAGGGAATCAAAAGTCAACTATCTCAGTTCATTAAATAGTATCATGATGAGATGAATACTGGAAAAGTCCTTTTAAGTGGAGCTTGGGATAGTTTGGTTCTGGATCAACTGAAGAAAATTAGATCATAGATCTACAGATATGATGGACATTGAGATCATCTGGTACCACTGGGAGGAAGGGAGGAATTTATTTAAAATACTATAAGCAATACATATAAGAAAAAGGTTTTGAACTGATGTCCTCTGACTTCAAGCCTAATATTTAGGGTTTTGTTGTTGTTGTTGTTTTCCCCAACCCATTTAGGTCTAAGGAATCCAGAATGACCCTCATCTCCAAATTGCCAAGAAGTTTGGATTTTCTGTAATGATAAAATGTATAAAAAGTGACCTTCAGCTATTGTGTTAATTAAAGAAGTCTTTATATTGAGAATTGAATTTGACTGCTAGAGTTCCCACAAGCCAGGCATATTCAGGAATAGGACACAGAGCTAGTATTTATTAAATAAATGGCTTCAAGAAACTTGCCTTATATTTGAACTTCTTCAATTTACAATTCACTTCATCCCTTAGAGATTAATGACCAAATGAGAATTGTGGTCATTATTTGAAGTTCTGGTTATCAACTTTTCCATAAGTCAATATTTCCTTGGACATTCCTGGGGCCTGGATATTTGTTGCTAAAGTAATATTTATTTCTTTTACTCTTATAGCATATAGCAAGCTGATTTAATTCATTTATATACTTCTTGTTGCAAATTAAGGCAAAAAAGAAATTGCTTTGGATATTAGCTAAGTATATTTTAATTACTCAAATGAGATAATAACTGACATTTAAACAATATAAAATTTTCAAAGTACTTCTCAAGACATATACTTTAAGCATTATAAACTCCTCTGGAGTAAATGCAATTTTATTACTATCACCATCTTACAGCTAAGGAAACATTGCCACAGAGAGAGAAGTTAAGTACTTTGTTCAATGGACACACACTAGGAATGTGCTTGAATTAGAATATGAATTCTGATTTTCCCTATATTAGGTACAATACTCAAACCTCAGTGGAAATCTGAATGGATCTGGAGATCAATAAACTTACAGCTAAAGAAAAGTAATATTATAACACTTCACTGAACCATAAGCCACACCTTTTTTTTTCTAATTTAAGAGATATACCAGTGGACCAATAGCAACCAGAACTGAATGTCTACACTGTCTGTTATCCATTACACTCAACAAAAGCCAGACCTTGGAAATATTCCCCTGCCTAAATGTGAATTGAAGCATTATTTCATAGCCATTGAGATTTTAATTCAAATGGAATTTGGCATTTTCATTCTAATAAGATATTTTATTGGACTGTATTACTGTGCCATTTACTTGTCTACCTTCTTCAAGGCATAAAATAAAAGTTTTATTATTAGCATTACATTTTAATCCTTTGGTTCAAATCTCACCAGGGAGACATGCTAGATATGTGATCCTTGGCACTTCTCATTATCTCTTAGTCTAGGTTGGTAGTTTCTCATCACCTGGGAGTTCTTAGGTCAGTGATATCACACATCTAGTTCACATGTCTTTTCATCCTATGGCATTATTTATTTTATGTTTGTATTGTTTTAGAATTCTAAACATCTATGTGTAAAACTGTTGAAAATAAGACATGCGATAACACCAGTGAAATAATTGTTAAGTCTATTTAGTCAAAGTTAGTAATTTAGTCAATGTGAGAGGTGGTCAAAATTTATTCTGGTATATCAAAAATGGCAGTGGAAAGGCAAAGGTTATAAAGGAGCTATTATGGAAGTTAAATTGTGCAATATTTGTTAATGGATATAGTGCCAAGAACAATGCAGGAGAAAGTGTTGAAGAGGATCATGAGATTTCATGCCTGGGTGACAGGGAGAGCATTAACAGAAATAGGGATCTGAGAAAGAACACTTTGCCTGTGACATAAGAGATAAAATGCATTGTTTATATGTGAGGCAATCCAAAATAAACTTTGCACTTTTCTTTCTCCTTCTTTTCCGGAGTAAAAAATACCCTTCAATTTTTAAGATCCAGCTTCATTTCTACCACTTCAGGAGACTGGGCATTGTTCAGGCCATTCTAGAATTTCAGGTTTGAGAATGAAGTATGAAAAGAGATACTCAAAGGGGATCTAGCATTTAACAAAAGGAGGCCTGCTAAGCCTCCTTAGGAGGAAAAATGTATTCAACAGAGAGATAGCAATGAAAGAATTGGGTGTGTAGCTTCCCTACCCTTGGGACACTAATACATTGCTGGTGGAGTTGTGAAGTGGTTCAACCATTCTGGAGGGCAATTTGCAATTATTCCAAAAAGGCTTTAAAAGAATGCCTACCCTCTGACCTAGTCATACCACTTCTGTGTTTGTACCCCAAAGAGATAATATGAAAAAAGACTTGTACAAACATATTTATAGGGGGCAGCTGGGTAGCTCAGTGGATTGAGAGTCAGGCCTAGAGATGAGAGGTCCTAGGTTCAAATCCGGCCTTAGACACTTCCCAGCTATGTGACCCTGGGCAAGTCACTTGACCCCCATTGCCCACCCTTACCACTCTTCCACCTAGGAGTCAATATACAGAAGTTAAGGGTTTAAAAATATATATTTATAGCCATGCTCTTTGTGGTGGCAAAAAATTGGAAAATGAGAGAATGACCATCAATTGGGGAATGGCTGAACAAATTGTGGTATCTGCTGGTGATGGAATACTATTGCACTCAAATGAATAAGGAACTGGAGGAATTCCATGTGAACTGGAATGACCTCCAGGAACTGATGTAGAGTGAAAGGAGCAGAACCAGGAGAACGTTATACACAGAGACTGATACACTGTGGTACAATCGAACATAACGGGCTTCTGTACTAGCAGCAATGCAATGACTCGGGACAATCCAGAGGAGCTTATAAGAAAGAATGCTATCGACATCCAGAGAAAGAACTGTGGGAGCAGAAATGCAGAAGAAAAACATATGATTTATCTCATACTTGGATAGGTATATGATTTGGTTTTTGGCATTAAAATCTTGCTCTACTGCAAATATGAATAACATGGAAATAGGTTTTGAACAATGATACACGTATAAAACAGTGAAACTGCTTGTTGGCTCTGGAACGGGGGAGAGAAGGAAAAGAAAGAACATGAATCATGTAACCATGGAAAAATATTCTAAATAATTTTTTTTGTCAAACCAGTGCTTTTTAAAAATCTGTGTCTAGAATTAGGGTACAGATTAGGTCTACATGAGTCATGGTGCCTTTCAGAGCCCTGGACCACAGAACATATTCAAATTGCATTTTTCTTCTTTTGGGCTCTCTGAAACTCCATTGTATTTATTTTTATAGGGAAAAAAGTATATTTTATTAAAAGTCTTGTTTTGGATCAATGTTAGTTATTACAGAATTTGTATTTAACGGTAAACCTGTCACTTCTGCTCCCATATTTCATGATGCTATTGAATAATTGGCCTGGGAAGCTGTCAGAAACTCACAATTTTAATATTTCTTGAAGCCCAAATCAACCGAAATAATAGAATTTTGAAACTATTGAATTTCTACTGAGAAGATCATTAAAATAGCATTCTATTAAGTGATTTATTTTATAGCGGTCATTTATATGATTTTTGTGCAATTGATTACAGATCATGTAAGCAGGCACAGGATATGGCTAAGAGGCAATGTATGTGATATTTTAACAAAAATAATAAAATGTGTGTGTCCAAAACTGTTAGCATCTCTAAAAAATTATCTTGGTATGCTACAAACATTTTCTGCTATTGCCCCTCCCACTCAAACCATTTGTTCTTTATTTCCTTTGATAATAGCCAATTTATAAGAACAGTAACATGGAAGTATTTTGAAGTTGAGATCAAATGAGAACTGAAATTTTATACTTCCTCATGGTCACTAATTATATGACCAGAGATAATTTTCCTAACTTCTCTGAGCTTCAGTTTCTCGAATTCAATGATTCCAAAAATGTAATGAAGCATCCATCTGCCATGGATGAGTGTGGAGAGTTATTTTATGTAGAGGAGCTAATATATACAAAGTACTAAATAACTTTTCTGTTTCTCTGTCTATTTGCCTCTCTCTCTCCCTCCCTATCGCCTTCTATCTGTCCTTCTCTGAATTTCTTTCTCTGAATCTCCACATGATTCCTATTCACAATTGTATTGTTATAAAACTAAATGATTTCACATTGCTATTTAAGAATTTTGCTATGAAAAGGCATCTATAGGAAGGACATCAGCACATTGCAAAGATTGCCTGTGGACAATATATGGGAAGACATAGATGTGATTTGTTCTGCATTCCCTCCAAATAACCTGTAGCCATATTCAGTGTACTTGATTCTAAGGAATCATAATATTCTTTTTAAAATATTCTGATTGTTCTTGGTGAGATACTAGTAACTAGCAGAATCATTATCTCTGCTCCAGTTCTTACATGGACCAGTAGTGCCATGGGCATTTATTTCCTCAAAAACTATTTGCAGTACACAGGGCACAAGAAACTGAAGATCACAGGGGAACCAGCTATAGTCTTCTCATTGCTTCTCCTAATTGTCTGCTTGACTGGAGGTAAGGGAATGCATAAGAGAAAAAAATGGACTTAGAAAGTGAATAACTGCCAAAAAATGAGATGTCTGAAAATGGATTTAAGACTTCTGTACCTCAAGTTAAATTGTAGAGGTGAAAGATCTCTAACTGGGGGAGAAGGAAATATCACAAACACTGATTAAAATGAATTTGCTGTATGTCTTTCAAAACTAAATGTAAATTTACTAAAATGTACTAAGTTAGGAAGCAATAATAATAGCTCACATTTATGTAGTGCTTTAGAGCTTGTAAAATGTTTTACTTCTTATCTTATTCAAAAGTATATTTTATGTTACACACCATCACTTTCAAATATATATTCTAGGGATAAAAAGAGTTAAATGACATTCTCCAGGTCATACAAAGAGTAAGTGTCTAAGGTTAGATTCGAACTTATGCCTTCTTGGCTCTGATTTGAACACTATGCAATGAGATACTTGAAATTGACGATGAAGGAATAAAACTATAAAGTACAGTCAATTAACTCAACACTATGAAGAAATACAATTAAGAAAGACTAATGTTTAAAATGCCTAGAATTTTACTCATGAAAAGGACCAAAAGCAAAACTCATTGTCTTAAATATCTACACACAAAATTTAGTCAAGAAGCAAGAGGAGGTAGATATTTAAATGCAAGGAACCAAACTAAACTTTGAAGAGTTGATTGAGGCTTGTTGTGAATAAATCAATGACTGAAATATGATTATGGATAGGTTTATGCTAATTCTCTTTCCAAATATTCTAATTTAATGGTGTTTTTTCCTGTATTGCCCCATCTTTTTATTTATTTCTTTCATCCATTGATGGATTCCTTATGGCCAATTCTTTCTTTTTTTTTTTTTCATTTTCTGAAGATCTACTCATTATTTTGCACTTATTTTTTCTCTGGAATTTTATTTTGAATGTCTTTTAATCCATAATGTGCCTTCAAAATAATTGTTTTTTTTTTCATTTTGTTCATGCTTATACTTTGGATTAGGACTTCGTGCCAGAGTTAGGCTCTAGAGCATTATTCATATGTGGATGGGGGGTTGTTAGCCCCTAGAGTGTAACATCAGCTGTAATCTAGAAGAAATTGTTCTTTAGTCTCTCGGGTTGGGGGTCAGAGGGAAAGGTTTTATGAGGTCAGATCCTGTCTTTTTTTCTAGTCTTCACCTGAAATTAGGATTTTGACATGGTGTAAGAAATAACAAGAAAAACACCACACTTCTCCTTATAATAACAATGAAAATTATAATAACTATTGAAAGACACATTTTTGAATAACTTTCAAATGCATAAAATCAATAAAAATACAAAGGAAACCAATTATATTTTTAAAGTAGTTATCAAAATATTTTTAAATAAAATTCATAGGACCCTTGAAATTTATTCCTGAAACCTTTGGAGAACTGTTAATTTTAGTGTTCATTACTATCAATTATACAGTAAGGGGCAACACCTTGAACACTGATGGACAACTTAAGAATTCTTATTTTATCTATCTATCTATCTATCTAATTTATCTGTCTGTTTATCTAATTTTATATATATATATATACATATGTATATGTATATATATATTATTTATACACCTAGTAGACCATGTGTTATCTTCCTCACTAGAATGAAAACTACTTGACAATTATGACTGTATTTTTGTTTTTCTTGTATCTCAAGACTTTAGTACAGTGGCTGGCATACAATAAGTATTCAAACAANTTATGACTGTATTTTTGTTTTTCTTGTATCTCAAGACTTTAGTACAGTGCCTGGCATACAATAAGTATTCAAACAAGTATTAACTCAACTTGACATTAACAATTTGCTTGTATTCTATGTATTAATACAATTTAATTAGAAATATTTTAACAAAATTTCATGATTTTTCATCAGCAAAGTAGCATTTATCATATATTTGTCTACAACATAATAGTGTATGTTATCTCTTAATGGACTATTCCAGGAGGAAGATGGAATAGTTTAAGTTAACAGAAAGAAAAGAGTCTAATATCTTTATGTTCAGACCTTATATTAGACTAATCTATGATTCTTTTGATAGGACTTTTTAAAAAACCCTTCTGTTTTATAATTTTTAATAATTATCAGTTCCAAAGCAGAAAAATGTTAAAGGCTAGGCAATTGGAATTAAATGACTTGCCCAGGTTGGTATACCCAGGATATGTCTAAAGCCAGATTTAAACCCAAGAGCTCACTTCTCTAGGCCTGGATCTCTATCCACTAATCCCCCTAGCTTCCCCAGGACATTTTTATTAGCTGAAGATCTTTTAAAATTCAAATCCCTTCAAAGAGGTGATGCTTGTAAGAATGGGATTTGTGCAAGGTGGATAGGACAAGAGGAACCAAAGAAGGAGTGGCTGACAGTTGGTGAAAGTAAGGACTGGGAGGAATTCTGGGAAATTCTCCGGATGAGGAAGGAGGAAAAAAAAGCTTCCAGTGGAGGACTGAGAGAGGGAGGAGGAGAACATCTCAGCTCGATTCCAGTCCTGAGAGCTTCCTGAGGATCTTTCTTTGAACATTGAAACCCTGATTCCCTGGTCAAAGGCATCCCATTGCTTCTCACCCAGCAAGACTTCAACAAACGAGTAAGCAAAGTTTTGGGACTCCATTTTGGGAGTGATCTCTTAGGCTCCTTCCCCCATTACCCAACCTTGCTGAGTGACCCTTTCCTGTTTGATTTTGCAATTATAGAGAAGGATAGAAACAGAAACAGAAGGAGAAGGGGAGGGAGATGCTTAGGAGTGGGAACCACAAAGGTTTCTATCCGAGTGATGTACCATATAGAAATAGAGAAGAGGACACCCCAAATCCCTCTGCCCTTCACGCCTTTCCACAATCCCTGAATTGTGATTAATAAAAGCCATTAATTAGTCAGATGGTGTTCCAGAGTGCCTGAAAGGCAATGAGGGGGAGGGAAATCACAACTTGGTCTTGTTGCCTCCATCTTGGAACCAGACCACCTGCTCTTAAGTTGACTTACCTCAGGGGAGGCTTGCATGAACCCAGCCTTCATTCAGAATCAGATTGGGGTACCAAATACCTCATCTTATAGAGAAGCCTTGCCCCCAACTCCTATGGGGCAGCACAACCATCCAAGTCACCCAGTTTCGGGGTGATACCCCCTCAAAATCTACCCAGTGTATAATTCGTGAGAGAGGAGAGCTAGAAGAGAGTCTCACTTTATAGACTCTCTATCTCTCCCCTCTTTCAAACATTGATCAGTAGGCTTTCTATCAATTATTACAGTTTTGGTGAGCCAGCTAGGAGAAAAATGGCTGCCGTCTGGTTCAAACAGAAGCCTTTTTTTTCAGAATTATTTAGGTTCTTTACCTAAGCTGGCTCTCTATTAATTATTACACCCTTTAAAGTGCTATAGACCATTTTTATCTTATTAGGGATAAAGTAGTTTAGAGAAGATAGTTATAGTGAGAAGAATGGAAAAGGAAAAAAATGTCTTCTAAAATGGACAATTATTTTTATACATATATGAACAGCTACATGAGAAGATTGGTGTTCAGAAAATTGTCTACTTGGAAGTTTTACGTGTTATCTGTACCCAAACTCTCTGAAGGGTAGTATGCTTTGTCATTTGTTCTCTGAAATTGTGGTTGGTTCTTACTCTTATCATAATGATCTTTAATTCTTTCAAAACTGTTTGACACTTTTAAATGTTTCTTCTGGTTATGTTTATTTTGTATCAGTTCATATAAGTCTTCCAAGATTTCTCTAAAATCAGCTTCTTCATAATTTCTTATAGTATAATAGCATTTCATTATATTTTATAACATAAATTTTTCAGTCATTCTCCAAATTGTGGACACTCCTTTAGATTTCTATTCTTTGCCATCTGAAAAAAAGAGCTATAAATATTTATGCATATCCTTAGAGTGTTTGCTTAGGATTAATCCCTCCCTCCCTTAATGTACTCTCCCTCCAATTCATTCTTCTCCTTTTCCCCTTCCTTTTCTATTTCCTTGTTGAGTGAAATGTATTTCTGTTTCCAACTCTGTGTGTGTGTGTGTGTGTGTGTGTGTGTGTGTGTGTGTGTGTGTGTGTTTGTGCACTCCCTTTGTTTGGTAAGTTCAGATGAGAGTGAAGTGCTCTCAGTTGCTTTGTTCAACACCCTCCACTGATTTGTTCATCTAAATTACATAGAAAAATTTTCTCTACTCTCACTTTTTCTCCCACCACCAGTATATTTCTCTGTCCTCTTCCCATTCATTTCTTTAGAGAGTCAAGGCAGAACAGAACTACACTCAAGCCTTATCTAATTGGGATCCCACATGATTATGGTAAGATTCAGATGAGACATATCTAACCCAAAATATACTTGAAAACAAGAAAATTATTCTTGTTTAGTCCCTTATTATTGTTAGCTCATATTTACCTTCTTAAATTTCTTTGAACTGTATTTGAAATGTAAAGTTCTTACTGTACTTTGGTCCTTTCTTTAGGGATGTTTAGAAGTCTTGTATTATTTGTTATCTATTGGGTTATACATGGTTTTGATGGATATTTTGGATGTAAGTCTATACCCTTTGATATGTTCTTCACATCTAGGTGGTTACTAATAATGATTATCTCGGTGGCTCCTCTGTACTTCAATTCTTTCTTCCTAGCTATTTAAGTATTACTTTTTGACATTGTCTCTACTATTACTGAAAGCTTTCATTAGGCAGTTCCTTTAAAGAGGTGACCAATAGATTATTTCTATTTCTAAATCAAATTTATAAGAATATAAGCCAATTAACAAATAATCAAAGGATATAAATAAGAAATTTTAAGAGGAAGAATTCAAAGTCATCAGTAATCATATGAAAAAATGTTCTAAATCACTCTTGATTAGAGAAATGCAATTAAAGCAATACTGAGATTGGCCTATTTGGCAGTAAAGGAAAGTGATAAATGTTAGAGGGGATGTAGCAAAATTGGGACACTAATACTGTGTTGATGGGGCTGTAAACTGAACCAACCATTCTGGAGGTCAAATTATAACTATGTCCAAACTGTATAAAATTGTGCATACTCTTTGATCAGGTAATATCATTACTGGGTCTATATCCCAAAGAGATAATAAAAAGGAGGAAAGGTACTAGTTGTACAAAAATATTTATAGTAGATCTTTTTGTAGTGGAAATAGAGGGAATGTCCATCAATTAGTAAATGTATGAACAAATTGTGATATATGATGGTGATAGAATACTATTGTTCTGATAAACAGGATGATTTCAGAAAAATCTGGAAAGATCTGAAGGAATTGAAGCTGAGCAAAATAAGCAGAACTTGGAGAAAACATTGTACTCAGTTAACTGCAATATAACATAATGATTATCTGTGAAAACTTGGCTACTATCAGCAATGCAATTATCAAGACAATCCTGAAAGATTTATGAGGGAAATGCTATCTACCTCCAGAGAAAGAAATATTGATTTTATTTTGGGGGTTTTGGTTATGTATTAGTATTCTCTTAAAATGATAACCAATACAGGAGTTTGTTTGGCATGATAATAACAATAAAATGAAAAATAAAATAAAATAAAAACTTGCCAGAAAAAATAAAGTGGCATTTCCTGAAAAAAATGAAGAAAAAAATTACATATATCCCTACAGTTTTTCACCCTTCTAGAGGGTCTGTGTTTTCTTAGCACAGAATTTCAGGGATAGCTTAGGCTGGAGTCTTGCTACCTTTCAGGCCTCAAAAAGTAGTATGATACAGGGTAAAGTTTGATTGATGTGCCCATTGTCTTCTCTACCTGTTCTTCATGTGGGTCTGGGGCTGAGGTATAGAAAACTACTGTTGTACTCACAATGAAGTAGTTAAGAAGTTCTGCTTATAAAGAATGGAATAATTTGGTTTTGTATCCCTAAGCTTGTGATTCCTTTGAAGGGTTCAGACTAGACTAGAAGCTAGAACTGAGACTTCCTTCTATTCTTGATATGTGAGCCACACTACTGCATCTTCCTGATCAACTTACTCCTCTCTCCTGTACAACAGAAAGTTTGTACCTTTGAACTACATCTCTGAGCATCCCTTTCCTCTTTCATCCCCAAGTTGCATGTTTACGTTGTTTGTATATAGTTGTGTGTAACTCCACCACTCACTCTTTTTTTCCAGTGTGTGAGGGTGGGTTAGCACTCATTTTACTATAGCTTTTTATTTAGTTATTACTAATAAATCTTACTAAATATAATACTTGGAGTATTAGGATATTAATTTTAATCTCACACTCCTTACATTACAGAGGGCATGCAGCTGCTCATTACCCTGGAACACAACTCCTGCATGCAAACCTGCCTTGAATCTGTGATCTAGGGCTCAATAAGGGACAATAAATCTTCCAGAGAGCAGCCTTTACCATGGTGGTACTGTGGGGTGGATCTGTTTATTTTTTTTTCCAGCTTTGTGGTCATTAGTCTAATTGTTATTCTGGTCCTACTCACTTCATTCTTCAGTTTATAGAAGTCAAATCACTCATTTTTGTAATCTTGATATTAAGGTATAAATTGTTCTGGTTCTATTTTCAGCACTTTGCATCCATTTAAAACAATTTTTATAAGACTTTTGGAAACCATGGAGTTTTTACATTTCTCTTGTTTCTCTGCTATATCATCATCCTCAAAGTGGTTGATTGATTATTATAATATTTAAGGTTTACAACTGCTACTGTAGAGATGTATAGATATATCTTGCTATTTTATTTTGTTTTTAACACCCTAGATATTTCTCTTTCTGCGTTTATCTTTGCCCAACTCTTTGCTTCAGAAAAATGCATCCTTTACCCTAGGAATAGATTTCCTAATATCCAAGTTTCTATTGTGAGTTATCATGTCCCCTTAAAGAAACTACTGCACCTTCTTTCTATGTATGCTGATGTCTGGGAGTTGGCTCAGAGCAGTAGCTGCTTAAAGGAAATTGAATAGAAAAGTCAGAAATGGAATGATTTGGGCAAAGTGTAGAAATACAAGGAAGAGAAGGACTTATAAATAGTAGCAATACAAACTATTTGGGTACCCAATGACACAAAAGTCAAGGAACCATTCCAATACTTGGTCAATGCTGCCTTAGCATATTCTGACTACTATAAAGATATATATGTAGCCTTTTCTTTTAAAAGCAACATTTGATTATAAAAAAGGTTAATTGTATAACCAATATATATAAAAATTTCAAGTTTCTCTTCATGCATATCAATCAATCTATAAACCTCATTGTGACTCTCAATAACATTTTAAAATACAATAATTCGTGAGTTAATCGTTTTTAGAAGAATCCATATTACTAAAAAATGCATGAACACTTTTATTCTATTTTAACTCTGCCAATTATTCTCATTTTAGATGAACCTAGAGTTCTGATAATGTAAAAATGACTGAACTGACAAATAGTGATATATGTAAGATGTCATCTTTATTGCCATTCACAATATTCATTCCCTCTAGAAGCCTGAAACTGTTTGCACAAATGTTTTAGAATTGTCAGGAATGAGACAAGATTAAGCACTGTAATAGTAAATTAGCCTAGGAGGAAAAAGTTGAGGAGGAAAAAAGATTTAGGAATACATAATTCATTCTTCTCCTAGAAATATTGAAGAAATAAGAGGCACTTCAAAATGTAGAATAGAAGAAAGGATATATAAATATTTAAAAAATAAATAGGAGACGGGAACATAGTGAAACTTTGAAAACTTTATCAATAGTTGATACTTTGTATAATCAGGCAAATTTTAAGCTTAGTTTTAATTATTTTAATAAACCTGTGTATATGTACATATCATAATACATGAAGTATTTTTTTTAGTTTTGGTTTATTTTAAACATAGATTAACATTTTTCAAGGGAGAACAAGTAACCAATTTTCCTATTTTTAGATCAAAATCAGACAAGTCACCCAATTTCACATAGTTTCCACTGCAAATCATAACTCAGCCACAGTTTGCATGATTCTTGGCCCAGACCTGACCTAAAAGCAGCTGCAACTTGGCCCAAACATAGATGTGATTTTCCAGAATGTGTGCAGATCTCAGCAAAAGTTTTGCAGATCTTGGCTGATATTGATTAATGTCTATGTACATGAATAGAGCCTAACCTAGTAATATTTTGAAATAGTTGAAACTTTAAGTGCCCAAATCTCTGTTTCTAGTTTTTACTTTCCTCCTGAACACAAATACCTATTGAATTTCCCCCTGGATATCCTCCCTGAATATCAAACAATATGTCTAGTACAAAATTAATCATTTTTCTCCCAAATTGCCTCCTTCTCTTGACTTCCCTATTAATTGTAAGAAAATAAACCTCCTCAGTCTTCAAATTTTGACATATTCTTTGTCATATTCCTCTTACTTTTCCCTAAGAAGGGCAGTTATTTAAGAAAATCTCCTCATTCTATCTCCCTGTTATTTCTTGTATCCTGTTTTCTTTTCTCTCCCACTTTACAGAAGTGACAGGATGTTATAGATCAGTGATGGCAAACCTTTTAGAGATCATTTGTCCCACCCCACTCTGGAGTGCCAGACTTGCCCTGCCCTGAACCCCCTAACCCTGCACAGGGGAGGGAGGAAGCGCTCCAATTGGGCCACTGGGCAGATGAGTGGGTGAAGTGAAGAATGTCTTCAGTGAGAGTAGAGAGGAGGACATGAGTGGCCGGAGGGCTCTGATCCCCTTCAGCTCTGCCTCCTGTGAGCCACCCACCTTCCCCTTCATGTGCTTCCAATGGGCTGCTGGGCAGAGGGGCAGGGGAGAAGGGGAGGGCAGTAGTTCTGTCTGAATCGTTCTGTCTTTCTAGTAACAAGTTCTGGAATGAGGCAGAGGACAGCATGTATGCCCACAGAGAGTGATGTGTGTGCCATCTTTGGCACACATACCATAGCTTTGTCATCACTGTTTTAGATGGAGAAGGAGCCTCATAGACAGCGAAATCTGAAAACAAGTCTTCTCTTTAACACATATTGGGGTTGTGACCCTGGAAAACTCACTTAACTTCATAGTGATGCATAAAAAAATTGCTGAGAATATGGCAATCATCATTGGTAAGTTATTTTCTACTGTAGAAGTCCTCTAGAGTAATTAAATCAGAATTCTAGATATCCTATTCTCTATACCAGTGATGGTGAACATTTTAGAGGGGTAGGTGATTTGAGTAATGTCCTCAGGTGTGGGGTAGAGGAGTAGCCCAGCCCTGCATCCATCCCTCTAGCTTTGTAATAACAAACTCTGGTGAATTCTGTGCTGGAGTGACAGCAAGCATGCCCACAGAAAGGGTTCTGAGTGCCCTCTCTGGCACGTGTCCCTTAGGTTTGCCACCATGATACTATACTATTCTACTGTAATTTAATTAGGTCAGTCTTCATTACTTTTCTTAAGAATTACTGAAATACTCCTAAGGAATGTCCTTAACTGGGCCCTTGTTTTCTTTCAATCACCTGTTTGCCCTGGATACTGTACCCTGCTATCTAACCTTAGAACATGCACCAGAAGGATCTTTGAACTCTTACTCTGGGGCCTCACTGTTCTAATTAGCAAGAACTGATTTCATCCAAAGATGCTCATCCTCTTAAATTCACCTTTTTTTCCCATTTGCTGCCTTTATCATCACCTTTCCCACTTATTCCCTCCAAAATACATACTCTCTCTCTCTCTCTCTCTCTCTCTCTCTCTCTCTCTCTCTCTCTCTCTCTCTCTCTCTCTCT